>NC_090265.1:1031562326-1031905659 GCF_040414725.1 Anabrus simplex | reverse complement strand
AATGGCTTTGGAGGAAGCAATCAATCACAAGTGGAAGAAAGACTGCTGATGGTGAAGCCTTCAACTGGCTACAGATAAGATGGGTAAGAGGCGTGAAAGTTACCCTTTAAAAATATTTTTGAAGGAAACTCTGAATGAAGAAGATATATCCTCCTTCGAGGTAATTCTTGCACAAAACAAGAGTGCAGGACGATCATTATTATCATTGTCACCTGTCATGGAATTCAACGAAGAATCTCTGCAGCTAAGCAGGAGATCTTTTTTTTTTTTTGCTAGTTGCTTTACGACGCACCGACACAGATAGGTCTTATGGCGACGATGGGACGGGGAAGTGCTAGGACTGGGAAGGAAGTGGCCGTGGTCTTAATTAAGGTACAGTCCCAGCATTTGCCTGGTGTGAAAATGGGAAACCACGGAAAAAATTTCAGGGCTGCCGACAGTGGGGTTCATACCTACTATCTCCCGAATACTGGATACTGGCCGCACTTAAGCGACTGCAGCTATCGAGCTCAGTAAAAGATCAACTAAAATAAACAATGAAGAAGATCACAAAGATGAACACGTGTATACCGATAGCTGCAGTCGCCTAAGTGCGTCCAGTATCCAGTAATCGGGAGATAGTGGTTTCGAACCCCACTGTCGGCAGCCCTGAAGATGGTTTTCCGTAGTTTCCCATTTTCACACCAGGCAAATGCTAGGGTTCGAACCCACTATCTCCCGATTACTGGATACTGGACGCACTTAGGCGACTGCAGCTATCGAGCTTGGTTAACTTGAAAGCTACTCGAGATATTTCAACCAAACTTCATATTTAGCATCCACCTGTCTTAAGGTAGGTTTTAGGTCCGTACCACATCAAATTTCCGGAATGGAATGGGTGTTTATAGGGAGCCGAAACAGTGAATTTACTCTCCCACAATATGTACAAGACCAACCTGACTGGAAATCGACCAACCTAAATCGACTAAAACATTTACTTCGATGTCCGTATACAATGTAGAATACCGTAGCGAAGCACGGGTACATTTGCTAGTAATAAATAATAATGTAATGGCCCTTCAGCTAGCATATATTTTAAGTGGCGCTAAGGTGTCGGAAGTTCTTTAATTTGTCAGAAGCAAGTTAACACCCTCACAATTATACACCCTGATAAACCAATGACCTCAGCCGAGATCGAATCCACCATCTTGAGAACTGAACGCCCTTGAAAGGGCCTTGGCCTGTCCAGCGACCGCTGCTCATCCCGAAGGCCTGCAGATTACGAGGGGTCGTGTAGTCAGCACGACGCATCCCCTCGGCCGTTATTCTGGGATTTCGAGACCGGGGCCGCCATTTCACCGTCAGATAGCGCCTCAATTCTAATCACGTGGGGTGAGTGGACCTCGAATCAGCCCTCAGGTCGAGAGAAAAATCCCTCACCTGGCCGGGAATCGAACCCGGGGCCTCCTGGCGAGAGGCAGACACGCTACCCCTACACCACGGAGCCGGCCTAGTAAAACGAACACAGGCCATAAAATAACATGAAAATACTAAAATGTATGTTGTACCCGGTCTTTCAAACAAGTAGTAGAAAACGAATAGTTGTGTACCGTCACTAATCCTTCCTTGTGTTGGTGAAGGTGTGATCCTCAAACCCGTACTGGTTGACGAAGGCTTAGGCCGAGAAGTTCTAACGCCAGGCAGCGAAACTAGTAGACAAAACACACTTTAAACTAATGCGAAGTGTTCAATGTTACGAAGCATAAGATAGTATGCTGGTAGCAGTGTTATGGTTATGGTCTGTTGTACCGCCGACGAGTCCAATAAACTGCCGTTCCGGCAAGATCCGGTTTCTGTATTGATTGCGGATAATTGCAGCACAAGCCTCAAGGACCGCGACCAACGGGGCAACATATGCAGCCATGCAAAACATTCAGAATGTCCTCTTATCATTCGCGCCAGTGTAATAATAATTCTCGTTATCCATAAAATAGCTTTTTTTTTTTTTGCTAGTTGCTTTACGTCGCACCGACACAGATAGGTCTTATGACGACGATGATACAGGAAAAGCCTAGGAATAGGAAGAAAGCGGCCGTGGCCTTAATTAAGGTACAGCCCCAGCATTTGCCTGATATGAAAATGGGAAACCACAGAAAACCATCTTCAGGGCTGCCGATATTAGTGGGGTTCGAAGCCACTATCTCCCGGATGCGAGCTCACAGCTGCGTGCTCCTAACCGCACGGCCAACTCGCCTGGTATCCATAAAATATATTACTTTGTGTAGCTACATTTATAATAGTCATCCCTATGGTGTGGAGGTAGTGTACCACCCTCTTTCCCGCAGGCCTCGGTTTCGATGAACTGTTTAGTCCTGGGCCGGGACGATGTTCACTCAGCTTCGTGGAGACCAATTGAGGAGGTTACTTATATGAAGCAAGCAAGCTTGTAGTTTTACGTGGCTGGCGATATCGTGATCATAACCGTAGATCTTCCAATTTCACTTGAATTACGAACCATAAGGACGAGATATGGCATTTGAAAAATCCCACGTGAATTCAATGAGGTTCGAGCCGTATCTCATTTATGAGAAGCAGTGGAACCGGTCAAGAAAGTAAGATAAGTAATACGACTCAGGATGTCGTCACGTCGAGCACATGACACCTCAATATCAGCAAACTATCAGAAAGCCAGTGCTCCAACGTTTGAGCCACTAAGCCCGGCTGGGCAACCGTCGTCTTTCTTGGGCTGTATGTGCCACGTGGTTGAAGGCCCAGTTACGTTTATATTACGTTCGTCCGAAATGGATTGCTGTAGGCTCAGTGGTTCAGAATGACGGCCGTATGTATGCATATGGCTGAAAGAACTAGGCGGTCGTGGTATATTCCGAGCGTCTCCCTGGTGTGAAAATAGGAAACCACGGAAAACCCTCTTCACGGCTGCGGATGGCATGGCTCAAACTCACCTTCTCACGAATACAAGCTCAGAGCCATGCCATCCTCGTCACGCAGCCAACTGACTCTCTGAATTAATTTTAATATTTTTTGCATTGACTGTGATGGTTATGGTGTGTCGCTTAGCTTCCTTCCTCTTCTAGGAATAGTATTTCTCATGTCTAGATGTTGTCATTATTATTATATTATTATTATTATTATTATTATTATTATTATTATTATTAATTTTCACTTTATTACCCACCTAGAGCGATTTGTAGAACCTGTTTCTGAAGACAGTTTTAGTTAAGACGTAAATTCAATTTAGAACCTCATTCAGGTCTACCATCAAACTGAAAGCCGCATTTCTTTAGCTTGAGAAGTGATCATATTTGCCCCTTAAGGATATTATTAAAATAAAAATGTCAAATTTTAATATCAATAAAAGTTATTGTATGCATGTTTGTTTGACATCTCCTCCTAAACCACCGGAACGAATTCAATCTAAAAAAATATATATTTTTACAATCTGTTTTAAGTGTCGCCGACAAAGGTAGGTCTTAATACTACGAAGAGATAGGAAACGGCTAGGAAAGGGAAGGAAGCGACCATGGCCTTAATTGAGGTAGAGTCCCAGTATTTTCCTGGTGTAAAAATGGGGAACCACGGAAAGCATCATCAGGGCTGCCGACAGTGGGGTTCGAACCCACTATCTTCCGAATGCAAACTGATAGCTACGTGACCCTAACCTCACAGTCACGTGCTCAGTTGGACAAAGAAGACTTCTCTAGCACCTCTAGGGGTGGGGGTGAGGAGAGGGTGACATGAAACAATAATCGAAAATAGTGTAGAATCTATAGTTTTCGGGGGTCGCTGAGATGAATAGTGACACTTCGGATGCCGTTTAAATTGAAGTTCAGTCCCATCCCCATGGGGTGTGAGAAGGGGTGAAAAGGAATATGCTCAAAATGTCCGAGATTGTTGATTTAATCTTGTATGTTCGAGAACAGCTCTCAACCAAGTTGGTACACATTTGACTTACTATTTGGAAAATATATTGCAGGGGTAAGGCAACTCTAGCAACCCTAGCGGAAGGGTTCGAAATAACAGAATATTAGTGTTTTCGGGGTCTTTGAGATGAATAGTGACACTTTGGAAGCGGTTTAATTCCAATTGCAGCCCTCAGCGGCATGGAGGTGAGAAGAGGTGAGAAAGAATATTTCCAAAATGACCGAGATTATGGGTGTATGTGTGTAAATTTTCTGATATGAATAGTGACACTCTGGATGTCGTTAAAATACAAGTTCATGCAGATGAGAAGTGGTGGAGAAGAAAATGTCCAGATTGACCGAGATTAGTGTTAAATACACAGTTTCTGGGTCCCTAGGCTGATTGATAACGGTCTCCGTAACAGATGGAATCGTATACATCATATGTATGGCGCGATGCGTTAAGTCATCGCTTAGTTTTATTATTTATTTGAAAGGATCAAGTACTTCCCAGACAATTAGTGCTTCTGCAAGGCCTAAGATCAATTAATGTAAAAAATCTAAAATTACAACTTAAAATTAAACACATTAAAATAACTCTTAAACTACAAAAAAGTTATTAAAATGTCAGTCAACGTCACAATAAAGAAATCTACAAATATTCGCTTCACACACAGTTAACAGGTAACACAAATCCTAATAGTAAGCATTCAAAAAGGTACTCGGGCAGCGCCGAGTAATACCGCAAGTAGTCTATTATTCTATTATTCCTACTCACTCGCTAGAAAATATTCTATCCGATTTCAACATCGAAATGAACTGTCCTATGGAGTCAATGAAACTTTTCAAAAAGTCTGCCACTCACTTCGAAATGCTTGGTCACACAGTTATGAATCGAACTTTTTAACGGATCTACAACACATTTTCAGATTCAGACGACTAGAGAACCAAATAAAATAGTATTTCTTGAACGTTCTTTACACTTTCTCTACATATTAAACAAAAATAGTTTTAACACTTTTCAGATTCTTGGAGGTGAGTAGCATTTGAGGGTGTTTAAATGTGACAACACCATGTTGTGTTGTTAGAGCATTTGTACTCCTCCGGGACAAAATTCCGATACTGCGGCGTCTACATTAGCTGTTAGAGCCATTGTTTGTTATTATTATTATTAATATTAATGAATATTTAGTGAATTAATATTATCATCAACAATAATTTTGCTTTACGTCGCACTGACACAGATAGGTTTTACGGCGACGATGGGACAGAAAAAGGTTAGGATTTGGAAGGAAGTGACTGTGGCCTTAATTAAACATTTACCTGGTGAGAAAATGGGAAACCAATTATTACTTTAATTAGACTCTTATAGTTGGGAGATATATTGTTGACAATATCTACTTATATATTATACATTAAATAAAAACGTAAATCACTCAAGAACAAACCTAACAAAAATCAAAATATGAAAAAAAAGTCATTACCAGAACTACATTTTAAAAACAAGAAATTTTCTGACTGTGGTAGAAGGATAAAAAGAAATACATGCAAACGAAAAAATATACATGAAAATTTGAAATTATTCATGAGTAATGGAATAATAATTACGCATCATTGCACAGGAATAATAAGAAGAAAAAGAAGAAGAAATGAGGCATAAAGTAGTCACTTATATACTTTCCTACTAAGTTATGTGTCGTTATTTTTGATTGCTTTGAAATAAAAAATGAAGTTACCATGGTTCAGATTCCACGTAAATTTCCGTGGCTATGATCATGATATTGGCAATTAAGTAAAATTCCAAGCTTCTCTTCTTTGTTTTAATATCTGTGATTTGAAGATGCTTAAGACTATTCGCAGTCCTACAAACTTCGATATGTCCTTTATCTAATTTATATCTTCGGAGTATGAATATTCGCCTGTGGCACTATAATTCATTCTGACACAATGGACAGTCGTGAAGTAATAAAGTTACCCTTCTTCTGGACTAATGTGATTGCTTCATTATTATTCAGAAGTACACTTAGCTGAATTGCTTTCGACCCCACTTTAAACAATAAATGTTTGGCAAATACTGAAAGAAATGCCTCCATTATCTATTAATTTCCTTGAATAATATACTTACGTATTGCTTAACTTTATGCTCTAGGCGGTCGATCAGCAATTCCCTGTAACAGGGAACTGTTGGGTTTGGACCAGACCAATTGCAATGAAGGTAGGATGGACAAATATAGTAAACTTAATAGTAACAGTTTTCCGTAAAATAATATTTAAACAATGTCCACCTGTGCTATTAGCCGTCGTCCTCCGAGGCTTGGGTTCGAATTCCGGTACTGCCAGATAATGAAGGCGAAGCTTTATCTGTCCCTGTAATAATTAAGAGGAGAATTACTCAAGACAGTATTATTGGACCTTTATGTTTCCTTATATATCAATGACATGTGTAAAGACTGGAATAAGAGATAAGGAAAGTTGCACATGATGTTATTCTCTACAGAGTAATAAATAAGTTACAAGATTGTGAGCAACTGCAAAATTACCTCGACAAGGTTTTGAGATGGACAGTAGGCAATGGTATGATGATAAACGGGGATAAAAGTCAGGTTGTGAGTTTCGCAAATAGGAAGAGTCCTCTCAGTTTTGATTACTGCGTTCATGGAGTGAAAGTTCCCTTTGGGGATCATTGTAAGTACCTAGGTGTTAATATAAGTAAATATCTTCATTGCGGTGATCACGTAAATGGGATTGTAAATAAGGGGTACAGATCTCTGCACATGGTTATGAGGGTATTTAGGGATTGTAGTAAAAATGTAAAGGAGAGGACATATAAGTGTCTGGTAAGACCCCAACTAGAGTATGGTTCCAGTGTATGAGACCCTCACCAGGATTAATTGATTCAAGATCTGGGAAAAAATCCAAAGAAAAGCAGCTCGACTTCTGGGTGATTTCGGACAAAAGAGCGTGTCGTCTCAAAACTCACGAATATCAAAACTCACGAATTCCAGGAAGAGGATTAGTAAGAACAAGTTTCTCTACTGGGCCAGTCTCAAAACTCACGAGCAGGGCCAATTCTCCTTTGAATGGATAAATGTCCACTCTTAGTGATGAGATAATGGAATACTTTTAATAAGCGATTAACTTCCACCCGATTATTTAAATAATCGAATGAATAATCAAATCAAATAATCGAATGAGTTTCAAATATTTCAGTTATATCGCGCAGAGTATTGGGATGCGTCATGAAGATTTTTTTCGGTTTAAGTGTGTCAGGTAGATTGAAGTAAGCGAATAGATGAACGCTTACGAAAAATAGAAATACGCCTTTTTCCATATGAATCTCCAAATGTTGAAACTAAATGAGTGATTTAACTGTCTTGATTTCTAATATCTCTAAGTAAAATTCCTTATTCAAGTAAATGCCACCTTCTGGCCGCATAATGGAAACAAGCTCCAGTACTACCACCTGACAGTTTCTTTTAACTAACAGCGGGCAATATACCTACTTTAATTTTATGTCGTCCGGCTGCATGCATAAATGGTTAGCATGCTGGCCCTTGGTCCAAGGGGTTCAGGGGGTCCAGGGTTCGGTTTCCGGTCGGGTGGAAGATTTTAACATTCATTAGTTAATTACTGTGGCTCGGGGACTGGGTGTTTGTGCCATCTTCAGCACTAGACTTCATCTTAGGTAGGGCCTCATCCTCACAGACGTGCAGGTCGCCTGTACAGCGTCAACTCTAAAGACCTTCACCAGATCTCTCCGGAGGCCACACGTCATTGTTATAAATTCATGTTCAAGGGGAAAAATGCACTATAATAGCTTTAAGACAACAGCAAAATATTTTAAAAATAAATAAAAACACACCTTGGTCTCTGTCATTCCCCTGTGGGTTGGGGTGGCAGAATAAGATTGACAGTATCCCCTGCCTGTCGTAAGAAGCGACTAAAAAGGGGCCCAAGGGGCTCTTAAATTGTTTAAGAAAAGACTAGATAAACAACTGATAGGCAATTTGCTACCGGGGCGACTGCCCTAAGTCGGTGGAGAAACATCGGTTGAAGAGAAGCGTGAGTCACCGAGCACCTCATCCCTCCTGCAGTCCGGATTCGTTAATTTTGAGACACATTAGAGTGTTTACTTTAGCTACCAGTTTGTAGTTAGGGGCTACCTGGCCGAGGCGGTAAAGGCGTGCTCGGTTCGCCCGGAAGAACGTGGGTTCGAATCCCCGTCAGGAAGTCTTAAAATTTAAGAAACGAGATTTCCACTTCCGGAGGGGCATATGGCCCTGAGGTTCACTCAGCCTACACCAAAAATGAGTACCAGGTTAGTTCCTGGGGACAAAGGCGGCTGGGCGTAGAGCTAACCACTCTACCTCATCACGTGCCGAAGTTAACAATGGTGGAAGCCTTTACCTTCCACTCCCCCAAGGGCCTTCATGGCCTGTACGGAGGTTACTTTGCTTTGCTTACCAGTTTGTAGTCATGAGTTTTGATACTATTTGTTACTAATTATAGCCCGTGAGGTTTGAGACGTAACCCAAAAGAGTAGCGTTACAAAAATGTTGCAAAGTTTGGGCTGGGAAAACTCGGGAGAAAGGAGACGAGCTACTCGAATAAGTGGTATGTTCCGAGCTGTCAGTGGAGAGATGGCGTGGAATGACATCAGTAGACGAATAAGTTTGAGTTGGTGTCTTTTAAAGTAGGAAAGATCGCAATATGAAAGTAAAGTTGGAATTCAAGAGGACAAATTGGGGCAAATATTCGTTTATAGGAGGGGGAGTTGGGGTTTGGAATAATTTACCAAGGAAGATGTTCAATACATTTCCAATTCCTTTGCAATCATTTAAGAAAAGACTAGGAAAATAACAGGTAGTGAATCTGCCACCTGGCCGAATGCCCTAAATGCAGATGAGTAGTGATTGATTGATTGATTGATTGATTGATTGATTATGAATGGCAGGAAGGCTGTTATGTGGTTAAAATGGTACATGAAGCTCATCCCCATTGTGAATGTGTCTGAAAAAAGCTGCACTACCTCGGGACGTGTACACGAGTTTGCTTTACATAGAAATAGCAATTTGATGTTGCAGTTTTAAATGGAACGTAGCATATGGACGGCATCGACTGCAATGAATCTTTGTAGGATGATCAATTAAGGCACGAGAACATCGCCGATCCCCAGTCGTTGTTATATAGGCTGTCGGCAGCACGAGCGATCCTGAGCAGGAATTCGACAGTTACCTTGCATGTGCTAATATAAAGTTATAACAATAGCTTGCTCGTGTATTATACATTTAACCAATATTTCATACTACATACAGTAATATTATAAACTATGGACAACGTGAAATTATCGAGCGGACTGGCTGCGCATGTTAACTCTCCATTCGGGAGAAGCGTGGGTTCGAAACCCACGGTTGCCAATCCTGAGAATGGTTTTCCGTGGTTTCCTATTTTCACACAAAGCAAATGCTGGGGCTGTCCCTTAATTAAAGTCACGGCTGCTTCCTTCCCAATACTAGTACATTCCTATCCTTGCGTCGCCGAAAACCAACCAAAACAGTTCCCATGTAAGTAATTTAATGAATTCAGGGAAGTGGTGATTAAAAATCCTTGCCACTGGTCAGCCTTGAAAACATCTTTGTTTCCAGTGTAATACCGGACACCTGAAGATCAGTGCTAGAGTTTCTGACTCTAGTTTTTGGTGGTAGGTAATCTGTTAAATTTATATAAAAATTTAAATTGAAGTTTGTATTTTTATTTATTTTAGGGACTTTGGAAATCATGATGAATACCTCCGTATACTTCGTGCCTGACGTATGAAGTCTGTCTCACGACCTGAGTGACTGTTATTCCATAACTGGTAAAGAAAATATTAAAGGATAATATTGCACTGGCTTCTCACCAGTAGCGTAGCCTGGATCGGCCGACTGGA
Source organism: Anabrus simplex (assembly GCF_040414725.1). Lineage (NCBI taxonomy): Eukaryota > Metazoa > Arthropoda > Insecta > Orthoptera > Tettigoniidae > Anabrus > Anabrus simplex. The sequence continues at coordinate 1,031,895,831 of NC_090265.1, read as the reverse complement.
AGGGGGTGGGGGGGGGGGTGGGGGTGTAGGTACGAAATGATGGTAGAACACAATGAAGTTGCATGAATGACTTGTCATTATCAGGACACTGATACAAGTAAATTACAGATCTGTTGGTTCTACAATTATGTCTCTGAATGTTTATTTAGTTTATTGACAGTTCTGTATATTTTCTTTTTGTACAAGTTCCTTGTTTGGTGGGGGAGGGGTTTCTAACCCGGCTACGCCCCTGATTCTCACCAAGGCTCTGTCAGATTTTCAGGAAATGCATAACTGATTTTTTTAAACGCAGATTCGTTTTTCTGCAGCTCAAATTCCACAAAAAACGGGAAAATTCTCATAAAAGTGCAAGTTTGCTTGTTTATTATAGTGCCTTGTGTTTTAAGTACTTTCCTAGCATTTCACTACAGTTTAAGTGAAAACAATGGAAAACCACTTGTGGGAAGGACGAGAGAGGTATGATCCACTTCTCTTCTCTCTTGTTTTCTCAAGACTGAGTCCCAATCCTCAATTCGTAGCAGGGCCAGGAATTTTACCCAGACGTATCAGGCGGGAAGTCACCATGCTAAGTCCTGGGCTACTACATCACAAATGTCCTCATTCTCTTTGATTATTCATCACTTCTTCTTCATTTTGTGCTGTCTCCGTACAGAAGTTTGACGACCATCATAGAATATTTTTTCCTGTTTTGTTTTACCCGTATCAGATTTGCCGTGGCGTGGATTTGAGGGTGCGTCGTCCAGAAATTCTCGACCAATGAAGAACATATTAAATAGAACATTATTTCGTTTGCTATGTTAGAAAAGAAATACTGCTGTAATGTGTATACAGGTATTATTGAGTATAGATGTTAACATTTTATGTGAGTGTGTATGTTCGTTCGGAATTTCAACACCAATTAAATTTACGGGATTTCGAGGATCTTCACTGTTCTACCATCTATTTACATATCTTCACAGACTTTTTATCTCGAGTAGCATAAGTAAAACTTCTTCTTGATCATTACAAGATATTAATATCATTCCGTATTGACGGTTTTCACTTTAAAAAGAAAAGTTTTTATTACGTCCTCCTATTCAATACATGTATCCATCTTTTGATGGAGTGATTCTTAATCAAACATGTTTCGGCTAATTTCGAGGCATCTTTAGTGAAAACACATTAAAAACAACATGAATTGATGTTAAAAGAATATCATTTATGGCCGATTTCTTTGCTTACTTCTTTGACTCTTGATCAAGGCAACTTACTACCGTATGCATTATTCAGGTTCATGAAATGTGACACCCTTTCAATGATGTTTCTGTCCAGCGGGATAACAGCTTTAGTGATTTTCTGTTCACTGATTACCATGAATTTAGTTTTATGAATATTCATTTTAAGGCCGATTTCTTCACTTACTTCCTTGATTCCGTTCAGAAGAAAATTTTCTAAATTGTCAGCAAGTACCATCATGTCATCTTCATAGCGGATGGTGTTTTATCTGCATCCCATTAATCTTCATTCAAATTCATCAAGAACAATTCGAAAAATGACTTCAGTGTATAAGCTAAATAGGGTGGGAGAGGGGATAAAACCTTGTTTCACAATCGTGATCTCTTCAGGAATGTGGTCGTGGACTTTGAGATAAACTGTTTAGTTCCAATACAGCTTCTTGATCATGTTCACATGTTTATAGTCAAACCCAATATATTTCAACTGACGTATAAGGATATCGTTTGTAACGTCGTCAAAAGATGGATAGATTTAAATGTCAACTGGAATTTAGGTTCATTTCTTACTCTTGAAAAGATGATTTATTCCATGACAATGCACTGATCATAAATAGCAGGCGCAGGAATCAACTTCGCAAGTAACGAAGCAAGTTAGGAAGGGAGGGAGAGGAGAAAAGAATGTAAAAATTACCCCTAGAGTTGATGAAGGATGTAGCAGTTACGTAGAAATGAAAATGTTAGCACAGGATAGGATGGAATGGAGAGCTGCGTCAACAAGTCTACGGGCTTATGACTCAAACAACAAAATGTAGGAAAACTCTAGTTCGTTAAATCCCATTTTCACCAACCCTTCGGCTAAAGGCTGTATTCTGCTTTATTATTCTCTTGCTACAAAGTGAGATGCCATGGTCATTAAAACGTCAAATCTCCTATTCGTCATTCGGTTCGAGGCGGTTCGAGTCCACTGGTGGAAAATTTTTTCACCATCAGAATGTTGGCTGGCAGGGTAGTAGAGGTGGCGCTATAAAGTTTATAATCACTAGACTGTGTGCCAAAAGACTGGATACGATTCTAAACCTCTCCACAGTTTTGATACGGAGAAAGGGCATATGACAACGTAGTTGATGGTGATTTGTCCATCGGATATGAAGTTTGAGCATTGAGCAGAACCCTTGGTGGTATTCGACAGTAGGCTATGTGCCGACACAGGATTTCACCTTCTCTCTACGTCATTAGGATCCCTATCCAAATCCAGACGTGCAGGTCGCTCATGAGTGACAACTAGAAAGACATGCACAAGGCGAGCCGAACGTTTCCTTGGACACTCCAGGAACGATAAATAAATACGTTACAATGCAAACCACCATTACACTTCTCATACGTACATGATCCACGTAATCTACTGGTGGTACATTTAATTCCCCAAATGATTGTCCATGCTCTTGCAGTTAATATCGTGCCAAACTTTGCCATTTAATGCCATTATTTTCAGAGTAGGCCTTCTACATAAATTAAATTTATCCCAGTTTCTCTCATACTGACGTTTGGTGTCGTGGCAATTCTTTCGCTTGACATTTGTGCTATATTTAATATTAATATAATGTTGGGAATTACTGCCATATTGCAAACCAGATATTACGACAGTAGTTACAATATCTGACCTAGTTTCTCTCCCTCAGTACCGATTAATTATTTATATACAGTGTTTGATATTTTATGACCTTTGTTAAGGGGAGCAGGACATTAAAAGCCAGACATTTTTACAGCTTTCATTTATTAGTCGTTATAACTTCTTACAATACAAAACTCGCATTGCGTTCGATGTCACAATTCCGTCAGGAATCGAAGTTCTATAAAGTTTTATTACATTTTATTATTCGTTTTATTTCCAGAGTTTGTTTTTCTCCCGGACTCAGCGAGGGATACCACCTCTATTGCTTCAAGGGCAGTGTCCTGGAGCGTGAGACTTTTGGGTCGGGGATGCGACTGAGAAAGAGGACCAGTACCACACCCAGGCGGCCTCACCTGCTATGCTGAATAGCGGCCTTGTGGGGAGGGAGGATGGGAAGATCGGAAGGGACAGACAAGGAAGACGGAAGGAAGCGGCCGTGACCTTAGGTTAGGTACCATCCCGGTATTTGCCTAGAGGAGAAGTGGGAAACCACAGAAAACCACTTCGAGGATAGTAGTAAGGCAGTGGGGATTCAAAATCCCAGCGTCAGCACTTTTTCTGCTGCGTCAGCACCTCGACAGCTGTCAAGATGACAGCTGCCATGCTTAAACAACAGAGCATCGCTAACTTCAGTGCTGCAATCTTGATGGGGCTAAACCTCACTGCTGCTACCTTATGCACGTAGTGGCGCGGGCAATTTAAAATCCATGTGCATTTTTGACAGCTGTCAGGTCCAAACCGTGTGGGCACGGAAATAAACATCCATGTGCTTTTTGACAGGTCCTAACCACGTGCACTTGTTTTGCTGAGGAGTTTAAACAAGTAAACGTGGCTACTTCATTGGTGCCATCTTAACAGACCCAACCTCACTGCTGCCACCTTATGCACGAAGTGGCGCGGAATTTAAATTGATCTTGACGGGACTTAGCCACATCGCGGAATTTGACGACATGGTCAGGTGACCTAACTACAGGCAAGCTGCCCTTCTCGACGCACTACCATCTTATAGCAAGCTGCCCTTACCGACATACCACCCTCTTAGAGATTATAGTTTAAAAGTAAGCTGCCCTACTCGACATACTATCTTATAGCAAGCTGCCCTTCTCGACATACTACTATCTTAAAGCAAGTTGCTCTTCTCGACATACTTATCATCTTAAAGCAAGTTGCTCTTCTCGACATACTTACCATCTTATATCAATCTGCTCTTCTCAACATACTTACTGTCTTATAGCAAGCTGTTCCTTCTTAACATACTAACATCTTAGAGAACATAGTTTTAAAGCAAGCTGTGCTTCTCAACACTCTCAGACCGTAACCTTACTGCTGTTATCTTAACGACGTTACCTACGGAATTTTTAACAGCTTCTTCCTCCTCCTATTCCTCCTCAGATGTGCAGACATAGAACCTTATCCTGTTAGATTATAGCCAAGAAGAGGAGGGAGCGGTAGGAGGAAGAGGATGCGGTAACTTTTTCGTTTGATAAACATGTAGGAGGAGGATGTGGTAATACATAGTTAGACAAAGGAATAGATAATCTAAAATAAAAAACAATATACACGAATTCTACATTATTTCTTATTATTACTGATATTTACAACATTACTATTTTTGCGCATCTTTAATGATAATGTAATTTCCTATAATGTATGTACAAGTTAATTATAGCATTAGTGAATTTTTGTGCGTCTTGAATGATAATGCAATTTCCCCTTCTTACTGATAATGTATGTACAAGTTAATTGTAGTATTAGTGATTTTCTACATCTTCGAACGATAATGTAATTTTACCTTCTTACACAACTACATGTTTCTGTACCCCTTTCTTACAGTTAATTATAGAATTAGCAATTTTGTGCATCTGGAATGATAATGTAATTTCCCCTTCTTACAGATAATGTATGTACAAGTTAATTATAGCATTAGTGATTTTGTGTATCTTGAATGATAGTGTAATTTTACCTTCATACACAACTACCTGTTGCTCTACCCCTTTCTTACAAGTTAATTATATCATTAATGATGTTGTTCATCTTAATGATAATGCCATTTCCCCCCTTCTTACACAACTATATGTTGCGGTACCCCCATGGTAGAGTTGTAAGGGAATCACTATCCCATACACGTTTATCATCAAAAGGAAGCAATGAGCATTTATTTTGCTCGATGGTATAAACATGATGTTTGCGTGATTGGATTCCTTTTTGCGTATAGAAAGCGGAATTTCTAGATGATAGTACATCGCGATAGTGTTGAACGTGTAAACGGCTAACTACGCTTGAACGTACGCCTTTTGCTTTTTTCACAGATAATGAATTTTGAGTGTCATAAGCATACATTTTTGGTGCTAAACCAATAAACTCTGTCATAATATTCATGCTACATTCATCTTTCATAAGCCCTATGAATTTCTTGTTCTATGGCTTAATGTGAAATGGATTACAAGGTGAAAAGGAAGAAGTGTCAAAGTATTGGGAGTGGTTTCACATGACATCGCAGACGACTGGATTCCGAATATGATAAATAAAACTATCTGTATCCATATACAAATGTGAAAGATTAGAAAACTTTTGCTTCGCAAAACTATAATGAAAATCATACATTTTTAATTTTGAAAAATCAAGTATAGCCATTCTCAAATAAATTGGCTTCGCATAGACGATCTCAGTTTTTTTTTCATTTCAACAGAAATAAGGTCGCGTTCAGTGACATGATAGGCTTTGAAATATGGTTTTGAGATGTACTTGCGTGCTCTATACCGGCCATCCCATTGATTAATTAAGTGAATGTCGCGATGTTTGCGTACATTTTCCATAGATAGAGTTATTCATGAGTTTGAAAAACGTACTTTCAAATGTTTTTGTAGCACTTTGACGATACTGAGTATTTAAATCCATGTACGGTTTAAGCCATGCTTCCTGCTTAAATGCAACAATACGGTGAATACACTCTAACTGTAAGCCGTATTAGAGACATAGAACAAGACATTGTAGGTGGATAACATAGCGCTTTTTCGGGAAAAGCGCAGCTAGCAGTTTATTATGCTTTGATGTATGATTAGGTAAAATGATTTTTAACGCAAAAAGGAAGGTCGGAATATGAATCATACAGATGAGAATGGTATGTAAGTGTAAGCTCTATGACGTAGCCGCGATTACGATATTTAGCAGCTTGGAAAACATCAAAATGTTCTGTTTCTGTTAGCCATACAAAATCTTTATATGGTAATGGGTATGACATGGCCCACCCATACAGATTATTCACATCGAAATACTTAGATTTTTCTTTTTCTGAATAATTCTGGAGGTACGAATTATTTGCGGTGGCATGCCTGATAACAAGCGAAACTAGTCCACCGCGAATTCCGCGTTCAAGAAACAAAAGCATGTTGACATCTGTAAGAAGATCAAGTTTAACACCGGTACACTTTAGCATGGCATCCCACGAAAGACCAGGTGTCGTGTAGTAATAGCAAGTGTCTAATCCATAAATAGTGAAACACATTTTACTGAACTTTTCAAACACATCACAGAGTAAAAGTGTATCTACTTTCAAACACAAGTCAGCATATTCGCCTAATTTCTGTATATGAAAAGTTGACCACACCTTACACGCATGCAAATAGTCTTCATCTGAAATCGATACCGTATGCTTATCGTATGAGGATGAGCTTAGTGATGGTGAACTACATTCACTTAACACACTTGTAAATGCAGTCTGAGGAGGTAATTTTGTTTCTTCGAACGTTTCAAAACTCTGAATATGGTAATGGTGCAGAATACCTTTCCTTATACAAAGTTTAAATACGTTTTCTGATAGTGTTTATAGCCTCTATAGCTATAGCTATAGCTCACTATAACACTATGATATTTTGTTCATACACACTGACGAGCACAACTAGCGTGACCCGGTCTCTAAGTGAAGCTTGCTTAGCCTATCTAGAATATCAATTGTGCTAATATCTCATACTCATTCCATCACAAGAAGAGTACTGATCACGCATTATACTGTCGATCTCACACACTCAGACCACACGATGACAGTAAATATATGCAGAAAGAAACACGCATCTGTGATGCACTTAATCTGCACTGTGACTTGACTCGCACAAACCATGATATAGAATAAGCTGAAATGTGCAAGGTGAAGCGCCTTAAATAGCCGACTAGTGGAGTTCGCTAGGGGAAGGGTACGCCACTCCCACTTAAATATTCGGTTCGTCAGTAGTCATCTTCCAAAGTCGAATGGATACTCAATTTGCAGCTCTCTACACACTCTACCTACTGAACTATTTTCATTCAAATCGGATCGTGAGTTTCAGAGTAATTTCGAATGCATTTCAGGGATTTTAGACGCGTGTGGTAGGGGTGATGGGGACTCACCAGCTTTGAGTTAAGAAGCCCTCAAGGGCCGTCTGGTATTTATCACTGCGATGCTGCCCTAAGTTGCGTCATTAAAACTGCGTCGAGAAGTAAACCATATTTCTACAGTACATAATTGGATACTGCAAACTGTGCGAAGTTTACTGATTCTTCTTATATAGTTTTCCTGGGCTTGTGGCGAATTATCAATATTATTGGTGAGCCCGAGAAATCTGTGGGTTGGTATCCACGAAATGAAGAAGAAAACAGTCTTACTTAGTATGTTTACAGTTACAATCATATAATGACTGTACAGTGTCATCATCATCATCATCATCATCTGTTTACTCTCCAGGTTCGGCTTTTCTCTCGGACTGAGCGAGGGATCCCACCTCTACCGCCTCAAGGGCAGTGTCCTGGAGCTTCAGACTCTTGGTCGGGGGATACAACTGGGGAGTATGACCAGTACATCGCCCAGGCGGCCTCACCTGCTATAGTGAACAGGGGCCTAGTAGGGGGATGGGAAGATTGGAAGGGATAGGCAAGGATGAGGGAAGGAAGCGGCCGTGGCTTTAAGATAGGTACCATCCCGGCATTTGCCTGGAGGTGAAGTGGGAAACCACGGAAAACCACTTCGAGGATGGCTGAGGTGGGAATCGAACCCGCCTCTACTCAGTGGACCTCCCGAGGCTGAGTGGACCCCGTTCCAGCCCTCGTACCACTTTTCAAATTTCGTGGCAGAGCCGGGAATCGAACCCGGACCTCCGGGGGTGGCAGCTAATCACGCTAACCACTACACCACAGAGGCGGCACTGTACAGTGTACTGGTGCTTATTTGTAGTCAAATGATGTTCAAAGTGCCGTTCTTGTACCCGGATATAGGCAGTCGTGGAAGATGATGCCGCAGAAACGGATGGTAATTCCATCTATTGAATTTGTTTGATAAAATGTACGGCTCATTAAGACGATCATATAGTACCTCTAACCACACATTCAGTGAGAAACGTCGCTGATATTGTGACTCATCCACAGCTCTTTGCTTTTTCTTCTAGTATCGTGTACTTACAGCTGTTTCAGTTTACCCTGTTTAGACCGATACACTGAAATGAAATGGCGTATGGCTTTTAGTGCCGGGAGTGTCCGAGGACAAGTTCGGCTCGCCAGATGCAGGTCTTTTGATTTGACTCCCGTAGGCGACCTGCGCGTCATGATGAGGATGAAATGATGATGAAGACGGCACATACACCCAGCCCCCGTGCCAGCGAAATTAACCAATTAAGGTTAAAATTCCCGACCCTGCCGGGAATCGAACCCGGGACCCCTGTGGCCAAAGGCCAGCACGCTAACCATTTAGCCATGGAGCCGGACACCGATACACTTACAGAGGTTGTATAGGACACGAAATCCAACACCTTTCTTTTGTGGAAGTTAAACATTTTTGCCACTAGATAACTAAGTCAGTAGTTCGTTGAATGTGGGATGTGAGCTTTTGTGTGAAGGTCAATGGAGGTGTTTTAAAATCTATTATAAAATGGACTGAAGTATGTAACGTTTGTGGCACTGTAATTCAGAGGAAAGTTATATGCATGATACGTATTGTAGTAAAGTTATTAAGTTGTTATCCTTATCCTCACTAAGCAAGTCTCGCAGGGACAGTAGGAAATGTTATTTGTTTTCGTGTCCTATACAACCTCTGTAAGTTTGTCCGTCCAAATTTTTATGCATCTTGTATAATAACAGAATGATATTTTTCGTTCTACGAGAACATCCTGAGATTCTATAAAATAATGTTCAAAACATGCGTAGGTCTATATGTGTTCAATATTGTTAACATTGCGTAAACGTGCCAATGGTTGTGAATGGATGATGTTATGAACAACTGTGTGTGTGTCCAACACTTGTCCCAGGTTTCTAAGTGGTCAAGTATGAACTGAGATGAACCTTTGTATTGAGCTTGTAGACTATGCAAGAACCGGTGATGAACTCTAAAACTGACACCTGTTGTATACAAGCTTCCTCTTAGATAATTTTGGTGGACATGAATAAGCCTGTTCCAGAAGTAGCAAATTTGACCGTCCTCGCTGTTTTCCTATTACACACGCTGTCTTAATAAAGTCCTGGTCTTCCTAGTCTGTCTTGTAGAACAGAACATTGGATCAATCCTTTCTTGTCTCGATGATTTTGAGGGAATTCTAGTTCACTTTCTGGCCATCTTCGTTGATCATTAAATTCTTACCCATATTCTTCGCCAGTTGTTTAAAATCTTAAATGTCCTACATCGCAAGCTATTTTAGAACGTAGGGCCTTTCTTCCTTCTTACGCACCGGGCTGAGTGGCTCAGGCGGTTGAGGCGCCAGCCATCTCACCCCAACTTGGCAGGTTAGATTCTGGCTCAGTCCGGTGATATTTGAAGGTGCTCAAATACGTCAGCCTCGTGTCAGTAGATTTACTGACGATTTAAAGAACTTCTTTGGGACTAAATTTCGTCATCTCGGGGTCTCAGAAAACCGCAGAAGTAGTTAATGTTTTTGGCTTTACGTCTCACTATCTTTCTTAGCTATCTGTATCAGGAGCACCCACTGTGTTGGTCTATAAATTGGCCCTGATTTCAAACTCCTTCCTTTCTTCTCCTCGATTGCAAAATGCATACTATCTCCTTCGTTATGTGCATGTCCAGCTATCAAATATTTGAGTAATTTGTGAAATATTATGGGTCTGGACAGCAAAGAGATACAAAGATGTTATAAATGCATTCTTATTTTGTCCACCAGCATTATCTGGATAAAATACAACACGGTGATTATAACAATGTCCTAGAAAAGTCAAACCACACGTTCCAATTTCGTTGACTCCACGACTAGCTATTGATTCGTTCCAAAAGGAACATTACCCCTCCTTCTTTCCATTGTCATAAATAGTAAAATTATAACAATTCAATTTTCTCTTATAGTACTGAACTATCACGACATGGTGCTTGAAAGACTGCCTGTAAATCAAAGCATGATATACTTAATGACCTTTCCTTACCAAGAAGACTGTCTTTGGACTTCTCTTCTATATTTAGAAGTTTGTTTCTGAAATGATCTTCATACAATGTTCATTTTCGATCCTTTTATTCATCACTGGCGGGTTTTTTTAACTTTTGCAAATGATTCTTTCTTTGGCACAGTAAAAGAAAGATTGAAATCTGAATTGAAAATTTCCTTATATAACTGAAGTATGTCCGTCTTTTGTTTTTATTTTCCACATCCAGTCTGTACATCTCAGCAACGGTTAAGCTCCCATATAGATACTCTTTTCACTCTTTTGAACTCAGAGATAATGAGACTCTGTTCTGGGGAACGAGCAGATATGGTTTCTAATATGTTCCTTCAGTGTCTCCTCAACTTTATGCTTTGTGTGTTTTCCACGTTTCTCCTACTCTAAAACTCCATATTCATCAACTTCATTCCAGCAGTTCCTTATGAACTTATCTTCTACATCAAGAGTTTTCATAGAAAACTGCTTAGAGGCCCCACAACTGAAGATACGTACCTGCACAACAGTAAGTTGATATGGAATCTAAATATAATATAGCTATATTTATGTCAAATGTGGCTCTATTGTTCCTTCTACTAAGAATAACCAAATTGTTATAAGGAATTATGTGCCTTCAGGTGGAAAAAATTAAAATACATGTATGGCAATGTTATACTAAATAGAACATGACTAGATGATAATAGTAGGCCTACTTTAATAAAACAAGAAAATATATTTTTGAGACGTGGCCTTATAATTGCAGCATTCGCAGTTAACTACTGCCGTAGTGCTTATTGTCAGTACGATGCACTGATTTAATACGTAGCATAGATTCCAATCGTGGCTTTAAATGGTCTGAGAAAGATTATGTTTCAATGAACTCACCCATCTCCCTCCGAACGAGTTGGTTGTGCAGTTCAGGTCGTGTAGCTGTGAATGTGCATTCGGAAGATCGTGGCTGAAATCCCCCTGTCAACAGCCCTGCATATAGTTTCCCCATCTTCATACCAGGCAAATACTTGGGTTGTACGTTCATTTAAGCCGCAGCCGCTACCTTCCAATTCCTAGACATTTTCCGTCCTTGTGTCGCGGAAAACCGTCGAAATGTTAGTGCGATGTTAAGCCGCTAATAAAAATATCTGTACATAGTAGGTGACTTTAGAATATAGGCACAGCTTCAGCTATTGTTAATCCCATGATATGATCGCCAAAGCTCCGATTTTTATGCAGTAACAGGTTAGATTGCAAACTAATGTGGTTATAAGGAAGTGTCGGCCACGCGCTTTTCCATAGTGTAGCGAGAGTAACATAAATTATAGGAGTTCTGCTTGTGTGGGGGAATACTCCTAATGTTTATGTAATCCTCATAGCATGGTCGTTATGAAGGTAGACTATACTTGCTACTTGCTTCAGTAAGTTTGCATTCTAACCTATTAATGCGTAAAATTCGGGCTCTAATGTTCACAATATGCTTAAGGCGAGGTGGTACCCCCTATCTTTGCAATGCTAATGTTACCTAATTCAGGTACACATTTTTTGATAACTATCAATAATATCACTTTGAAATTTGGTATGTATACAGCTTAAGGGCTTTTGCGACAACAATTGTTTTTAGACTTTGAATAATAACCCCACTGAATTTATATAATTTTTTAACGGACACCTATTTTTATTGATTTTTTACACTTTGTAGCCAAATAAAATCCACAGTTTTTAAGTAATGATGTTATGAAAACACAGAAATATGTAAAACACCCAAGAGTTCGTAGGTCGAGTCATAAGTCAACTATTTTTTCTCGCGAACAGGACACAACACGGACAATCTAAGATATGCATTAAGAAACGTACGGTATGTACTTGCGTATGATGCCACTAGATGGTGTATGTAAATAACAGTGTGGGTCGAAGCAAGCTCCCAATTTCAGTGTGTGAGTGAGAGCATCACAAAATGGAATTCAACAAGCAGGAGCAAAGATCGTATATTAAAATAGCAGTTCTCCGCGGCAGAAATGCACGCCAGTGCCATGCAGAGCTGCGGGAAGCATTAGGTGTGCATGCCATGCCATAATCCATAATCCATAACGCCATAATCCTACACGATAACGCGACAGCGCACACAGCAGCCATCGTTCAGCGTCGCTTACAACGGTGGGGATGGGAGGTTCTTCCACACCCGCCTCATTCGCCTGATCTGAGCCCATGTGACTATGATCTAATTCCCAAAGTCAAGAAGCCATTACGTGGACAACGGTTTGCTAACAAAGAGGACATCGTAACAGCATTTCGGAGAGAGGTGTCACACGTTAGCGATACACATGCAGCGAATGGCAACGCACAGTGGAAACCTTGGGTGATTATTTCTAAGGTCTGTAACCAGTGGAGACGTGTCCTTTGTACGTAGTCTTGTGTATTTGCTGTCTATACATTAATAAAACAACGTTTAAAAATGGTCTGCGTTCTGTCACTTCCCTACGAGAATCTCCTGAAGTCAGAATTTGTCTTCAGGCACTATGCATAAGTGCATGCCCTATATTTACAAATGCATATATTAGATTTTCGTGTTGCCTCCTGTTCGCGAGAAAGAAAAATAGTTGCCATGACTTATGACTCGACCCTCGTATAAGTTATTACAATTGTATACTCATATGCCTAGTACTACCTGAAATATTGGTACCTTTTCCTAAAAAAACTCAAATGGAGAGAACAAAGGAACAAGTTTACCTTTTTAATACATACCAGCACCATATTCTGGATCATCGGGGTCATCAGCCTCTTCCCTAGACCTTTTCTGGCTTCTCTGCACAGTTCTTAATGCTTTGGAGATAATAGAAGCATCCAGGCCAGACCTTTTCCTCCTCATATTAACAAATTCTTGAAATGTACCGAGAGTGTTCACTCCTGGCTCGATCCCTTATTGCTGCATAACTTTCATCCTACCAGCAAATCCCTCATTGAAAGTAATTACAGCATCATAATCACCAATGCACAATGACTGATATCCTACAAACACTGTTTTTGACTTAGAAACTGATTTCTGTCTAGGCATTTTGAAGACTTGTTAACAACACGTTTTCATACGAGGGAAACAAACAATAAACAGATGAGCGGGAGTATGTGACACAGGGTAGCCACAACACAAATGAACACAACAAAAAATTTCCCTTTGGTGATCAACAACATTATTTTCACCACAGGAAGTAGAATATCAGAGTATATTTAAGCATTTTAAATCAAATTGAAAATTGGGCGTAACCTCAAGTGTCAACTTGTCATTTAATTGTATTTGAGGGCGTTAGGAATGATTGTGGCTAATCCTATTACTCATACTTAATTAAATCCCCAAAGTCAAGAAGCCATTACGTGGACAACGGTTTGCTAACAAAGAGGACATCGTAACAGCATTTCGGAGAGAGGTGTCACACGTTAGCGATACACATGCAGCGAATGGCAACGCACAGTGGAAATTAATGAATTTTTGAACCAGAGGGGGGTACCACATCCCCTTAAACTAAACGCTGTTCGTTTGGATGAAAAGTATTTCCCCGCTAATATTCTATTCACTTGTTATTGATTGCTTCTAGTAATAAATTCGTACTTATGTGATGTTAAAAAAAATGAAATGACGTATGGCTTTTAATGCTGGGAGTGTCCGAGGACAAGTTCGGCTCGCCAGGTACAGGTCTTTTGATTTGACCCCCGTAGGCGACCTGCGCGTCGTGATGAGGATGAAATGATGATGAAGACGACACACACACCCAGCCCCCGTGCCAGCGAAATTAACCAATTGTGGTTAAAATTCCCGACCCTGCCGGGAATCGAACCCGGGACCCCTGTGACCAAAGGCCAGCACGCTAACCATTTAGCCACGGAGCCGGACTTATTACGAGTAATATTGGTGAATGACTCGGCCCTATGGTCCAATCACGTGCATTACCAAACTACAGTCCACTACCAGAGTAATAATCGCTGTTTAGTAGTACAAGAAAAAGAAGAAGAAGAAGAAGAAGAAGAAGAAGAAGAAGAAGAAGTAGTATTACATCATGTGTGCTATAGTAGTAATTTCGTCATTCCAACAGTCGCCATTAAGACCTATCTGTGTCGATGCGACGTAAAGGTAATACTAAGAAAAGATTAATACATTGATTATATATATCATCATCATCATCATCATCATCATCTGTTTACCCTCCAGGTTCGGCTTTTCCCTCGGACTCAGCGAGGGATCCGACCTCTACCGCCTCAAGGGCAGTGTCCTGGAGCTTCAGACTCTTGGTCGGGGGATACAACTGGGGAGAATGACCAGTACCTCGCCCAGGCGGCCTCACCTGCTATGCTGAACAGGGGCCTTGTGGAGGGATGGGAAGATTGGAAGGGATAGACAAGGAAGAGGGAAGGAAGCGGCCGTGGCCTTAATTTAGGTACCATCCCGGCATTCGCCTGGATGAGAAGTGGGAAACCACGAAAAACCACTTCGAGGATGGCTGAGGTGGGAATCGAACCCACCTCTACTCAGTTGACCACCCGAGGCTGAGTATTATATATATCAATAATCTCAAAAATATAATTGGAAGTGTATAATGACCAAATGATAATTCGGTTGATCCTTAGATTTATTTGGAGGAAAGGGTTGAGTGCGATGGTGGCATCAAATTCGTGCAGGTAGTTTAGTGGTGAAGATAGGCCCGTCTAGGGATCGGTAGTAAAGTGTCAACCGATGGATCATACGGCTGCGGATTCAAACCTGGCAGAGGCAGTAGGATTTTGAAAAGGCGGAAAAGAGTTCATTCAACACTCCATGCTGTACGCTATCGGCATGTACGCAATCTCGTTGAGGAAAATGAAATGTTGAAGTAGACGCCTAAACGGTGTCGATTCAGAATGGTTGTCTCTGTATTTATTGATTTATTTATTTTTATACTTGCTTCCATTGTGAAAATACTGTATATAGCAAGGTAAGTGCTTCTAGGAAATATCTGCCCGTAATTTAATACATTTATGTCTAGATTTTCAAACTGAATAGTTGGTTAACGGATCCTCTGAGAAACATCATTGATTTGAATGCTCATTTATTGGCTTTTAAATCTTAAACATTCCTGTGAGTTATTAACATATTATGTTCTACTGCCAATCTCTCTTTTTACGTAGCTAGCACAATCGAACAGAAAATACCTACCCTCGTAATGAACACCGTTAATGACCTAAGATCTGTAGGAAAACTTTAATTAAAAAAAAAAACATGTTTTTTATCTCTGATTCGTACCGTGGGTAATGTTCTGCGGCAAGAAAAACACTATAGCAAAATGTATTTCTCTGGAGAAAATGGAGTAAGAAAGAAAGAGAGAGCAAATATACTGTTCGCGTGTGTGGGACGTAACACGGAAGATGATCCTTAGCTCTTAATTCTTGAATTCACTTTCATCTGTCCGGTAGAAACGTAATATTTTCTTATACAGAGGTGTGGTGTTCGGAAAGTGGCAGTAAATTACTAGCAAAGTAAAACCACCTCAGTAACGGCTCATGAAGGCCCTTGGAAGAGTAGAAGGTAATGCCCTCCGCTATTCATAACCTCGGCACGAAGTGAGATAAAGTGGTTAGGCCAACGTTCGGCTGCCTTTGATAGACCTATGTTTAATACTTGCTATTTTAAACGAACCAAACCCCACGTCACTACAGCCCTTGACAAACGAACAATAATATACCTGCACAGAAAAACGAACCATGTCTCATTTACACTGCTTATCTTTTGCATATTTTTTTTACGTCGTACCAACACAGACAGGTCTCACGACAAAGCCGGGTTCGGAAAAGGCTAGAATTGGGAATGAAGTGGACGTGGCCTTAATTAAGGCACAGTCCAAGAATTTGCCCGGTGTGAAAATGGGAAACCACGGGAAACCATTTTCAGGGCTGCCGATCGTACGATTCGAATCCGCCGTCTCCTGAATGCAAGCTTACAACTACGCGACCCTAACCGTGTGGCCAACTCGTTTAGTAAGGTGAATATAGTTGTTTTCACTGAAAGTAAGTGTCCCCAGGTGAACGAAGACTGGTGTTCAATCTTGGAGTGGAAGATAAAGAATGAGCAAGGGAAAAGGCTTATGATCTGCGTTTGGTGTAATTTCGAAGGTCTTGTTCACTTTAAATTGGTACCGATTCTCGTATTAGATGCTTGTTGTTTAAAGGGGCCTAACATCGAAGGTCATCGGCCCTATTCTGGTATTAGTGACTGTCTTAAAAAAAAAAAAAGCAAGAGTTGAAGAATAACTCCACGAAATTTTATCTGGTAAAAAGATATAATAGTCCGCCTCTATGGTGTAGTGGTTAGCATGATTAGCTGCCACCCCCGGAGGACCGGGTTCGATTCCCGGCTTTGCGACAAAATTTGAAAAGTGGTACGAGGGCTGGGACGGGGTCCACTCAGCCTCGGGAGGTCGACTGAGTAGAGGTGGGTTCGATTCTCACCTCAGCCATCCTCGAAGTGGTTTTCCGTGGTTTTCCACTTCTCCTCCAGGCAAATGCCGGGATGGTACCTAACTTAAGGCCACGGCCGCTTCCTTCCCTCTTCCTTGGCTGTCCCATCCAATCTTGCCATCCTTCCACAAGGTCCCTGTTCAGCATAGCAGGTGAGGCCGCCTGGGCGAGGTTCTGGTCATTCTCCCCAGTTGTATCCTTCGACCCAAAGTCTGAAGCTCCAGAACACTGCCCTTGAGGCGGTAGAGGTGGGATCCCTCGCTGAGTCCGATGGAAAAACCGACCCTGGAGAGTAAACAGATTAAGAAGAAGAAGAAGAAGAAGAAGATATAATAACAGCTTGACCAATGAATGTAAACAAGATACCTCATTTTTAAACATCAGAAGAAGGAAAGCATGAATGATGAATATTACGAATAACTTCATATTTGTGCTCACTCAAATACGTGCTAATGAACGTAGTAATCGTCCGCCTCTGTGGTGTAATGGTTCGTGTGATTAACTGCCACCCTCGGAAGCCCGGGTTCGATTCCCACCTCAGCCAACCTCGAATGGTGCCGGGATGGTACCTAACTTAAGGCCACGGCCGTTTCTTTCCCTTTTTCTTGCCTGTCCATTCCGATCTTCCCATCCCCCACAAGACCCCTGTTCAGCATAGTAAGTGAGGCCACCTGGGCGAGGTACAGGTCCTCCTCTCCAGTTGTATCCCCCGACCCAATGTCTCACGTTCCAGGACACTGACCTTGAGGTCGTGCAGGTGGGATCCCTCGCTAAATTCGAGGGACAATTCAACCCTGGACGGTAAACGGATTAACAAAGGAAAAGAAAGTGGGAAACCACGGAAAACCATTTCAGGGCTGCCGACAGTGGGGTTCGAACCCACTATCTCCCGAATACTGGATACTAACCGCACTTAAGCGACTGCAGCTATCGAGCTCGGTAGAGAAAATTAAGTAATCTTGGTATTATAGGACGATTGAAGTCTTGGCAACTATTCTTTTTCTCTCGAATAAGTTCGAACACAGGAAATGTACGAAGTACTTTTGGAAGTGTATGACAATAACATTTAGAGGTGATACGACACGACCGTACGGGCACAAGAATCTCTGGTAAGGTAAATGGACAAATATGGCATTTTAAAATCATTGTTTCATTTGTTATATTCTCGTACAAGTTGTATACAATCATTTTTATATAAAAGGCGACCTAAAAGTCCGTTAACATTTGAAGAAGGCAATACTTCATGAAATATTGGAGATAGAGAGGTAATAATTGATACAAATGATTGGCTCGACATGGGGTATTATTGAAACAAAAATAAATTAAATAAAGTTTCACTAACAGTGCCTTTTCTGGTCAGGTCAATATACCGCGATTGCAGGCGCATCTGACGCCCTCTCTCACGACCGCTCCTTTTATACCGTACACGGTTCTCATGGGACATCACTGACGTGTTGCTGTCCAGCGCCATCTGTTGGTCATTTTGTGTATATTTTAGTGTCAATAAAACCCCATGTCATGCCAATCATGTATGTCAGTTACCTCCAATATTCTGTGAAGTATTGTCTCGTCAAATGTTAATGGGCTTTTGGTTCACCCTGTGCAGTATATCACAAGCTGTTTAATACCCTATGATTCGTTTATGGTTCGTTGTCAACGATGAGCAAGACGGGGAGTGCCATCAGCCACACGAGATTCGTCAATGTGCTCTGCCTCACGTCGAAGTGCTCGTACGATGTCGTAATTGTTGGCAAAGCCAATCCCGCGCAATGGCTGCTTCACTTTGATAATAAGATCGAAGTCACACGGACTGAGATGTACAAACGCTGCTCGACTTTGGTTACTTCCATTACGCACTGTTGTCATCAGAAAACTGATATATGGAGCGTGATTGTGGCAGGAATGATTCACCCATACCGCATCATTTCGAAGTTCATGAGGGGCCAGGCGTAGAGTTTAGCACTCTACCCCACCAAGTGCCGAGATTATAGGTAGTGGAAGCCTTTACCTTCCACCCATCCCAGGGCCCTCATGGCCTCTACTGAGATGATTTTGCTGCTCATTTTTGTACTTATTCGATATTTGGCCTCTTTCTATTCATTACTCTTATACTAGATCAAAGCACTTTAATCTAGTAATTTTTCTCTTTTTATCTGATCTGCACATATGCCATTGCTATTTATTAGGCAGGTTCGACCCTGGCTCAGTTCTGTGGTATTTGAAGGTGCTCAAATACGACAGCCTCGTGTCGGTAGATTTACTGGCACGTAAAAGAACTCCTGCGGGTCTAAATCGGGAAAAGTCTAGAATTGGGAATGAAGTGGCCGTGGGCTCAATTAAGGCACAGCCCAAGAATTTGACTGGTGTGAAAATGGGAAACCACGGGAAACCATCTTCAAGGCTGCTGACAGTGAGATTTGAAGCCACTCTCTCCCGGATGCAAGCTCATAGCCGCGCGCCTCTAACCGCACGGCCAACTAGCCCGGTATTTCAAATTTTAGTGTTTTAAATTATGCTTTGATCTTTTCTCTGTCCACCCATTCACCCCGGCACCTTCTTACACCTCTGTACACCACCAAAACACGGCAACATTTACTAATAAGTCTCTACATTATATAGGTACTCTTTTCGTTTACTACAAAGTTCAATTCTTTTCTCAACCCCTCCTACCTTCCTATGTTCTTAATGCACTTAATACTTCTGTCTTATCCTTTCTGCATTCTTCATTCTACCACCCCCACTATTTCTTGGCACTCTTATCCCCTAAATACTTATTTTCTGTCCTGCTATCGGTACAGTGTTTTCTATTAGATATATTGCCTCATCTATTATTTTCAATCGCTAGTGCTATTACTATCTAATAATTTCGAACGTTCTCCCTTTAAAATATTCCCTGAAATCTATAATAAGGTTTTCTCTTCATCCATATTTGGGCACAAACCTCTCTTTAATATTCCTAAAATAATAAGCCATACTATTCTCCCCCTTACTTATCATATTTATAATTAGGCTTAAGTGATTAGATTCTCCCCATCAAGTAATATTACCCTCTTTCAACTCCTGGCCAACGTTCGTTTAAAATATACAGTTCTGCGGTTCGAAATGCTCACCATAATTATATTTTTATATCCTTTATCTTTATTTGTTATTTTTTAATTACTATCTCCTCCACCTCTTTACAATATACTGATTGTCGGTCTTCACCCCTCACATCCAAGTCTCCCATCAACACAATAGCTATGTCTTCACCTCATTATATTTATTTCTATTGCTAACTCAGTGTAAAAGTCTTTATCTGAGTCCTCCGGAGGGCTGCAGGCAAAACCGATGCATAAATTGATACTTCCTTCCGGTTCGTCTTTTTTTGCCCAAAATATTTCTCATGTTTCTGTTTATATTAGTTCAATTTTCTCTTCTATGTTCCCCTTTATTGAGCTTAGTCTTTCAGCAGAATATCTCCCAGTACGAGCTCTCATGCTGCTGGAAGTATCTTAGAAAAGTAGGAGATCAAACGGGGATTAATGCATAACATTTCATATTATGAAAATGAAGATATATGGTTTGTAGTGTTTCCAACATGTGCTTCTTGATAAAATCATCCTTGACATCACTTATTTAGTCAGTTATCGTACGGCAATCCACAGTATGAAATATAATAATTTTTCAACCGATAAATAACTACAAATAAAGAAAGAAATGAATTACAATATTAAGAAGATACTAAATTTTAACTAAAAGAATTACAGTACGAAATAATAAAGACACAAAAACATTACCATATGAAGACATTTACAGGAAAAATGATCGAAAAAGTTCGAAAGACCACACATTTACAAATTTAAAGGACCAGTGTGTATGCATACTCAACAAGATTAGAATTTTACTAGGTGCATGCATAAGTCCTTCCCGGTCTCACTAAGAGATGGCGCCAGCGAAAATTGCGCAGCGTATGAATTTGACACATACGTCAGTTTGTTTGTCTGATATTAACCTATCAACACACCCAAACTGAGTCCGGCAAATACTAGCGCCTGTGTTATATCGTTCAGTGATCACGTCGACGTTTGTGCCTGAAAAAACATTTGCAGCACGCATTGCTTTTCTTATTTTTCAAAAGAAAAAGGATGTGGAAGTCATCGCTTGCTGCTAGAAACATAAGGTGAACACGCTCCATCGATTAGAACATGTGAGACATGTTTTCGAAAATTTAAGCGTAGTGATTTCAATGTGAAAGACATTGTGCACTCTGGTAGACCACAGAAGTGCGAAGACGAGCAATTGCGGCGAAACCGTTAATGGACAATGCTATACGTGGTCTTAATTAAGGTACTTGCCTGGTGTGAAGATGGGAAACCACGGAAAACCAACTTCAGGGCTGCCGGCAGTGGTGTTCGAACACACTATCTCCCGTGATTAATTTAAATCACGCATTGATTGAAAGACGACCGAACACATCCCCGTATTTGGGGAGAAAGAAATTGATGAGGCTCGATCCACTATCACATACAATACCACCGAACTAGCTTCTACAGATAGTTTCTTTGAAGTGGGGGATATATCTGCCAACCAACTTAAAAGAGTGCAAGCTAGGCTGTTTCATTTCTACAATAGGGCTAGGGACTTATTGTCTCTAAAATTGAAGGAGGATAATGCTAAGGAAGCCAGTAATCTATTAGAACACCTCTCTGATATTTCGAATAGAGTTAGTCAGTTGTTGACCGGGGCCGCTACTCCTACGGCTGACCAAGCTCCTATGGATAATCTACGGAAGAGGATCGTAGTAAATCTATTGAGAGTAGGAAATCTGTGGCTACTCAGCAAACATCTGCCCCATCGGAAACAGAGCCTGGTCATCCAAGACAACTTCCACCGTTCTATATGACTAATGCTGTGGTCGAACCTTCTTCACCTTCAGTGCCGTCACCTATTATGTCCCCCGGTTTCAGTAGTTTGCCTCACCTATTGGCTATGTTGCTTTGAGGCATTTCTAAGTTTTTAGTAAATTTAACTAATGAAGTCATTTCCTTCTTAAGATCTTTAGTGGAATTTCAAGACCATGCCTTAGTGTTTGCTCTCTCTTACTCCCAAATACTTCAAATGATTTACCCTTATTCGGTAGGTGTCCTTTCGGACAAAGTAGTTAAAGCATTAGCTGATCGGTCATCTATAGAAGACATCCATGCCCATCTACTGGCTAACTTCATTCCGGCCAGAGTTATGTCATCATTAATTCAGAAGTATTACTATAGAGTGTTGGATGAGAACCTGGCAGACTTTATCGAGGATATTAACTTTTACACTACTGTATTTGCTCTTCATTTCCCTGAAGATCAGATTGTACAAAGGATTGTTGAAGGTATCTCTCTGCCCTATAGGTCGTATCTATGTTTTGCATCTCGACCTCAAAACTTCTCAGAATTAGAGGCAATGGCTGTGTCAGCCGAAGGGGTAAGGTACCCGATACGTTACGAGTCGCCTAGGAGCCCCCTTTCCCACTCACAAATGCTATGCATGTGGATCAACGCAATATCTTCGAAACAAATGCTCCTTGATAAAATCGAGCGGAAATAGGAACGGAGCTGGTCCCCCTCAAGGTTGCTTTAAATGCGGTTCATTTGCTCATCTTGCCAAGAATTGCACTAATCTTAACAGCACACCCTCTTGCTCAATGTCTGGTGCTACCTCCGCTAACCCTGATAATAGGAATGACTAGTGTCATCGGCTGAGTCAGCATGTTCATCTTCCTGAGGCTCAGCCCCCCTTAAAACCAGTAAAATTCTGTTAAGGGTGAAATTTCTTCCAATTTGTCATTTGAAGGCCCGCGAGAATGCCTCAGAATTGCGGCAGATATCCCAGGATGTGTGCCATTCCTGAATATTGAAGTAAATAACGAACCAGTCACGGCTTTATTAGACTCAGGATGTGTGAGTTCCATTATTTCTGAGGAGTGGTATTCCAAATTAAAAACTTCTTGTAAATTTCTGAACTATTGTATCTCCTCTATGAAATGTGTTTCGGCAAACTCATCTCTATTAGAAACTTTAGGTTTCATTTCTGCTAAAGTTCGCAGTTCAAAATTTACCTAGAAGATAAAGTTGTTTGTTGCTAAACAATTGTCTTGCCCTGTAATATTGGGGGCCAATTTCATGTCCAATACAAGTTTTGCGCTCGACATTCAGAGCAAGTTGTGCACCTTCAAATTTGCTAGTAACTGTAATATTCCCCATTTGAAGTGTAATTCTGTTTCAAGTTCATCTGTTTCGCCTACCCATAGTGAGATGTTGTGAGATCTCAGGCATCTACCTGAGGAACAGGTTGAAAGTGTTAGAAGGTTGTGTCAGTCCTTTCCTGATGTATTTTCAGATACCCTTGGCGTTACTGACCTTATTGAATATAAGATCGAGTTAACAGTTTCGATTTCATTTAGGTTTCCACCTAATAAGCTATCCACACCTAAAATGAAGACTAGTAAGGAAATCATCGAACAGATGATAACGGATGGTATCATTCGACCTTCTAAGTCGGCGTATTCATCGCCCAATTTCCTTGTGCCGAAACCCCAAGGTGGCTTCAGGCCTGTTATTGATTACCGAGCTTTGAACCGTAAGGTTGTGTTACAATCTGTGCCCCTTCCTGATCTTCACTCTTGTTTTTCATGATTTCGAAAGGACAAGTTCTTTACCATCCTTGACCTTAATGAGGCATATAATCAATACTTCTAGCAAAAGAATCGAAACATCTAACGGCTTTCTTCACGGATTGGAACTGGTAAGAATACAACCGCGTACCTTTCGGGCTTCCCACGGGGGCAGTTGTTCTTACGAGACTGCTAGATAAGTACTTCTCTGATATCAAATTCGAATATCTGTATCATTACCTCGATGATGTCGTCGAGTTTTCTGAGACCTTTGAAGAACAATTAGATCATCTGTAAGAAGTCCTCAATCGCCTTCGGAAGGTTGGGTTTACTGTCGAACTGTCTAAGGTAGCTTTTGCTAAGCCTTCTATATCATTCTTAGGGCATATTTTGTCGCCCTATGGTGTTTCTATTGACCATTCCAGAACACAGGCCATCCGAGATTCCAAGACTCCTAAGGACAGCGAAGGCATTGCCAGGTTCGTAGGCATGGTGAATTTCTTCAGGAAATTTATTCCTAAATTTCCTAACAGGGCGGCGCCCCTGAACTTACTGCGTAGGAAGGGCGTCAAATTTGAATGGGGGCCGTCTCAGCAAGCCGCTTTTGAAGACCTGAAATGAGCTCTCTGTAACTCCCCTGTATTAGCCATGCCCGATTTCTCTAAGAAATTCATAGTACAAACAGATGCGTCTTCATCGGCTGTTGCCGCTGTCCTTCTTAAGGAAACGGAACTCGGAAGGCGGCCCACCGCCTATGCTTCTAGGACCTTATCGGCTCAAGAAGCCAATTATTCTATCTATGAACTTGAGGGTTTGGCAATTCTGTTTGCCCTAGAGAAGTTCCGCCTTTATTTGGAACATGTAAAATTTGAATTAGAGACGAATAATAAATCCCTAAGTTGGGTCTTAACTAGGCCTCGTCGCACTGGACGTATCGCTCGTTGGGCCATCAGGTTCCCTGCATTCCAATTTGATGACAACACGTTAGAGGATCAGAAAATGTAGCTGCTGATGGACTAAGCAGCATGTTTTGCAATGAGGTTGAAACCAGTGAAGAGGAAGATAGTTCTTCTCTTCGCATGCCCATACTTTCATGCATTAGTGCTATTCTGACTGATGCCCCCGTGTTGTTTCGGGATGCTGAGAAATATCAACATGAAAATCCAGTGCTGGCTCACATTATGGAAATCCTCTCTTCTGGGGAACATGTTGTCCCTTATGTATTGAGGAACAGGGTTTTGTGTTGTCCCTCGTGGGACGATCAGAAGAGGAAAGTAGTGGTTCCAGCTATGCTTGTGCCCATGATCTTCAAATAATATCATGAGACCCCATCAGGGGGAATTTTGGCATCTTCAAAACTTGGGAAAAGATTAGGGAGATGTTTATTTGGAAGAGTATGGACGGTAAAACCCGAGAAATGGTTA
This sequence comes from Anabrus simplex, assembly GCF_040414725.1. NCBI lineage: Eukaryota > Metazoa > Arthropoda > Insecta > Orthoptera > Tettigoniidae > Anabrus > Anabrus simplex. Next base: position 1,031,871,033 of record NC_090265.1, on the reverse strand, counting down.
AAGCTTGTAAATCTTGCTTGCTTAGTAAGCCCACTTTGTTCCCTAAGCTAGGGTTATTGTCATCACATCAAGCATCTCACCCCATGGAGCGTTTATATATAGACTACGTCGGACCTTTCCCCCAATCAAAGGGGAACGGAAATAAATTCATTCCGATGTGTGTAGATGACTTTACTGGATTTTCATGGCTGTTTCCGACTAACCTGGCAACCGCTCATTCTCCTATTTTGTGTCTTAATACTATCTTTGCTTCTTTTGGTCGTCGTCAATATATAGTTTCGGATAATGCAAAGGCTTTCACACCCAACTTATTCCGAAAATTCTGTTTCGACCTGTCTATTTCACATGTAACAACTTCTGCTTATTACCCTCAACCACCTTTAGCTGAGCGGGTCAATCATTGCCTTCGATCGGCGTTCTTTGCTTTTCATCATAAAGATCATTTCAGGTGGGATACTTCGTTGCTTTGGTTATCGTTCACCCTAAATTCGGCTGTTCATGAATCTCACAAGTTCACTCAGGCATCTCTCATGTTCAAGTTTGTTTCCTACACGTCGCTCTCTAATCTTTGGTCACTTAATGAAATTTTACCAGGGACAATGATCCCGATAATATTAGAGATCTATAGAAGAAGGCCAAAAGTAACCTTGAAGCTTCTCATGAAAAGGTTAGAGAAAGACATGACCGTGGACGGAGGACACCAATTAAAAGTCGGCGATCAGGTTATGGTCGAAAATGTTGTACCTGCGGGTAAGCTTGCCCCCAGATTTCATGGGCCATGTATTATTTTGGATTTCTTAACCCCTGTCACTTTATTAGTCAGCAACCCAGCCACTGAGGGGATATTTAGGGTTCACCTTTCTCAGATGAAACCAGTATAATTTCCCTGTTCTGTACATGGGCCACTAAATCTTGGCATTAAGCTAAGGTTTTATTCCCTACAGTAATGGTCTTAAGTCTTAAAATTAATTAGGTAATTTATTTCAAAATATGGAGGCCTTTTGCTCCAATCATGAAAGTAATATTATAATTAGATTTGTACAACCTTCCCCTCTAAGAAGGATTTCTGTTTGTCCATGGCCTGGTGGCCATTACCTAGCCCCCGTCTCCAAATCCCGGCCAAGAATCACAAACTAAACCTCAATGCCGCCCGCCTCATTACAACGTGCAATATAAAAAAGTAATCTCAATGTCCATCAAACAATCTACTGTTTTTACTGTTTCAGTGCCCTCTCAGTCATCGGCAGCCGTGTCTCAATATCTGGCGAGCGATGCCGGCGTGGGGTAATGGCCCACTCCACTCTGGTCCAGTCGGAGCTCCATCCTTTCCGGCAAGGGCTAAGGTGTGGTACCGTTACCACCAACCCATCTTGGAACAGTACCTCTACATCTGGTCTGCGGTGACCATCACCATGACTACCCCTCTGATGGTAGAGGGAGTGGTGTATCTGTGGGTACTTGGGGGGTCCGGAGGACATCACCCTGGTATCGGCGGCGACGGCCAATCTTGTCGTCAAACTTGAACTAGGCACCATGGACTTAGACTACTGAGGGAAGACTTCAAGATTGGGTTTTAAAACATTTTTCTCTAAAATGAACTTGCAGCAAGAAATTTTCCATCTGTGAAATTCCAACATGATTTCTTTCTTTGCAATTTCTAAAGGGTCACCCCTGGGAATGACCTTTTTCTGGGGAGGTCTGTACTGGGAGGTACACCTCAACCCCGTGCATTTAAATGAAGCGTCTTGAAGAACACTATCTAACATACAAAACTTGAGACACCTAGTGCAAGAAGTTGGGACGTTGATCAACAGAAGTCACTACTAAAGTGATAGAGTAATGTGTTATTTTAAGGCTTCCTAAACTGACTGGATTTTTTTTCTGGGTGTATCACAGTTTGCAACAACTATTTCAAGAAGTTTGGACTTTTCTCCATAGATGTCTCTATTTAAAAACTGTTGTCATGCACTCAGGTGCAAAGTGGAATAACTATAAATTTAAAGAAGTTTTGTGTTTGTAGGTTTTCTAAACTGAACTGACTTTCCTTATTTTTGATACTTCAAGGTTTGGCAAAACTTCCTTCTCATCCCGCCAGCTTAGGAGTCTGGACAATCATAAATTTTATGTATTTATTTTTCAACCAATCATAAGCTTCATTTAACAATTCTACCGTCCAATAAAATGAAAGGATGTGTCTGGTTTTAGTCCAGAGCCTTCTCGAAACTTCCTCTCGGGTATAAAAGCTCACGCCTTTTCGAGCTAACTTGTCTTATTGATCGTCGTATTACTGAGTGTGTGTGTCAAGAGAGGAGGCGGGGGACCTCTTTCTTCGGCAGTCAGAACACCGGCCTAGGTAATGGCCACCATTTTTCTATCTCGGTAGTCATCTCCGCAAGGTGATTCCAGGGGAAGGTTCCTACCTTTAACTATGTAATAGTCAATTTCCTAAAATGTAAACTTTGTTCCTTCTCATGTAAAAGTTCAAAAATGTCAAGTACATAACTGAAAACCGGGGATAGAGAGTGCGTTACCCTCTCGAATTCCCCTTCCATTAATCTTGAGGTGACAATGATTTTGTAACCGTTTTTGCTTGTAAATTGTAACTTAACTTGCCCACCTAGTGATCTCAGTATTTTAGGATTAGCCTCTGCGTTATCGGGTCACAAGCCCAAATAGGGTTTTAACCTCTTGATTTCACGGAGTGCAAGTGTCCGCCACCATTCATTCTGTTTCCGGGGCCAGTAACTGAACCTGTTGGTTTCTATAAAGGCCCAGCAAAATGGGTACTAGATACGCCTATGTAAACTTAAAAAGCTTGTCAATTTCGACTTTCCCGTTTTTTTCGGGCTTGTAGGATGGCAGGGAAAATTGTAGGTTGTGCCTAGAGAGGCCTGACAGTGTAATTTTATTGTTCGAAAACGCTCTAATCTCTAGTGTAAACGGTAAAAGTCGTCTTGAGTAGGCGGTTAGGGTTTGGAAGTGCAGTCTTCCAGGTTGAATTATAGAACATACTGTAGAGACTCGTTTCATGTAATGTAATAGATATTTGTGTAATGTTGAGTGGTGCCTTTGGAAGGCCGTAACTTATAACCGTTGGAGCAAAGTGCTCTTGAAAATTGTGTTTTGGGAGATTCTCTCCTTGTCAAACTAAACGCAACATTAGTGATGTTAGGACCTTTGCAAATTATGAGCTTGAAGCTCAAAACGTAACTTACTAATTCTTGTTTTTTCTATTTTGTATAAAACTACCTCTGTACCTGAAATCTTGTTGTGTTGTTAATATTTAATATTTAAAAAAGAGATATAACCTTTAATTTAAAGTTTTAAATTAATCTTGGACTATCGTTGATAGACCCATTCAAACTCGTACCTTCTTTCACCTCTGCGTTCACAGAATACCCAGGAACAAGTGGTAGCAGAGCGTGGTTGAATGGATCTATCTGCTTGTCAATTTCGACTTTTCCGTTTTTTCGGGCTTGCAGGATGGCAGGGTAAACCGAATCTCTCTTGAGCGTCTATGGCTCAGTTTTAATTAATGTTTTAAGGTAAGCACCAAGTGTGTTACATGAGATATTTTACATGCCGATTTTGTACGACATGGAGTGTGGAATGGATTTTCTTTCGCCCTCAGCCGGGTTTGAACTCGCTATCTTGCGATCTGAAGGCCGACACTACCACTGATTCACACAGGCAGATACACAGGGATTTTATGTGCATTGTGCTTAAGTAATTATACCTGCCAGGCACAGAAATTCCGCCCTACAGCAGTGACCACATAAAAGCGCGCGATTGTATAGGACATAAAAGAACAACAATGATCTTATATCAACGCGGAGGCTGCCTTGCTAACTGTTCAAGCACGAATGACTGCTACTAAATTGTCCGGCTTCATGGCTAAATGGTTAGCGTGCAGGCCTTTGATCAGATGGGTCCCGGGTTCGATTCCCTGCAGGGTCAGGAATTTTTTTCTGACATAGGGGCTGGGTGTATATGTTGTCTTCATTCCATCCTCATCACGAAGTGCAGGTCGCCTACGGGGGTCAAATCGAAACACCTGCACCTGACGATCCGAACCTGTTCTTGGACACTTCCGGCACTAAAAGCCATACACCATTTCATTTCATTACTACTAACTTGTTTTCACTCCTCCACTGAAGACAGTACGCCGTCTGTGAGGCCAGGAGATATGTGATGGAAATGGAGACGTGTGGAGAAGGTGAGGAGATTGGTAGCCGTAGCCTATACTAGGAACTGTTCTGGCATTCCCAATAGTGCAAGAGAATGAAAAACCACGAAAAAACATTTTCAGGTCAGCCGACGGTGGGGACCAGCTCCTAAGCGTCTACTGAATGCAGAGGCGTAGATACACGGTCGTCATCTGCTCGGTTCGTCGGTCGGAGTGCACAGCTGTCAGGACCACGGGCCAGCCGTGGCCTCTTCCAACTGCCGACGAGCACGAATGACGCGAAAATATCTAGATGTATTTCCTATAAATATGAGGGGAATTTGCCCGGACCGCTACGTTGGACCACTGGTCCCAGTGGAACATTTTTATGACGAGACCATGGCCGTAGCGACTGCTACGAATATTGTTAGAAAGACATAAATGTTTTAATTTTACATGTATTTAAGTTTTAGCCCTGATATTCGTACATTTAAGACGAGACTGATAGTGCAAATAGCATGGTCCACCTAGAAGTTTAAAAGAAATCGTCTAGTGCTCAACGTATTGATTACTACAGTATTTATTTTTTTGATTAGCGTATGACTTTTAGTGCGGGAATCTTCGAGGACAAGGTCGGCTCGCCTGGTTTAGGTTTTTGAATTTGACGCCTATGGTAGACCTATGCGCCTAGGTGTAACATAATGATAATTAATTTTTTTTAAATGCTATTTGTTCGGAGCGTCCGACCTATCGAGATCTTTTGCCCCTACTTGCACCATATGATATGAATCTGCGTGTAATTGGAATTGCGGAAGTGTAGAGTGTTGAATGTGAGGAAAGGAAGGTTAAGGACGATACAAACACCCAGTCCACAGGCCAGGGATATTAATAATTTACAATTTAAAAACCCTGACCCAGCCGGGAATCGATCCCGGAGCCGTCGGGTGATAGGCGGACGCGTTGACCCCTACACTGCGGGGCCGAGCATGATAATGAATTAGCAGAGGGTGAAAGACGGCCTCGGCACAAAGCCTCCTACTGTCGAATAACTCCATGGGGTCTGCTCAAGGCTTACCGTCCCCAAGCGACGGACGAATCACCAACAACAGTGTCATATGTCCTCACTCTGTATGAACACTGCTGAAAGGATTGGAATTGAATCCAGGCTTTTGGCGCGCAATCCAGTAATTTGAAATTGTATGTACCACCTCTCCTACCCTGCCGACCAACATTTTTCCACCAACAGGAATCGAACTGGCTAACCAGTGTCAGACCATACAGACTTTGCGCCTTAATCATCATGCCTACCAGGCGGGATTTTGAATTACTATAAACACAATTGTGTTATTAACTTTCAACTTAGCCATTGGTAATGTAGTACTTGTTTCCAGTTTATGGCTCCATGAACTGTCTCTCACAGAAAATTGTTATTTTAATATGCAATTCTCTTCTTCTCTCGTCGTTAACTAAACAGTTTATGTAGTTCCGAGGAGTGGTATTCTCCAGTACTTTAGTGGACCATTATCTTCTCCTGACGAACCTTCATGTGAATGACCGTGTTAAATGGAGCCTCGATCGATCTGTTGACCTGCCAGTGGACTGCTGGGAGACAACTCTCTTCACATTCTGGGGAGACGAACTGTGGAAAGAGAAGAAATATGAGACGGTGCCTAAGAAGCAACGATACGGAAATCCACAGAATGAAACTGTACGTTTGTTATGCAGCTATCTGCAAATCACTTAAATCGAATTGAAAGTACTTATTTAGCAGTGGTGTTTTAAGGCGAAAACAAGATATTATCAATTGAAGGTGAAAATAAGAAAGATTTCTCTCTCGAGAATGAGGGAATTACCCAAATAGCAATTAAGGGCGGGAAAATCTAAGCATCTTCCAGGTCTTGTAAGCACATGGCGTCGTACCAGAATAAGCGTTGTCCAAGCGAGGTTTGATAGGATGATGATGATGATGATGATATCAGTATTGAGGTTCGGAGGTGTCGCAGATTCCAGGAAATATCAGTCACATACGCCAGAATTTCATTGCTACCTTTAACGCGAATTCTCTTCTAAAAATCGGCAAGCTAAGTTAACCTATCGACACCTTGTCCAAACATCAAATCTTAATAACAGCGATTCGGGAGACGAGATTTATAGATGAACAGCCCTTCGAATCACAAGGTTACGGGATTATCGAAGGTAAATTTGGTGAACATGTCATTAAATCTATCCCTCATCTAGGCACTGGATTTCTAGTCAGCAGGAAGATTCTGGATTCAGTCACAGACTTCACATCACTCAACAGCTGAGTCTCGACCCTCTCCTTCCGAAGCGCCAATAAAATACTATCGCGAATGTGCATGCACAAGTTAATCAGGCAAAGAAGAAAGATTCAGAAGAAAGAGATATTTTGGAAAGAGCTTGAAGACATCTTCTCTAAGATCCCAGACAAACATACAACCATCCTGTTTGGTTATTTTAATGCCCAGCTTAGCAAAGAGAAGAAGTTCCAAACCATTTTAGATAATTATCCGTCTTACTGGAGAACAAATCGCAATGGAGAGAGGCTTGTGCAAATATATTAAGCACTCAGTCTGGTTCTGAAATCATCCGCTTTTAGACACCTGCCCACAAAGCAGAAAACTTGGAAATCACCAAATCGTATTTTTTTTCTTTTTACAATTTGCTTTACGTCGCACCGACACAGATAAGTCTTACGGCGACGAGGGGTTAAATCCCAATCTTGGCGAGTTCCGAATAGATCACGTTACAGTCGGTCGGAAAGCCCAGAAAGAGATCCAATATGTGAAAGTTCCAAGATTCAGATCATTATTTATCCAAAATCAATATTAAGTTGCTCCCATGAGGAAGAGCCATCTGAGAGATCTGATACAGAAAACCTGGAATCTAATCACGATTTCACCCGAAGCTAAAATCCATTGATTCCCAGAACTGGGAAGTATTACAAGAGGCCATAGTCGTAACACACAATTCCACTAACGAACCCACGAAATCATGCCTAGTGGAACAGTGTTGCGACGCTGCGGTAAAGCAAAGACAACTCGTCTGGCAGAGATGGAACTCTCAACAATCCCAAAGTAACTGGGCAAAACTTCCTGTATGAGAGGAAACATCCTTCGAAAACATCCGCAGAGTGAAATGTGCTATCGACAAGGACCAGTTGGCACAGATTAAGCGGGAAGAATAACATACGAGACTTCTATAGAACTGTCAGACAAAATTTAAGCGGGTACAACCCCGAGCCTACAGTTCACAAACTCCGACGGATAAACAGCACACAGTGGCGAAGAAAATTCCCACATTCTGGCTGATTACTTTGAATCCCTCGTCAACTGTGAAGCTCCAAATTCCACATTCACCGGGCGAATTGGCCGTGCGGTTAGGGGCGCGCTGCTGTGAGCTTGCATCCAGGAGACAGTGTGTTCGAACCCCACTGTTGGCAGCCCTGAAGACGGTTTTCCGTGGTTTCCCATTTTCACACCAGGCAAATTCTGGCTGGGGATGTACCTTAATTAAGGCCACGGCCACCTCCTTCCCATTCCTAGGGCTTTCCTATCCCATCGTCACCATAAGACCTATCTGTGTCGGTGCGACGTACAACAAATTGAAAAAAATCCACATTTACATTTGAAGAACATGGACAAGTCCATCATAATTCATCTCCACTCACAAAAGAAGAAATCGAACAGATCATCCAGTCATTAAATAACAATAAGGCACCAGGCAAGGACTCAGTAGTAGCTGAACTGTGGAAGTACGCAGGTGAAAATGCGATTGATAAACTAACAGACATCATCCCGATGTTTGGGGAACAGAGTAACATACAAGAGACTGGAATTCTGAACTGATACACCCCCTTCTTAAGAGAGGCGACGAAAAGAATGTTAACAACTATCGTGGTATATATTTTCCTCTTTATTATTTACAAGATTCTTTCGAAAGATCCTCAGACTAGGGTACAAGAACAACTAGATCCCCAACTAGGAAAATGCCAAGGGGGGACGCTCTTGTATCGAGCAAACTATGCGTTTAAAATCTACCCGTTCATATCTGAAGCTCAGTATCAAGACATTCGTGGTGACTTTTGTCGATTTCAAAAAAGCTGAAGACTCCATTCATCGAAATATCCTAATAGAAATCCTAAAGGAATTTGGTTTGGAGAACAAAACAAGAGCGATCATTCAACAGACCTTGACAGACACTACGTCCAAAGTGAGTTCAGAGGAGAAGTTTCAGATACCTTTGAAATAAGAAAAGGAGTCGGTCAGGGAGGTGGGTTCTCACCTCAGCTCTTCAACTGCGTTCTAGAGAAAGTTATCCGTGAACGGTGCAAGGAAATGAGAAATGAAGGGGTCAACAGTGGAGTCAGACTGGGTTGCAGGAACACAAACCTTGTAATTGACTGTCTTGCTTTTGCAGATGATCTAGCAACTTTTACGGTTCGCTACAGACAGCTACTGAACAAATCAGGCAGCTTAAGACAGTCAGTAAAAGCAGGTCAACAGATCTCCTTTGAGAAAATTCAGTTTATATCAAACATAAAGCAGGCACCAAAAGAGCTATATGTGGAACAGGGAAAATCAATAAGGTAGGAAAATTTAAATATCTAGGTGAGTGGATAGAACTAAAAATGTTCGAAAAAGAAGCCTTTATGTCACGCATTGTTTGTGGAAATGGCATGCCATCATACCACGGGTGTACACAACAGAAGATCAATATCTTTGAACGCCAAATTTGGACACTACCGCACAATCATTTGTGCGGGGGCCCTCTATGTAGCAGAGAGCCTTGCAGTGAACGAAATGAGCCTTATTGAGAAAATTGAGATCAAAGAAAGTAAGATTTAGAGGAAAATCTTGGGCTCCATAAAAGACAAAGGTGAATATGGAAGACGGCACAACCACAAACTCCAGTTCCACGTAGAAAATATAACAGGTACGATGCGGAAGGAAAGGATTTCTTTCCATGGTTACGTGACAAGAATGAGTCGTACAAGGTCAACCAAGTGGATCTACTTCTGCTTCCAAGGGTCCGGCTCCATGGCGAGCTGGCCTTTGGTCACAAGAGTCCCGGGTTCGATACTCGGCAGGGTCTTGAATTTTAACCATCATTGGTTAATTCCGCTGGCACAGGGGCTGGATGTATGTGTCGTCTTCATCAACATTCTTCGTCTTCATCCTCATCACGACGCGCAGGTCGCCTACGGGAGTAAAATCTAAAGACCTGCACCTGGTGAGCCGAGCAATCCCGGCACCAAAAGCCATATGCCATTTCATTTCCAAGGTAAGGAGACAAAAGGGGCCTGTTTCAGTGCGGTAGAAAAAGATCTACGAGAGATGGGCATTATACAAGCTGATATCCTAGAGCGCAACCCACTGAAGAAGAAACTTAAAGACCACAAGAGTTTTCAAGAAAAGCCGAAGCTGAAAACAGGGAAGGCGTGGACGGAAGAAAGAAAGGAACAACACTGCCAAGGAATGTGGGAGTGCTGGACAAATGTTAAAACCCAGGGCAGGAGACAGTTGAAATTGCGTGGTCCATATTGAGTGGTTCAGACGGTAGAAGTCCAAATTATCAAGATCGATCCGGCTCAGTCCGGTGGTACTTGAAGGTACTCAAATAGGTCAGTCTCGTGTCGATAGACAGTGGAAAAGAAAGGTATAAGCACGAAAATTATAACGTTACTAAAATGTTTATCCTTTGTTCTACATAGAAACAAGCTCCACCGAAATTTAGCTTATTTTATTCTACGTTTCATTATGAGGAGTGGAGGTTATTACCGTACCCAGTTAAAATTTTAACGCAGATTGAACAAAAATGTGCCAATATTCTTTCCATTTCCAATGGAGCGCTGACTTAGAAAATTCATAACTTTAAAAATATTGATCTTATCGTTATCAAACTTTAATACAACTTAAAGAAGCTTATTTTGTTCTGTATACCGAGTTTTAATTTCATCTGATATTTGTAAAAAAGGTTCTTTTAAATTTCGTAAAATAACTTTCAACGCAAACAAGTGATAGGAAATCTGCCACTTGCGTGACAGCGCTAAGTACAGATAAGTAGTGATTGACTGAGCCTGGCATAGGTTTCATGGATGAGCTGAAAGCCTCTTCAGGAATGGGAGTCTACTTTCTAGGTTTAACTACTTCTTGACAGGGAATCCAACCTTCCGGTTTAACCGAGCACGTAGAAAAACATAAAACTGTGTTCAACTCTCTGTCGTTTACTTCAATAAAAAGTTTATTTCACTAGTAAATTACCTTTGTACAAGAGCAGTTAAATAATTATCCCCTATACAATTAGGAAGAGTTTCCGTGGGTCAGGCGGTAGTGTTTCAAATCCCGGTTACTCCATGTGAGATTTGTGCTGGACAAAGCGGAGGCTGGAGAAGTTTTTCTCCGGATACTCCAGTTTTCCCTTGTCACCTTTCATTCCAGCAACACTCTCCCGTATAATTTAATTTCATCTGTCAGTCATTAATCACTGCCCCGGAGGAGTGTGACAGGCTTCGGCAGCCGGCACAATTCCCATCCTCGCCGCTAGATGGGGCCCTCATTCATTTCATTCCTGACCCGGTCGAATGACTGGAAACAGGCTGTAGAATTAAATGTTTAAAACGACTAGGAAGGTATTCAGTTTGGAGGTCAGAGCTTGGTTTTCTTCTATGTCGGTTAAGTCTTCTGTTCCAAGGCTGACTGGATCCTCAACTAACACTACGGTACCCAAGGTTATACGGTTATAGGGAAACCACAAAAACTATTCGCTAATTTGCTTTACGTCGCACCGACACAGATATGTCTTATGGCGACGATGGGAGAGGAAAGGCCTAGGAATGAGAAGGAAGCGGCCCTGACCTTAATTAAGGTACAGCCACAGCATTTGTCAGGTGTGAAAATGAGAAACCATGGAAAACCATCTTCAGGGCTGCCGACATTGGGGTTCGAACCCACTATCTCCCGATTACTGGATACTGGTCGCACTTAAGTGACTGCAGCTATCGAGCTCGGGCAAAAACTATTGGCGGGACATAATTGCAGCGCGACTGGCCTGACGAGTATTACTTTTAGTAACATCCAGACGCACTGATCGTGCTCTGAACATCGTTATCCAGCACCAACCATACCTCAGTAGTTTCCACACCACCACAGTCAGTAATGGTGAGACGTCAGTGGGAGCTACGATTTGCTCTGACCTGTGCCAAGAGACAGATTTAAAGATACTGCATCCATCAAGAAATAGCCATAGGTGGGTTTCACCGTAACAGATGTTATCGATAGCTCCATACAGTAGTACCACAGCAAACAAGTTAATTTTGCTACTTGTTTAACATCCGCCCTAACTGCTAATGGTCTTAAGAATCACCGGGGTGCTGGTGGTTTCACCCACAGGAGTTATTTAACGAGCAGAAGCCTACGACGTGAAATTGTTGTATTTCATCACTTTTAAGTGTCATCGATCTCTGCCAGGCTCGAACTCGCTCTCTTGAAAACAACTAACCGATCGCCCTATCGAGGCCTGTAAGTACCTCTTATCCAGCAGCTCTTATATTCATACTCATACGAAGACATAAGATGATGATGATGATGCTTGTTGTTTAAAGGGGCCTAACATCGAGGTCATCGGCCCCAAAGACATAAGAAAGATGACCATCGAGCGAGTTGTCGGTACGGGTCGTGCAGCTGATAGCTTGCAATGGGCAGGCGGTAGGTTCGAACCCCACCATCAACAGCCATGCAGAACGGTTTCCCGTAGGAATGCACCAGGCAAATTAAGACCACGGCTGTTTCCTCCCTTCTCCAGGCTTTTCCCATACCATCGTCGCCGAAATACTATCATAGTTGGTGTCAATCAATCAATCAATCAATCAATCAATCAATCAATCAATACTAATCTGCATTTAGGGCTGTCGTTCATGTGGCAGATTCCCTGTAATTTTACGTATTCTTTTCTTATTTCAGAGAAGCTGAAAATTTATCGAATATGTCATATGATCTGACCTCTTGGTACGCTATTGACAGGAAGGCGAGCATATGCTGGAGAGAACAGTGACCGTGGATGGATTTTGGGCCAAAACCTATGAACTACGCAGTTCAAAAAATTTAGGGGAACATGTTTTGTAACGTCTGGTATTTGAACGTTAATTTGATAGATGGGGTTCCATTGCTCGTACAGCATACCTTGGGACCTCAGCTACGCAGGGTATGTCAAATCGAAGTTATACTCCATCTGTAGGCCTAGCTATGCTTTCAACTGTCAGGTAACCCCACAAAGCAAAGTGAATAGAGGTGCGTCTGTGTGTTGTTGTCTGGTACACAGACTACTGCGGTCATCTGAGCACGTTGTACGTAAACCAGCACATTCTAGGAGACATCTTAACGAGGTTCAAGTCGCAAGAGCCGTCACTTTGATCCAGGAAGGATGGACTTTTCGTCGTGTTGCTGTGGATCTCAATGTCTCTCCATCAGTTATTCAACACTTGTGGAATCGCTACAATGAGACAGGCCAGTTTACAAAGAGGGTTGGGCAAGATCGTAGACGCATGACAACACCACAGGATGACCGATATCTGACCGTCTGTGCGTTGCGGCGTCGTTCAGCAACTGCCAGAGAACTGCAACAAGACCTCAGGAGGGTAACTGGAGTCACGGTGTCTGACCAGACAGTAAGGAACAGGTTAAGAGAAGTGTCCTTAAGACCCAGACGTCCTGTTCGAGTGCCCCGTTTAACGCAGCAACATCGCGCTGCTCGCCTTCTATTTGCCCGTACCCACGTCAACTGGCAACTTCGCCAATGGAGACCTGTGCTGTTCACAGTAGCCAGTTTCAACCGTGGGCGTTGTGATGCCGTTCCCAGCCGCAACACGATTCTCAGTTGGGTTAATAATGTACGGACAACAGGATTTATTGTTAAAAAGACTAAGACAGCAAGAACACCAGAAAACATCTAGCGTGTGAGAGCCGCGGTGACGCCATTCTTCACAAATGCGTCGTACGCAAACATACGATGTTCAACCGACTACTGCTTCATAGCTACTGAAACGGCAACGCATGGCGAGTGTCCTGCTTGACAATTCCGCTCCCCACTACTCCTACCGAGAGAGTACTAGCCATGCCAAAAACGTCAGATTCCCGTCGGTCACCCTGTATTTCCATTTGTCTGGTAGATCTCGGATTTATGTGGAAAAAAGAAATGTTGCCATGAAATGCCCCAGCCGCCGTATTTACCTAGTTAGGACTGTCCCGCTTGATTTTCGGAACAACATCGCCTACTGCAAGTCTGTCCGAGTGAAATGAAAGACAAGTCAGATAGTCAATTCAATACAAGTGGCTGATGATAACTCCAGTATGAGTTAAATGGCATCTTAATGGACAACTGTCACGTCAATATAAATAAATAAAAACTGAACTAACTCGTTTTTATCTTCACGACCGGTATGTTATTGATATTATTTTTACGAACAAAACTTATCTGGTTGGACACTTGCTGTATGCAGCCCGAGTACATGTTTCAGTATATTACCTAAGTTTTTAAATAACGTATTCCATGTTACTTCTCCTCAAATAATGCTAATTCTACCGCAATGGCATTGTTATGTCGGGCGAAATAATCTCTCTTCAATAAGACATATCATGGGTCGGAATTTACATTCAGAAGTCAGACACCGATAGGACCCCGTGGCCGCTAACACACGCTTCCAATTTCGAGGCCCCGTGGTATCCTCAGTTTCAGTCGCATTTTCAGGCAGGGGATGCCGTCGATATATTGTATGCACAGAACTACAGGGGATATGAACACTTTAAATAATAATAATAATAATAATAATAATAATAATAATAATAATAATAATAATAATAATAATAATAATAATAAGTTTGGAAGCACAAGTCGAACATCAAATAGGTGAATACCAAGGAGGGTTCAGAAAAGGTCGCTCAACAGCTGAACAGATCCAAAATCTCAAAACGATCATCAGATATTGTACACTAAGGTCCAAGCAGTATGTGTCTGTCTTTGTGGACTTTAAGAAAGCGTACGACTCCATTGACCGGGAAGTCCTGCTAAACATCTTAAATGAATTTGGAGTTGATTTGAAACTGCTGGCATTAATTAGAGACACCCTGACCGATACAATATCCAAGGTGAAGTTCCACAGATGTCTCTCGCATTCCTTTGACATCAAAACAGGAGTCCGACAAGGTGATGGGCTATCCCCGATACTCTTCAACTGTGTTCTTGAAAAGATCATCAGAACCTGGCGGGTGAGATTACAGGAAACCAATTACAGTCCATTGAGAATAGGAACCAAATCCAAGGGGATCGCAACAGACTGCTTAGCATTTGCCGATGATATTGCTGTTCTCTCAAACGACATAGAAACCGCTAGAGCTCAAGTTGAAATTTTAAAGGAAATTGCCGAACAAACTGGTTTGCAGATATCGTTTGAGAAAACAGAAGTAATGACTAACATCAAAGAGGCTCAACCAAAACTCCATAAAAAATACGGGGACATCACCCGAGTAGACAAATTAAAATACCTGGGTGAGATCATCATGAAAAATGGACTGGACAAAGAAGCACTTCAGGAGCGAGTACGCAAGCTGGAAATAGCCTACCAAACATCCCGCACAATCTACAACATAAAATGCCTTTCCCAAAACACCAAGATACGTCACTATGAAACAGTTCTGAAGCCAGTAGTTCTATATGCAGCCGAAACCCTGTCTCTAAATGCCAACAAAGGACTCCTTCAAGAACTGGAGAAAAGAGAACGCAAAATTGAGGGAGGAATCTTGGGATCAAAGTACAGAAATGGAATCCATCAAAAGAGATCCAACAAGGAAGTCTACAGCAAAATAGAGAAAATTACGGACACAATCAGAAAAAGACGGGCACGATTTTACGGTCATCTGAAAAGAATGGACGGAAGAAAGTTAACTAAAGAAATCTTTCACTTTTTTGATTCAAACCCCAAAACCACAATTCCCTGGTTTAGAAATACCAAAGAAGACCTGGAAATGCTACATATCTCAGCTGAATACGCCCTTAACAGAGATCTCTTCCGCAAGAAAATATTGACGAATGGGCTAAACCGAGACGAGCAACCGAAGAGAAGACACGGTGCCCCTTGGACAGAGGAGTGTAAGCAGGCCCACTCACAAAGAATGAGGGAAATTTGGGCTCTAAAGAAGGCCAAGTTTAGTGTCAAATGCAACAAGACTTAACGTGGTCCTTGATGGCCCCAGCGAATTATATAATAATAATAATAATAATAATAATAATAATAATAATAATAATAATAATAATAATAATAATAATAATAATAATAATACCGGGCGAGTTGGCCGTGCGGTTAGGGTCGCGCAGCTGTGAGCTTGCATCCGGGAGATAGTGGGTTCAAATCCCACTGTCGGCAGCCCTGAAGATGGTGTTCTGTGGTTTCCCATTTTCACACCAGGCAAATGCTGGGGCTGTACCTTAATTAAGGCCACGGCCGATTCCTTCCCACTCCTAGGGCTTTCCTATCCCGTCGTCGCCATAAGACCTATCCGTGTCGGTCAGACTTACAGCAAATTGTAAAGAAAATAATTTCTCCCTCCGTCTGTTGGTCTCAGTAACGTTCTTTATTATTTAACATGGTACGAAGATCCATCGCTTATGCCACACGATCGCGCATTCCTTTACACACAACATTGTGAAACGAATGAAATACTGAGCGAAAGAATCAATGCCCCCAATGGTTCAATAGAAATCATCATCATTAGTCGTTGTGCTCATTACTGTGCGTCGTGACTTCATAACTCCATCATTTCCGTGTTGCAACCTTGACAAGATGTCTCCATCCAGAGCGGTTTTCACATTTCGTTAATATGACCTGAAGTGGTAGCCCAGTATTCTTCTTCGCCTGATCTATCCATCTGCTTGCTGTCCTTCCTCGTGGTCTACTGCCTTCAATTTTGCCTTGTAAAATTACCTTTTCCAAGTTCTCTCCGTCTCGTCTTAGAATGTAGCCAAGGAACTGGAGGTATCACTCACTCACACCGGAAGATAGGCGTTTCTTGACGCAGAGTTCGTCCCGAATGGAAATATTAGTTCTTCTTTCTGTCCAGGCTACACGTAGCATTCTCCGCCAACACCACATCTCAAAGGAATCAATGCGTTTTTTGTCTTTAGCATTCACGGTCCAGGTCTCACAGCCGTACAAAAAGACGGAGAACACCAGTGATTCTACCAAGCGCACCTTCGTGGCTTTTGATATTGCCCGGTTCTGCCAGATCTTAGTAAGTTTAACCATTGCAGCACGACCTTAGACAATACGTGTTTTTACCTCTTTATCACACCTTCCCGTCTCATTGATGACAGACCCCAAGTATACAAATTCCTTTACTATATCTCTGTCCTTTAGGCATCCCGTAAGTTTGATTTGATCTTGCCGATCAACTACCATTAGTTTGGTCTTTTTGATATTTATCTCTAGACCATACTGAAGACTAGTGTTCACCCTTGTAAGCAGGTCATGAAGTTCCTCTTCACTACCAGCGATGAGGGAAGTGTCATCTGCAAAGCGCAGGTTATTAATTTTTCTGCCACCAATCGAGATTCCACCATTCCAGCCATTGAGAGCTCTTTTGATGACACACTCTGCATAGATGTTGTAGAGTTGAGGTGATAATATACAACCTTGACTTACTCCATTTGTCACATTGAAAATACCTGGGAGATCACCATCCACCTTTATGGTTGCTGCGTGGTTTTTATACAGACTTTTCAGTAACGATATTAAATGCAGTGGAACCCCAAATTCCTTTAGCACCTGGCACAACTTGTCCCACATAACACAATCAAAGGCCTTTTTGTAGTCCAGGAAGCAAATAAAGGCAGGGACACAAAACTCGCGACATTTCTCAATTATCTGTCTCATGTTCAGGATAGATTCTCGTGTTCCTTTACCTGCAACAAAGCCTGCTTGTTCTGCGGATATCTGAGGTTGCAGGAATGGTTTTAGGCGTTGATTTATTATGTAGAGCAGAACTTTGCTTGCATGGGATATTAATGCGATAGTACGATATCAATAGGAATAAACCTTCAAAATAAACCTTCAATATTCGCCGTTCTACTTCGATCTTCACGTGATCCTAACTTGGCAGGTTCGATCCTGGCTCAGTCCGGTCAGGCTCGTGTCGGTAGATTTACTGGAACGTGAAAGAACTCCTACGGGGCAACATTCCGGCACCTCGGCGTCTGCGAAAACCATCAAAAGTAGTTAGTGGGACGTGAAAACAACATTATTATTATTATTATTATTATTATCTTATAAATAAAGTTGTAGGGGGTCCGCTGTCTGTAATTTCGTTTGTTTTGCCAATTTTTCAGATATTTATCCGTTTTAGGTCAACTCAAGACCGAATCGGTGGTTTTTACTTTTCGTGTCTGTTTGTTTGTTTGTTTGTTTGTTTGTTTGTTTGTTTGTTTGTTTGTTTGTTCCACCATCACGGCAAAACAGCTGGATAGATTTCAACCAAACTTCATATTTGGAGTATACTCACCCCGAGGAAGGTTTCTATGTGCATTTCATTTTAAAATCTTTGATTAGACGGGGATTTATAGGAAAACCAGAAAGGGTTTCCTCCATTTTCTCTTATACTATTGATTTCCAGTAAACTCCGTGGACCGTATGTGAAACGTCTCTTCATTATAAACAACTTTCGTTATGTTCATAATTTACCTTACTATTCAAATGACGGAGAAACTTACTATTTTCTGCGGATATCATGGTCTGCGTGTGTGACCGACAGACCGACAACGAACCTACAGGTTACCATGGCAACGTCTCTGCTTGCCAGCAGGGAAGTAACGTATTGCCATTTTCCTCATCATACCTTTAAATCCATGGTTGTTCCTTGGGTAGAAGGCAAGAGAGGGCGTCAATCGGCCATTCTGCGGGATATTGGCGGAATATCGTTGGGGTTTATAACCGTCCTCAAATAGCTTAAGTAATAACACCATTAGTCATCTTATCTGTTGACCTAAGAATGCCTGCGCCTAAATTTCTCCTCTGATACCTCTTTCTTATATCCATAACTCACACCAGCATAATTTATTGAGGGGCATTTGATTTTCCAGTACATTCACTTGGTATTTACATATTTGTCGTTATCCGGCTGTCCTCAGTTTTAATCCATTTTCCATTAATTTCAACTTTCTTTACTGAATTATTTTCTTCCTTAATTAGACCGTATGTATGCGAGTGCTAATCCCGAAAGCTTGACACTCTTTCCTTTGAGGAAATATTCTAAGCTATGCAAATGTATAACTTTCGGCCCCGGAAAATATCGAAATATGGATGCAATTTTAACGACGGTGCACACCTTCGTT
Source organism: Anabrus simplex (assembly GCF_040414725.1). Classification (NCBI taxonomy): domain Eukaryota; kingdom Metazoa; phylum Arthropoda; class Insecta; order Orthoptera; family Tettigoniidae; genus Anabrus; species Anabrus simplex. The sequence goes on along the minus strand of NC_090265.1, from coordinate 1,031,852,474 downwards.
TCGGGATAATTGGTGGCTAATCTGTAAGTCTTATCACAAATCAGAAAGCACAATCGCGTTTCATTTTGGAGAGATCTACAACTTTGGTCCTATGACTTTTTATCGTATTGCTATTCCTTATACGTTAAATAGAGCTGTATTTCTCGATTTCAAGTTAATTTTGTACTTTCACACGTATATGTTAACATTAATTTGGCACACTTATAGGAAAGATAGAATCATGACATTCGGCACGCACATTGGCATGACCAGTGGCAATGTGATAGCCAAATTTTATGATTCTATTTGTCACACGAGTATCACAAATATGAAGTAGTATGCGAAAACTGTAAAAGATGTCACACTCAATCTAACTCATAAATATAGGAGATACGAGAAGATGTCATGGGACCAACCATGTAGAACACTGAAAGAGGCGTATGATGGTGAGGTCCGTTTGCAGATATGTCGCAGAGTTTCAAAGCAGTAACTCTCGAAATAAAGGTCTGCACTTCTGGAGTGTGTCTCTATATTGACTATTTTGGCGACATTTCTGTACAGTTATCCGTTTCAGGTGTAATAATGACCATCTGCATATTTTTAGCTTTGGTGTCTGTTTTTCTGTTTGTCTGTTTGTCTATAACTTGGAAACTACTGAATATATTTCCACCAAAATTCATATTTAGAATCCACCTGTCCTTGGGTAGGTTTCAGGGCAAATATTGTTTCTAAATCCATGAAATGACTTGGGGGTTTATACGAAACCGAAACCGTGATTTTACACTCCCACAAAATATACACAACCAAACTTAATAGAAATCTACCTGCCTTAATGGAAATTAATTCTTAAACCTTTTTTTCTCATGTGCATCATTTCGGTAAGAGGATTTATAAGGGAGATATCATTAACCGGACTTAAGAACGGGCGCGTGTTGAGCGTATTTCTTACAACTTGAAAACTATTGAAGATATTTGAACCAAACTTTAGATTTAGCATCCACCTTTTCAAAGGTAGATTTTAAAGGTCAATAACATTTCCTGTTCCTGGAATGGACTGGCGGTTTATAGGGAACAGAAATGGTGAATTTACTCTTCCACAATATATACAGTACTTGACCAACCTGACTGGAAATCGACCAAATTTGTTGGAAATCCATTTCTAAAACTTTTTTCATGTGTATTTTTTCGACAGAAAGAATAATAAGGGAGATATCATGAATGGTCGGCTTTGCAGGGTAAGTCCAGCAGACATAGACCAAAAGGTGTTGTACGTGGAGCAGATTCCTTATCTATCTATATAAGTAAAATCCTAACGACTGTGTGCCTGTACATTGACTATTTTGGCGCAATGTTCGCACAGCTACGCGTTTAAGGGGTAACAATAACAACCATCTGCATAATTTTTTGGTTTAGTTTCCTGAAAGTCCTAATTTTAACCCTCCTCGCCCAAAATCGACATTGCGGCATATTCTGCCAGACGAACAAGAAAACAGAAATTTGGCAAAATTATACGTTTTAGCCTGTAATGGACAGAACATTTCCAAGAGCTTTAAATTTTTCACTTTTTCCCCCGAAGAATATCGAAATATGGAGGCAATTTTAATGATGGTGCAGGTCTTCGCTAAGTCCTATCACATAAGGGAAGGCACAATCTCCGTTCAATTTGGAGTGATCTACAACCTTGCTCTTATGACTTTTTGTTGTATCTGTATCCCATTTACATTTGATTTTTGTCTATTTCTCGATGTTAAGTAAATTTGAACTTTTCACATGCATAATTTATACTTTAAATCATTTATAAGAAAGATAGAATCATCAAACCCTACACGAAAATTGGCCCACCCAGTAGCCTTATGTGAGCGAAATGCTATGTATGTAGCTGTCACATAATTATCTGAAAAGTAATGCAATGTGAGATAATCTTACAAAAATTTTACCCTATTCAACGTTTCTAACTCAATCTGACCCATGAATAGATCAGATATCATACGACCAGCCATTTAGACCGCCAAATCTGACGTCTTATGGTACAATCCTTTGTTGATATGACGTACCATTTTGCAGCAGTCAATCTGTAAATGAAGGTCTGCAATATTTTAAGCATGCATATACTTTCGTATGTCGATCTATATATGTTCACTGATGTTGTCTTGTAGCGATCGAGAAAGGGTGTGTCTGTTATTGTAATCAGTATTCCCCACACCGACTTTGACTGGCAGTAGGAATGGGGTCCTTCTCCAACACCTGTGTAACTGGCATTAGTAAGGAAGGCCTACCATTGTAGTGAATAATTCACTTCTCGATTTGACTTGCAGAAGGCAAGGGAGCATGGATTGTTGTTTAGAAGTCACCTACCCGATTGTGTTTGGCTGTAGGCAAGGGTACCCGCCCTTATAAACAAATGTATCCATCTAAAATATGACTGGTATTAGGCACAGTGCCCTGCTATTTTGATGGAAACTCACCAACTTGGTGTGAATGGTAGTAAGCTGGCTGACTGAAGGAAAATGGGCCTGTCATTATAATTATAACTGCACAACTCAATTTCGACTGGTAGTAGGGAAGTTGCCAAACATTCTAATGAAAACTGTAATCTGTCTGGAAGTAGGAAAGGAGGCCTGCCATTGTAACGAAAGCTCCCAAATCGATTGTGACCGCGCAGTAGGCGATGGGGCCTGCAATTATAATGAAAACTTCCCAACTCGATTGTGAATGGCAGTAGGCAAGTGAGCGTGCCGTTATCATCACAAATCCTTAACCCTGACAGTAACACGTCTGTAAGTATCGCTTTAGTTACACCACACGTTTCGAAGACGTGTCACTCAAAGCCTATTATTTAAAGTTACATTAAAGTTACCAGATGGAATGAACAAGGAATAGAGGTGTTGGAGGGCATAAGTCTCCCCTCCTTAAGAGGAATAGATGGCATTCATTCGCACAACACGTCAGAAAAACGTATGGTGTTACTGTCAGGGTTAACAAGCACTTTATTTTGGAAACAGCGTATTGGGAACCTCCCTATGCTGTTTCTCGGATAACGCTAAGAGACATGCCATTTTAAAACAATCTTATTTATTGTATGTACAGTATTTACTTCGATATTCGAATACAATGTAGAATACCGTAGCGAAGCACGGGTACATTTGCTAGTTATTATTATTATTATTATTATTACCATCATCATCTTCACGTAACAAGTGAAGTCCACTGGAGATAAATCGGCCAAGCGTGGAGACCATTTAACTGGCCCAACACGGCCTACCCATCTCCCTGGATAATCAACATGTACAGTAATTGCTGCGTGACACGGCGAGTGAAATGTGGTGGAGCGCCTTTTTTGACACAGCCGCATTCGCTACCAAATACACAGAGGAACATATTCCAACAATCGAGGCAGTGATTCTACTGAGAAACGGTAGCATTCCTCACCGTTCAGGCGAGGAGGAAGGACATACAGCCCAAGTGAACAGTCACCAAAAATACCGACCGAAATATTGACACTAAACCGATGTTGAAATGTGCGGATGACTACCATATGAGGTTTTTTTTTCGACCTCCTACACGCATTCGGCTGCCAATGGACACGAAGGTTGAATGATGGGGTTAACGGAAATCAGGGTGCCGGTTGCCATAAATCAGTGCGTCTTCTCTCCCGTTGTCACATGCTGCGCCATAGGCTAGGTGTATATCAGTCATTTCTTCGTTGTTGTACCAAAACGGAGTCATTCTCACTCATTTATGCAGCAAAATTAGTAGCCAGTATGGATAGGACACACTATATACTGCTTACTGGGGCTGGGAAGCGACTGCGCTAAACGATGATGATGATAATGATGCTTGTTGTTTAAGGGGCCTAACAACGAAGGTCATCGGCCCCTGTGCTATACGAATGGGTAACTTGTGCATTCGCACCGAGCATTATCTCTCTCTCCGTCTATCACACACCCAACTTCGCCTCCCTTCGCACTCTGAAGCACAGCAGCGGGCAGCAATTCGCGCTCTGGTAGAGCAAATACGGCGAGTTCATCAATTTGAATCGCGTGTCCGGGAGTAACAAATTATCCTCATTTTTCGATACAGAACATTTTCTTCCCCAATCGATTGCCACCGTCGTTCTTTACATAATACGAAGAACACCCCCTCTTTTTTTGTCCGTATAACTAAGATACACCCTTGTTTTCATATACTGTACTGCACGTGTTAGTAAAATAGGTACCCCCTGTGGGTGGGGGACGTAAATGAAGAATACACCCACGGTATCCCCTGCCTGTCTTAAGAGGTGACTACAAGGGGCGACCAAGGGATGATTGTATTAGAACCATGAAACTACTTGTGATTAGTGCCACCACGCGGGGAACACCATGGGTGGCTTTTACTTGCGCGCAGTACCGCTATGTTAGGTACAAAATAGGTTTGTGATTAGTACAAATAGAGTGCGTAGCCGGCTTTTACAGTACCTTTGATTAGTACCACTTTAGGAGCGACACCATGCTTCTGGCTTGCCTATGAGTAGTACGCACTGTATGAGAAACACCACGGGATTGCGCGAGTCCCTGTGATTAGTACACGTATGTGATGAACACCATAGATTTGCGTTGCCTGTAAATGGCGCCGCAATGTGCGAAACATCATAGGTCTGTATTACATGTGCGAATTTCATTACCTGTGAGTAGTGCCATAATGTGTGGAATACCGCGACTCTACGCTACTTTTGATTAGTACCGCAACATGACAAATATCATGGTTTTCTTTTCCTAGCAATAAGTACCATTATGAGGGGCCGATGGCCTGGAGTTTGAACCCGTTTCGACTACCTGCATCATCGATTCAGTATTTTTTTGCTAGTTGCTTTACGTCGCACCGACACAGATAGATCTTACGGCGACGATGGGACCGGGAAAGGCGGGGAGTGGGAAGGAAGCGGCCGTGGCCTTAATTAAGGTACAGCCCCAGCATTTGCCTGGTGTGAAAATGGGAAACCACGGAAAACCATCATCAGGGTTGCCGACAGTGCGGTTCGAACCTACTATCTCCCGAATACTGGATACTGGCCGCACTTAAGCGATTGCAGCTATCGAGCTCGGTCGATTCAGTAGGGCTATTGTGCTTTAGAAGCAGTCCCTTGGTCAGTAATACTATTGTTTAACGCTAGTTTTTGGCAATGTGGGGCATTGTCGGTCGGATCCACTGATCGTTTTAACTTCATATCCCTCCATTCATTCTTCGTCCTCACGTTTTGAATTCGGGTCAGTGGAGGATTATGTATTTGTTAATATCCTTACATTTCGTCTCATTTCGTACCATTAGGGGCCGATGACCTAGATGTTAGGCCCAGTTAAACAACAAGCATCAGTAAAATAGGTTTGTAGAGTGTGAAATTGTATTCGTGTTGTCAAAATCTCATTTTCGCTGTAAAGTGATTTAATCTTAAAGTTAGATTATCGGTATATTGTCCGACTCGTTGGCTGAACGGTCAGCGTACTGGAATTCGGTTCAGAGGGTCCCGGGTTCAATTCCCGGCCGGGTCTGGGATTTTAACCTTAATAGGTTAATTCCAATGGCACGGGGGCTGGGTGTATGTGTTGTCTTCATCATCATTTCATCCTCATCACGATGCGCAGGTCGCCTACGGGAGTCAAATAGAAAGCCCTGCACCTGGCGAGCCGAACCCGTCCTGGGATATCCCGGCACTAAAAGCCATACAACATTTCATAGGTATATTTCTACAGTGCACGCAAGGTCATTCCATGTTATTATCAGGTAACTGATCCGAGCCGGCCAGCAGTTAATTATAACTCCATCGTCGATTTTATGGAAAAATGATATTTTAATTGATCATTCATCTTTCATTGAAATATGTCCGGTGCAACTAAAATAGTTCTCTTGTGAGCAGCGAAGTTACGTTAATGGAAGCGTTTACCTTCCAATCCTCCAGAGGGTGTTGTGGCCTCTACAGAGATACGTTATTTTGTTTCTTAATTGAATGTTGTTGTAGCAAGTGATCTGCACAAACCATATGGTGCTCCACGCGCACTTTGCTCGCCAGTCAGTTGACAAGTGACAGAGTAGGCTAAACCCTGTTGTTTGGTTATTCAAAACCGAGGTGAGCGTTGAACCGCCAGGGACGGTGTACCCCATCTGCCGCGCGCCCTAGCGGAACGACCTGGCGACAGCTGCACCAATGTTAAGCTGTACCATGTTATTGGTATGAATGAACCTTGCCAGTTAACTCTATCGCCTTTAAAGGGCAGAGTCATGTTAACTCTGGTTCAGGTAATAATAATTTGGTATGGTTATTGCTAGCCTGGTGCAGCCTTTGTAAGGCAGACCCACCGACGAGGGTAGGCGGTGTCTCCTCTGTAGAGGAAACTGCGTGTGTGTTATACGAGTTTAAGAGATGTTGTGGATATCACCAACACCAGGTAATTATCCAGACCAGAACCAAAACCGAACCCCACGGCACTTAACGCCCTTGAAAGGGCTCTGGCCTGCCCAGCGACCGCTGCTCAGCCTGAAGGCCTGCAGATTACGAGGGGCCGTGTGGTCAGCACGACGCATCCTCTCGGCCGTTATTCTTGGCTTTCGAGACCGGGGCCGCCATATCACCGTCAGATAGCTCCTCAGTTCTAATCACGTAGGCTGAGTGGACCTTGAACCAGCCCTCAGGTTGAGAGAAAAATCCCTGACCTGGCCGGGAATCGAACCCGGGTCCTCCGGGCGAGAGGCAGGCACGCTACCCCTACACCACGGGGCCGGCAGGTAATTATCCATTCGAGATTAAAATCCCCGACCCGACTGGGAATCGAACCTGGTGCCTTCTGAACCGAATACCAAGATGCTGATCCTTCAGTCAAGGACCCCTTCTTGCTTAAGTTATATCAAAAGCTCTGGATCAGTAATGCCATGTTAGCTTGTCTCTTATGTCTGTGAGACGTGATGCCATCATACTTGTTTATATTGTACGCAACAGGCTGCTTAAATTCTACTCCAGTCGAAAAGCTCAACCATCTCGCAGAATAGCAACGCAGTGTGTTCAAAGAGAAGTGAATCTAAAAACCAACACTTTTTTAAAATGTTGCTTTACGTACCACCGACACAGATAGGTTTATGGCGACGATGGGATGAGAAAGGGCTTGGAGTGGAAAGGTACAGCATTTGCCTGGTGTGAAAATGGGAAACAAGGGAAAATCATCTTCAGGACTGCCGGCAATGGGGTTCGAGCCCACTATCTCGCGAATGCAAGCTAACAGCTGCGCGACCCTAAGCGCACGGCCAACTAGTTTGGTAAGAACAACACTAAAGTCGGACAAAGGGAGCCATCCCGTATATTGAGATGAATCTTCTCTCCAGATAATGAAAACTAAGGCAGGAGGAGTTTCTTTCTAAAATTTATGGAACTAAAAGTCCCAGCTGGAAACGCTAGTTTACGGCTGCGCAAGAAAAAGATCCCTCGCCTCTCAGGATGGAAGATACAGGCCGAAAAATTACTACTTGGCCATGACGAGAGTCGGGTGATATGGAAATCTCTGAACAGATCAGGAATGGGCAATTCGTTAAAGTGTCCGACTCGTTGGTTGAATGGTCAGCTTACTGGCCTTCGGTTCAGAGTTACCTACATATGGCAGATGCCGCCCACCCTCATCGGAGGGTCTTCCTTACAAGGGCTGCACTCGGCTAGAAATAGCCACACGAAATTATTATAATTCGATAAAGTGGGGCGTTACAAATGTCGAATTATCAAGTTTTAATTGCAGAGAAGTCCAACCCGCCAAGCACATGCCTCCACCTTCTTGTGTAGAAAATGACCTATTTCAGGCCAGACAGGATACGCTGTATTTGGCCAAGTTATGATAAAAAAATACATACTAGAATGTTAAACTTGTTTTACCTGCGCATATATTTCTTTCTGGAATAAGATTAATATTAACTACTGTAAGTGTTGACAAATCTATCTCTGTGGGATAATAATTTGTCTTTACAGAGAATTTTAACACAAAATATTCAATTTAATTTCATTTAAGCCATTTTAATAATGTTATTGGAACTGACTACTTTTGCGGTTTTCGGAGACGTTGAGGCGCTGGAATTTTGTTCCGCGAGAGTTCTTTTACGTGCCAGGAAATCTACCGACACGAGGCTGACGTATTTGAGCACCTTCAAATATCATCGGACTGAGCCAGGATCAAACCTGCCAAGTTGGGGTCAGAAGGCCAGCTTCTCAACCGTCGGAACCTCTCAATCCGGCTTTAAGTCGTTTAGCTGAGGGTAAGAGTCAATTGAAATTTGAAAGAGAAGAGTTCGTAATTTCCGACTGTAGAAAAAAAAAGCTTTTCATCTTTTCATTTGTTTTCCAATTTTTCCGATTAAGATGTTTTCAATGTTCAAGACGGCATGTTTTATGTTTGTCAGTATTTCTATGGTTATTCATTGCTAATTGCTGGTTGCTACTTGTTATCACCGCTGAAATATGAAGCTAAGTATTATATTACTTGGAATTCAGGATGCTTCTTGTCATACACTGCTGAGTGTACTGATGTTCTTGTTGAAAGTGCCCAAGGACTAATTCTCCCATGGGCGACCTGCGAGATAAGTGGTACTCGACTAAACGAAAGGAAGACTGAGAGAATTTCAGAATGGTGCGGAGACTGTCGAGTAAGACTATCAGACGTGTGGAAAGCTTACGATCGGTCAAGGCTGGAAAAGTTAGGTGAAGAATTCAAAATGTTCAGCACCAGAAACTTTTATCGGGCCTTCAAAGAGGAACTCCCTGGCTATAAACCACAATGCCTTCACTTTAAGAATAAAGATGGGGAGTTGGTCACCTGTAACCGCCGGAGCGTGGAACTTTTGGCAAACTACTTTGAGCAGTTGCTCAGTTGCGAAGGGCTCGCGGAAAGATTACCTGTTGAAGATCCTCCAGAGATATATCTCCCATCTAACCCATCAACAATGCAGCAAGTTGCTAATGCCATAGGACATCTTAAGAAACTGCAAGGCGCCGGGGGAAGATGGCATCATTGCGGAAGCTCTAAATGCAGGTGGAAATAAGATCACAGAGGCCATACACCGGATCTTAGTCGACTGCTGGGAGACTGGCGGGATGACTGGAAATCAGCTATCATACACCCTTAACATAAGAAAGGTGACCGCAGTGATGTCAACAACTACCGAGGGATATCTCTGCTGTCAGTAGCATACAAAGTGCTATAAAGGATTTTACTGCACAATGTGATCGAACGATTGGTGAATATCAAGGAGGATTTCGGCATGGACGGTCCTGTACCGAGCAGACCTTCAACATAAAAACCATTCTCCAACTAAAACAAGTAAGGAGTATGAACATTGCTGTGGTTTTCGTCGACTTTAAAAAAGCTTATGATTCCATCGACCGCCAGACACTCTTCTACGTACTGCAAGAACGAGGTGTCGATTACAACACACGCATCCTCATCCAATAGACTCTTACGGATACAACAAAAAAGGCACCATGGATGATCTAGAGAAAGCCGAAAGAAGTATCCTCAGTAAAATTCATGGACCGAGATTACTCCCAGATGGAATCTACAGACTTAAATCGAACTCTGAGCTGTATCGAAAGTTAGAATCAGCCAATACCAGCATGCGACGTAGGAAGCTTAAGTTCTACGGACACTACAACGAATGGACAGCAACAGGCTTACCAAGAAGATCTCTTTGGTTAAAAGCTTCAAGACTGGAAGCGTGTGGCTTAATGAAGTACAGAAGGACTTGGATTCGGCTGGGAATTCAGACATTGATATGGAAGATCGTTCCAAATTTTGTGCTATGGTACAGTCTTGGACCCCACCACCTAGAGTCCCTAGAAGTCGCAAGCCCCTTTCACAGGAGAGAACGGAGAAAATTATTAACAGGGTTCAAAAGATATTGGAAACGAAGAAGAGCATCGAGGAAGAACTAGACATTAGCGCTCCTTAGCGGGCTTAAATCAATAATAATAATAATAATAATAATAATAATAATAATAATAATAATAATTATTATTATTATTATTATTATTATTATTATTATTGTACCGGGCGGTACACCTCCACGCCGCTAATTCAAACTTTGCGCCAGTTGAAAACCCTCTGCTGGAGGAAGTCCGAACTTTATCTAATGTATTAATTTTCAAGTTACCCAGAAGATGTCACTACTCGGAAATTTTGAAGTTTCTGAACTGGGTCGTTTTTGATGTAATTTTGTTTTACCTGTAGTAAGAAGTGTGAACTTTCTCTTCTAGAGGACACTACTGAAGAACTACAATAGTGCACCCTAGTGCAAGGTGAAAGAACTGTTTTTTTGGAGAAATTTTTATTTCAAAAGTTTGTTTCTTGTTAAATTTCTTTCTGGTATTGTTTAAGTTGGCTGTATAACCCTTTCCTTCCCCTTGTTTTGAATTTAGCCAATCCCGAATTTCTTTAATTACTTTCTGACCAATCAGATGTATCTTCTCCAACTTAAATATCTTGCTTAACCCTAGCCAATAAAGTTTTTGTGGGCGGGTGTTCTCATTTCCGAAACGCCTCGAACTTTCCACGAGAGTATATAAACTGCTGATTTTCGGGTCTCTGCGCCACTTCAGTACCAACTTTCAAAGTGTAAAGTACGTAGCAGGGGGCGGGAAACGCCTCTTTCTTCGGGCAGCAGCTCAACAACAAGGTAATGGCCGTTTAATAACTTCTTTTCTTGCTAGCTCAGCAGTTTAACTCTCGGGGCGGGTCCGAAGCTTTTTCACCATGTAACCTTTCCCTAAAATGTAAAGACTCTTAGTATCTATTCTCTTTTAAGCTACGTATTGGGATAGAGAGTGCTTAACCCTCTCGAGCTCCCACTCATATTGTTTTGAGGTGAACTTATTTCTCACAACCGATTCTTCCTTAATGTAATGTAAATTGTTCTTTTCTAAAGTCACCTCTGTAGTATGGGATTAGCCCTTGCATTAGCGGCCTAGAGCCAGATTAGGTTTTAAACAAAAGGTATTAGGAGTGCAGATCGCCTCCTCTCAAATTGTTATTTTAGAGGTCATGTAATTAACCTTTTTCTCACTTAATAGACCTCAGTAAGTTGGGTATTTTACCCCTGTGTATATGTCCTTAGAGGACAGCTTGAAGGTGGAATTAGGTGTGGCCTTTTGATAGACTTAAAACTTTGAGAGCGGATCGCTCTTTTGAAATTTGTTCCTGCGTGCCTCTAGGAGGTCTTTCTGTGTAATTTGGAGCAAGTGCTCCTGGGCATGATTGGGGTTTTCTGCCCCTTTGTTTAAACCTGATGTACATGCAAGCTTGGGCTATCTGCTCAAGAATTGTGAGTTCGGGGCTCGAAGCCCAAAGCCTGTAAATACTGTTGTTGCTCTTTTGTTGCCTTGCTACTCTGTACCTTCCATGCTTGTTATTTCTTGATTTTGAAAAGAGAATATAACCTTGTTAAATTTTACATTAACTTTAATTTCGTAGTTTAAGACCCGTTCACCCCCGCACCTTCTTTCACCTCTACCTACCATAACAATACGGTAATAATAATAATAATAATAATAATAATAATAATAATAATAATAATAATAATAATAATAATAATAATAATAATAATAATAATAATAATAATTGCCTAGCGTTCGCTGATGATATAGCCCTTATGGCAGAAAATTTCGAAAGTGCAACAGAACAGATCAATGTGTTGAAGGAAGTAGCAGAACAAACAGGTTTACAAATTTCCTTTCAAAATACAGAAGTAATGTAAAATATCAAAGATGATACGGCACAACTAAACGCCAAATATGGAACGATAAACCGTGTTAGTAAATTTAAATACCTTGGGGAATGGATTCAGCAAAATGGACTTGACAAAGAGGCCATAGCAGCAAGAATCAAGAAAATGGAAGTCACTTTCCAAACCACCCGCAACATTTACAACAAAAAGTGCTTTTCCCTGAACACAAAAATTCGTCACTACAACACTGTCATCAAACCAGTATCACTGTATGCATCTGAATGCCTTATCCTGTCCGAGAAATGCTTGCTTGCGGATTTAGAGAGGAAAGAAAGAAAGATCCTACACACCATACTTGGTCCAAACTACAAAAATGGCATCTACATTAGAAAATCCAGGCAAGAAGTATACTCTAAGATAGAGAAGATCACGGACACAGTGCGTAAAGGCAGAGTTCGCTTCTACGGTCATATACGACGGATGATCGACTCTCGATGGACGAAACGTATCTTCAGTATATTTGACGCTAAACCAAAAAGGGCAATGCCATAGTACGTTAAAGTCAAGAAAGATCTTAAAGAATTGGGCCTACAAGCAGAAGATGCACAAGACCGAAATCTTTTCAGAGCAGCCATCAAGACTTTTGGGACTTTCCGGGACGAAAAACGGGCCACTGGTGCTAAATGTACAGAAGAACGTCGTGCTAAACACAGTGAGCTAATGAAGTAGACGTGGATCAAGCGAAAGATGAACACATGCCAGAATGTAAAGTGAGGCTTATCGTGGTCCCTAGTTGGCCGATTAGCGAAGTTGAATGAATGAATGAATAATAATATTAATAATAATAGTACCAAGGGTAAACTTTCCCCAGCTATTTAAACTGCGTGCCTTTTCTACGGCCACCTATGTCAACAGACTTGAACTGGCAAACTCCCAAAAACTTTCAACTTCTACAGTTAGATGTCTCTACCATCGATTTGCTAGTGCACCCTCTCAGAGTAAAAACTAACTACTTCATAGAGTAATAATTATGTTTAGAGTTTCCCATTCGTAGGCCTTTCCTGTCCCATCGTCACCATAAGACCTATCTGTGTCGGTGCGACGTAAAACAATTAGCAAAAAAAATTAGAGTTGGTAAACCTTTTTACGGAGGATTATTCTTTTTAGTGTACTAAAGTTGTCAACACTTCACCTGGTTCCTCCTCGATTGTAATCAACCTATAAAATGCTGGTAAATATGTTCTCTAGCCAATTAAATCCGGGTGTGTGTACAGGAATCTAGCCAAACAGCAAAGTGCTCTGGAAGCTTCCCTTAACGACAGTATAAAAGCAGGGCACTTTAGGGCCGTCTTGACTGCATTGCTCCAGTGCTTGGGAGTACAACAGAGGGCTAGGAGGCAGGGGCGAGGCCTGCTTGTACTGTAGAAGATCGAACGACACAAGGTAATGCCAGAATTTACCTAGACATGGGATAGCGCCGGCGGGTAGTTAAGGGGAAGGTTTCAGTCGTTTTTCATTTAATGCCATTTTGTTATCTGGTGGTTTAATGTAGGATTTTCGGCGAAGTCTGAGGACTCTGCTTCCATTACCTATTGGGAAATATGTAAAGTTAGGGAACGAGGAGTGATGAGCCCTGTCGTTTCCCATTCAACCTTGCATTAGGTGACTAAAGCTTTCAACCTCAAAATTTTGTAAGTCTGGTCTTTGCATTAAATGTTCCTCCTTTAGTCACCCCCTTGTACTGCAGGATTAGCCTGTGTATCTTCGGGCCGTAAGCCCACTTTAGGATTTTAGAAATTCATATAACGAGTGCCGGTATTTCGCCTCCTTGCCTTTTGTTTTATGGCCGGTTATGTGCAACCTTTTCTTTTATCATTCAGGCCATGTAGTATGGGCAATACTGCTCCTGTTTCCTAGGTGTTATTCTTACGGTATCTGTTTCTTAGTTTCGGTTACTTTCTGGAACGGTTATCAATCTTATTGTGAAGCAATGGATAAGTCCACTGTTTATGAACACTTTAATGTGAGACCAACCGATAGGTTGTCTGGTGCAATTTTAGTGCGCCATAAGAAATTGATGCCTTGCGAGGCTAGATTATGGTATATTTGGAGCGCAGACTCCTATGTAGTGTAACTGATCGGAGCAAATCCTGCTCTCATAAAGACTATTGTTCCTGTCTTGAGCAATAATGCTCCTCTCATGTAAACTAACTACTTGTTAAAATATCCTAAGAGCTTGCAATCGGGACATAGTGGGTTCGAATCCCACTGTCGGCAGCCCTGAAGATGGCTTTCCGTGGTTTTCCATTTTCACACCCATCGTCGCCATAAGACCTGTCTGCGTCGGCGCGACGTAAAGCCACTAGCAAAAAAAAAAAAAATCTTAAAGATTTGTACTTGATGTTCGGACTTCTAAGTCCCCGATGTTGTCAGAGCTGACGAGCTCATTAATAAGTTGTTCTATTATGTGTTATTCATTGAGATTTTCTATCCAAGGAAAAAAGGAAGAAAATTTCCAATCTTCTAATATTAAAAGTTGCAATTCCTTGTCCAGGTATTAAACCCAGGCACTTCCTAATCCTCTGCGAGCCACGGAAACTCCGTAATAATAATATTAATAATAATAATAATAATAATAATAATAATAATAATAATAATAATAATAATAATAATAATAATAATAATTGTACCGAGAAGTACACCTCAACCCATACATTTAAATGAAGCGCCTTGAAGAACGCTCTCTATCATATGAAACTTGAAACATCTAGTACAAGAAATTGGGACGTTGATCAAAAGATGTCACTACTAAATGATGAAGTAATATGTTATTTTAAAGTTTCCTAAACTGAATGGATTTCTTCGTTTTGTTTTGATGTATCACTAGTTACAACAACTATTTCAAGAAATTTGGTCTTTTCCCCATGGACGTCTCTATGAAGGAACTGAGGTGCAAAGTGAAATAACTAGAAATTTAAAGAAATTTTGTGTTTATAGGTTTTCTGAACTGAATCGACTTTTCTTATTTTTGGTACTTCAAGGTTTGCAACACTTCTTATTTATTTGGCCAAAATGGAATTCTAAGCAATCATAAATTTTCTGTATTTATTTTTCAACCAATCATAGGCTTCTTGTAACTTTTTGTTTATGCAATAAAAGTGAGAGGGTGTGTCCGCATTTAGTCCAGAGCCTTCTCGAAGCTTCCTCTTGGTTATAAAAACTGACGCCTTTTCAAGTTAACTTGTCTTATTGATCGCCGAATTGCTGAGTGTGTATGTTAAGAGAGGAGACGGGGTCCTCATTCTTCGGCAGGCAGAACATCAGCCCAGGTAATGGCCACCAGTTTTCTATCTCTGTAGTTATCTCCGCAAGATGAACTCGAGGGGAAGGTTCCAATCTTTAACTATATAACCGTCAATTCCTAAAATGTAAACTTTCGTCTTTCTGATGTAAAATTTCATGTAAGTCCTAAAGAGTTAAGCTGTAAATCGGGGATAGAGAGTGCGTTACCCTCTCGCATTCCCCTTCAATTATCTTGAGGTGACTACGATTTTGTAACTGTTTTTCTCCTGTAAATCATAAATTAACTTGTCCTTCTAGTGACCTCAGTAGTGTGGGATTAGCCTCTGCATCGTTGGGCTGCAAGCTCAAGTTGGGTTTTAACCTTGGTTTTCTAGGAGCGCAAGTGTACGCCTCCATACATTTTTGAGTTTGGGCCAGTAATTTAAGCTGTTCTTTTGCACGAAGGCCCAGTAGAATGGGTATTAGGTACCCTGTGTAAACTAAAATTCATATGGTATTATAAATTGCAGGTTGTGCCTAGAGAGGCCTGAGGGTGTAATTGTATTGAGGAGAGACGCTTTTTTCTGTCTTGTAATAGTTAATGGTTCCCTTGAGTAGGCCGTAAGAGTTTGAGAGCGCTGTCTCCTAGGCAGAAATTGTAGAGCATGTAAGCTCTTTTGTGGTTAGGTAATTGATATTTGTGTACTATTGAGTGGTGCCTTTGGAAGGTCGAAAATTGTAACCGTTGGAGCAAAGTGCTTTTGAAAATTGTGTTTTGGGAGATATCTCTCCTTATCTATCTAACTAAACGCAACATTTGTGATGTTGGGACCTTGTAAATTAGGAGCTTGAAGCTCAAAATTGTAAATTACCAATTCTTGGTTTCTCTATTTTTGAACCAACTACATATGTACCTGAAAGCTTGTTATTTGTTGAAATTTAAGATCTGAAAAGAAATATAACCTTTATTTTAAAATTTAAAATTTTTCTTTGACTATCGTAGGTAGACCCCTTGCAGCCCGCACCTTCTTTCACCTCTGTGATCAACGAAAAAACACGGAAATAATAATAATAATAATAATAATAATAATAATAATAATAATAATAATAATAATAATAATAATAATAATAATAATAATAATAATAATAATCTAGTGAAAAGGTGAAATCCAGTGTCGGCACATATATCCCTATCGAATAACATCAAGGGGTCTTCTCAAGGCTTAACGTCTACAACCGATGGACGAATCATTAACAACAGAGGCATATGCCCTCTCTCCATATGAACACTGCAGAGGGGTTTGGAATTGAATCCAGGCTTTTGACATGCAATCTTGTGATGAGAAATTGTTTACCACCACTGCCCGCTTGCCAATGGTCTCGGCGCTCACAATTCATAATTTATAGACTAAACAGAAAAACAATTTAACCAATTTCCAGCATTTTATTAAAAAAGTGCAATAATTAAAAAGGGGCATGAATTATTCCCACTTCGCACTCACACATAAGTCTACTGGTTATCGGCGACACTAGGGTGCGGTAAGATTAGGATTGAGAAAGTAGTGGCGTCAATTAAGCTTCTGCGCAAGCATTTTTCGTATCCAAATGTAAAACCATGGGAAGCCATGGAAAGCCATATTCAGGACTAGCGACGGTGGAGCTCAAATCTTACAGCTACACGATACTCACAGCGTAGCCAACTTGTTACTGGCCCAGGTTTGTCTTTATGTGGCATTTAATTTCTATTGGTATTTGTCCTTTATAAATAACTAGTACTGTAAATGTACCCGTGCTTCACCACGGTATTTTACACTGTATTTGTATTATACGGATAATTACTGTACACGCAGTGAATACGATTTTTTTTAATTGCATGTCTCTTAGCGTTATCCAAGAAACAGCATGGGGAGGTCCCCATACGTTGTTTCCATTGTAAAGTGCGAGTTGCGGATTTGTGAAGATAATGAAAGTCTCACTTGCCTACTGCCATTACATCACGTCTGTAACATCTTCAGTTTTTGAGATATAAGTATCCTCATATAAGGTATTGAACACCTTTTCTTTACCATTTTTACCCACCTTAAGGGAAATAAGTGAACAAAATACGTGTTTATTTATTCTTAAAGTAGATTCCAAATACCAATTTTAATGTCTGTAAAATGTAAAGTTTTTGAGATATAGATGTAGTCATTTAAACAGTTCATCCCTCTTTTCATCCCCTTAGCGAGGGAATACCCAAAAATCGTCCCTTAGTCGGCACCTACATTGTAATATAAATGGATGCCCAAAATTTCATTTCTTTATGTCGCGAACATTTGGCTGGGCATTGATTACGACCAGTCGGAGTTAGCCTTCTATAGGGTATATAGAGATGATGACAGATAAGCATGGGCACGTATATAAGTGCGGACCCTCATTTCGAGATTTACTGCTCTTAAACGGTACATCATATCGACAAACGGATCGCGCCATCATAAGTCCTTTGTATAGTTCTATATCGTTGGTCCTATAACATTTTTTCGTATCTTCCATATTTATGGGTTAGATTGAGTTAAAAACATTGAATAGGTTGAAATTTGGATACATTTAAAAAAATTTACATTATTTTTCGAATACTTATGTGGAAGATAGAATAATTAAATTCAGCACGCACAAAGCCATTAGTATTTGAATATGCGTGCCAAATTTAGTGATCCTATCCTTCGTATAAGTGTGCAAAAGTATAAAAAATTCGTGTAAAAAGTTAAAAATTTACGTAAAATCGAGAAATACTGCTCTTTCCAACGTATACGGGTTGGAGATACGACAAAATGTCACAGGACAAATATTGTAGATCTATTCATGCTGAGTTCGATTGTGCCATCCGTTTGTGATACGACTTACCGTTTACCCACGAAATACTGAACATCGAATCGAAGGTCTGCTCCGTCATTAAAATTGCCTCCATATTTCGATATATTCCGGGAGTTAAAATGTGAAAATTTTAAACATGTTGGAATTTTTGCGTCAGGTACAGGCTAAAACCTGTAATTCTGTCAAATTTCAATTTTCTTGGTCGTCTGGCAGATTGTGCCGCCATTTTGATTTTGGGGAGAGGGATAAAAATGAGGACTTTGAGGAAACGAACGCTAAAATATACCCAGATGGTCATTATTACACCTGAAATGGACAACTGTACGAAAACTTAGCCGAAATAGTTGATGTTCAGACACACAGTCGTTACGATTTTGTTTATATAGATAAGTATCGTAATAAAATACTTCAACCCCTATTTCAAGCCCTCCTTAAGTGGATCTTCCGGAAATAAATAAATACGTATTTATTCATTTTTAATGAAGATTCCAAATAACATCTGTAACATCTTCAGTTTTTGAGATATCAGTATCCTAATAAAAAATCATTCAACCCCATTTTCAGTCCTGTTCACCCCCTTAAGTGTTTTTCCGGAAACAAAAAATACTTGTTTCTTTATTTTTAAAGCAGATTAATAATGCCGATTTTCACGTCTGTAACACGTGAAGTTTTTAAGATATATTGTAGATATACTCATTTTAAAAATGTATCCCCTTTTCACTTCCCCTTAAGTGGATTTTCCGAAAAACAAAGTAGGCGTGTTCTTTTATTTTTACAGGAAAATCCAAATACCAATTTTCACATCTGTAGAATGTTACATTTTTTAGATATACTAATTTTAAAAATTCACCCCTTTTTTCACTCCTGTTCACCGCCTTTTAAGCGGACTTTTCAAAAACAAAAAAATGGCTACTTGTTTCTTTATTTTTAAAGGAAATTCCATAGACCAATTTTCATTTCTGTAACGTCTTTAGTTTTTGTGGTATAAGTATCCTCATGAAAGGTATTCAACCACTTTTTCACCATTTTCCAACCCCCTTAAAGGAATTTTCCGAAAACAAAAAATACGTGTTTCTTTATTTTTAAAGTAGATTCTAAATACCAATTCTTACGTCTCTAAACCGTTAAGTTTTTCTAAGATATAGATGTTCTCATTTAAACAGTTCATTCCCCTTTTCACTCCGTTAGCGACGGAATATCAAAAAAATCCTCCCTTAGTGAGCACCTACGCTGTAATATAAATGTATCCAGAAGATTTCATTTCTTTAGATCGAGTAGTTTTGACTGGCGTTGATTACAGTCAGTCGGAGTTAGCCTTTTCATTCATTCAACTTCGGTAATCGGCCAACTAGGGACCACGATAAGCCTCACTTTACATACTGGCATTTGTCCATTTTTCGCTTGATCCACATCGTCTTCATTAGCTCACTGTGTTCAGCACGACGTTCTTCTGTCCATTTACTTTTTATTATTTATTTTTGTACAAGTTGCTTTACGACGTACCGACACAGATAGGTCTTATGGCCGCGATGGGACAGGAAAGGTCTAGGAATGGGAAGGAAGCGGCCGTGGCCTTAATTAAGGTACAGCCCCAACATTTTCCTGGCGTGAAAATAGGAAACCACGGAAAACCATCTTCAGGGCTCCGATAGTGGGGATCGAACCAACCATCTCCCGCATACCGGATATTGGCCGCACTTAAGCGACTGCAGCTATCGAGCTCGGTCCTTTTATATATAGAGATAACAGCAACGGCGAACAATTTCATACACTTTACATTAACCATTTGAACGTACAATGCGGGCTCGATAGCTGCAGTCGCTTAAGTGCGGCCAGTATCCAGTATTTGGGAGATAGTGGGTTCCAGCCGTACTGTCGGCAGCCCCTGAAGATGGTTTTCCGTGGTTTCCTATTTTCACACCAGGAAAATGCTGGGGCTGTACCTTACTAAGGACCACGGCCTCTTCCTTCCCAGTCCTAGGCCTTTCCTGTCCTATCGTCACCATCAGACCTATTTGTGGCGGTGCGACGTAAAGCAACTTGTAAAAATCTCATCTACTTGAAATTTTTCTAGGTAATATAATGAGAGAACTCCACATTTTATCGACGATTTCGTCAACAATTAGTCCTTTCTTCTTCTTTCTTAGTCAGTTTACGGCCCAGGGTTGGTTTTTCCCTCGGACTCAGCGAGGGATCCCACCTCTATCGCGTCAAGAGCCTTGCCTTGTAACGAGGGACATTTGGTCGGGGATACGACTGGTGAGATGGACCAGTACCTCGCCCAGCTGGCCTCATCTGCTATGCTGAACAGGGGTCTTGTGCGGGATGGAAACATTGGAAGGGATAGGTAAGGAAGAGGGAAGGAAGTGGCCGTGGCCTGAAGTTAGGTACCATCTAGTCATCTACCTGGAGAAGAAGTGGGGAACCCACGGGAAATCACTTCAAGGATGGTTGAGGTGGGAATCGAATACTCCTCTACTCAGTTAACCTCCCGATGCTGAGTGAAGCCCGTTCCAGACCTCGTACCACTTTTCAAATTTCGTGAGAGGGCCGGGAATAAAACCCGGGCCTCCGGAGGTGACAGCTAATCACACTAACTACTACTGTACACCACAGACGTGGACTGAACAATTATTTGCGAGTGAAATTATCTCGAACTATCTCGATAGAATCTGGTGCTCGAGTTGCATTTCATTTTACTATTTAATGAGTAACTAGAAAACTGAAATAATTAATGACAATAAAAGTGCATCCACTTCTGTGATGTAGTGGTTAGCGTGATTAGATGCCTACCCCCGGAGGCCCGGGTTCGGTTCCCGGCTGTATTGCGAAATTCGAATCGTGGTACAAGGGCTGGAACGGGGTCCACTCAGACTCGGGAAGTCAACTGAGTAGAGGTGGGTTCGATTCCCACCTCAATCATCCTCGAAGTGGTTTTCCGTGGTTTTCTACTTCTCCTCCAGGCAAATGTCAGGATGGTACCTAACTTAAGGCCACGGCCGATTCCTTCCCTCTTCCTTGTATATCCCTTCCAATCTTCCCATCCCTCCACAAGGCCCCTGTTCAGAATAGCAGGTAAGTCCGCCTGGGCGATATACTGGTCCTCCTCCCCAGTTGTATCCGCCGACTCAAAGTTTTACGCTCTCGGACACTGCCCTTGAGGCGGTAGAGGTGTGATCCCTCGCAGAGTTCGAGGGAAAAACCAACCAACATATTAGGAAAGAAAGAAGGAAAGAAAGAAAGGAAAGAATAAAAGTGCATACGTATAAATAAAATACATAGGACAGCACAACCTGCACAGAGAATAAAACTTTCAGCAAGGAAATATAGACCTTCTGATTTATTTCTGCAACTCTTTGTAACTCTTTGGGCGGTAGTCTACAAATATGTCCTCTGTCACCATCAGAATAACACAGTTATGTAACTGTATTATTGAGCTGAAGCACGGTATTACATCAAAGAATGTATACCGTGTATTAAGATGTTTGAGTACGCTATTCTGATTAATTTATATAACAGCTAGTATAAAAACAATTGCGCGTATGTGCGATAAATCGAAATTTATATTTTTGTCGTGAATTACAGCTGTAGATTGGTTGAAGTTCCTGACATTCTTATACCGGATTGGTCACTGTAGCAATCAACCAAACAACAATCAAAACCAAACCTCATGGTGCAAGAGACCTCAAGGGCCTACCAAGCGACCGCTGCACATCCCGAAGGCCTGGAAATTAGGAGGTGTTGTGTGGTCGGGACGACGAATCCTCTCGGCCGTTATCTTTGGCTTTCTGGATTGGAGCCACTATCTCACTATCAGATAGCTCCTCGATCGATTGTAATTGCGTAGGCTGAGTGGACTCGAACCAGCCCTCGGATCCAGGTAAAAATCCCTGGCCTGGCCGAAAATCGATCCCAGGATCTCCGGGGAAGAGGAAGGCATGCTATTCCTACACCACGATGTCGGCAACAGTTAAATAATCTTAATAATATTATCTAATTTGTGAAGAACCTCAGAGTTAATAGTTCCCCGTTTTCTTAGTTTTTAAACTATAGGTGCAAACTAAAATATAGCTATCGCGCTGAGTGCCTCAGATGATAGGGCGTTGAAATTCAGAACCAAACGCGTCGGGTTCGATCCTGGCTGAGTACGGCAGTATGCCTGTCTTCCATCGACAGATTTACCGACAAGTAAAATTAATACTGTGGGACAAAATTCCTGCATCTCAACGACTCTGAAATCCACGAACGTAAAGCCAGTAGCATTATTATTATTATTATTATTATTATTATTATTATTATTATTATTATTATTATTATTATTAATAGTAAACCAAATAAATAACTATTTCTGAATCCACCGTTCTTGGTGAGAGGTTGTCGATCTTGTCATGTGAATAATATTATTGCTTTTACGTCCCACGAAATTTTACAATTCCTCTTCAGATTACCGAAACAAATGTATGATCTAAAACTTGAAGACAAAAGACCAAGAGGGCGACCAAGACACAGGTACAAGGACGTGGTGAAGATTGACACTGAACAGCGAGGACATACTTTGGAAAGCATCGAAGAAGGAGAGATGTTCAGAGACCGAAACTGGTGGATAAGCCTCGTTCGTCGACCCATCGCTTAAGATGGAACGACGTGGGATGTGTATACGTCCCACGAACTACTTTTGACGGTTTTTGAAGACGATAAGGAGCCGGAATTTTGTCACGCAGGAGTTGTTTTACGTGCCAGTAAATCTACCGACACGAGGCTGATATATTTGAGCACCTTCAAATACCACCGGACTGAGCCAAATTGTGATCAAAAGGCCAGCGCTTTAACCGTCTGAACCACACAGCCCGACTTGTCATGTGAACCCACGTAGGGCGTGTTGGGAAATGTCACGGTAAACATAGTGATTTACGATAACAATTTTATTGTATCGATGACTAGTAACTAGTTAGGGGCCGATGACCTCGATGTTAGGCCCATTTAAACAACAAGCATCAGTAAACTAGTTACTTCGATAATATTTCATTTCATTTCATTCCATCATTTGTTTAACGTCCAGGTTTGGCTTTTCCCACGGACTCAACGAGAGATTCCACCACTGCCTGCCTCAAGAGCAGTGTCCTGGATCGTGAGACGTTCGCCAGGAATACAACTGGGGGCCGCCGAGACGGCCTCACCTGCTACGCCTTGTGCATGATGGGATGATTGGAAGGGATAGACAAGGAAGAGGGAAGGAAGCGGCCGTGGGCTTAAGTTAGGTACCATCCCGGCATTTGCGTGGAGAAGAGGTGGGAAACCACGGAAAACCGCTTCAAGGATGGCTGAGGTGGGAATCGAACCTCTTCTACTCAGTTGATCTCCCGAGACCGAGCGGAACCCGTTCCAGTCCTCGTATCACTTCAAATTTCGTGGCGGAGTTGGAAATCGAACGCGGACCTCCGGAGTTGACAGCTAACCACACTAACCACTACAGGTACAGAGGCGGACTTGCGATAATATTAAATAAAATATGATTTTATCGTATTCAACACCCGTATAACAGTTATTTGAGAAAACTTCCATTTTTAATTGTAAGAAATATTTTTTCCTAATTACCACATAGTCTTCGTATTCTTCAAGTCCCGGGTAAAGTATTGAGTCTCCTAACTCGGAGATCTCAGGTTCTGGCTCTGCCAGATATGAAGGCTGGAACGATGTGCACTCGTCCTCGTAAGAGCAATTGGGTGTACTGTAGAAGTTAGTTGAAACTCCAGTTCTCAGTCTTCCTTAAAGTGTTTTTTTTTTTTACTAATTACAATTTGTAATTACCCCACTGCCAGCAGCTCTGCCCGGCTCATTGACTTTCGCCTTTCGACTTTTGCTCGTGTTTGATTCCTGGCGGGGTCGTGAAATTTGATCCTAAGTGGTTAATTCCCTTGGCTTGGGTGTTTGTGCCTTCCCCAACATCCCTGCAACTTATACACCACACGCAATACCATCCTCCCCCACAACAACACACAGTTTCCCATACACGGCAGATACCGCCCAACCTAGCTGGAGGGTCTGCCTTACAAGGTCTAAACCAGGACAGCAATAGCGACACGAAAATATTATTATTATTATTATTATTATTATTATTATTATTATTATTATTACACCACCGTGGTTTCCCGTTCTCATACCAGGAAAATTCTGGGCTTGTGCCTTAGTTAAGGCCATTGCCGCTACCTTACGAATCCTGGGCATTTCCCATTCCAGTCGCGGAATGTTTGTAGGTCAATGTGTTAGCGCAACGTTAAACTACTAAAGATCAACAAGCTCGTTAAGGATCTTGGCTCGCCAGCCAGACCTTTTTCGCAAAATGGGGTGGCACGTGTTCAGCGTAACGTTTTTCTCAGTCATATTACTTGGTTTTCTTTAATGTGCCTTCCACATCACTTACAGACAGGTCCTCAGTTGACCTCACGAAAGTGAGTGAACTCGTTACATCTCTTAGTGCAGAATTAAAACCATAGGGCAAACCAGAATTCGAACCCGCGGCCCCCAAGTAATAAGCTGGTAAGTTGCTCGTACATCACGGGACTGGTGATTATTATTATTATTATTATTATTATTATTATTATTATTATTATTATTATTATTATTATTATTATTACTATCATTATCATCATCATCATTATCATTACTAATCTTTGTCTTATAAAATAGACGTGTAGATTTATGGGAAAGCTGATGGCTGTCAAGACAGAGAGCCCTTCACTCCCAAGGGTTGAGTATCACTGCTGCTGGCCACCACTTCCATTCAGATGGATGCTAATATTGCAGAAGGCTTATATTTATTTTCGCTAGCTACGTGCACAATCACCGAAAGTTCTCCCGGCTTCTCGAAAATTGAACGTCTGACCCCCTCGCTAACCATGAGGCAAGGGTAGGGGTGGCACGTGGACATGCATCACGCACCACTGTGAGAACAGACGCATGTGACACCATATTAACCCCAAGTACAGAAAGTTGATCTAGATACTCTGAAGAGCAGAAAATTGGTGGGAAGGGGTGATTCACATGTCAAGTTTGACCATTCACCACTGATTGCTGGAAAAGTTCTATGTCACGCGAACCCTTTTACAACACTCGCTCTAAAATGTTGATCGACCAGCTGAAGTACTCTACTTCACAAGAGAGAACATTTGCCATAATGTAGCATTGAACTGGCTCGCCACCCACTTAAGAACACCATCTGTTGGCACAAAGAGTAGACGGAATCTTGCTAGGATGTTAAAGCCTGAGTCTCTATGAATGCCATGCTCTGTATAGGGTTATATATTATACAGTAAAACGTGCTCAAAGCGGAAACTTGTCCACTAAGGTATTTTTTTCTCGGTCCCAGTGTAGCTTACGGCGTTATAAATAATGTTCTTACTCTTGTATAATACGGAATCTCCTCAATACGAAAACGGAAACGAAAATGAAAGGGTTCTTTAGAATCTACTTGTACAATGCGGAAAATATTAGGAACTGAAATGAAATGGCGTATAGCTTTTAGTGCCTGGAGATTCCAGGACGGGTTCGGCTCGCCAGGTGCAGGTCTTTTGATTTGACTCCCGTAGGCGACCTGCGCGTCGTGATGAGGATGAAGTGATGATGAAGACAACACATACACCAAGGACCTGTGCCAGGGAAATTAACCAATGACGGTTAAAATTCCCCACCCTGCCAGGAATCGAACCCGGGATTCCTGTGACCAAAGGCCAGCGCGTTAACCTTGTAGCCATGGAGCCGTATATATTAGGAACTGATGAAGTCCTACAAAAATACAACCTGTGTCTGAAAAGTTCGGTGAATGGCCGCCTAGTTGGTAAACCGTGCTAGTTCGAACGATGCGCTCGCGCATACGAATTGCGTGACATGACACCAAGTGCCCCCTATCGGTCAACTCAACACGTTTAAACGAAGTTGAACGCTGCAACACATCGCAGGAAGTCAGTGTGTCATTGCACAATGGAGTGCAAAACGGAGCAACGTGTTAACATGAAGTTTTGCTTCCACTTAGACAAAACGGCAACGGAAACAAACGCAATGTTAGTGTAAGTTTACCACCCTCAAGCAGTGAGTAAAAAGTGCGTTTTTGACTGGTTTAAACGCTTTCAAGATGGAAAGGAAGGTGTTGAGGACGAGGCGCGTTCGCGTCGACCAACCACAAGCACATCTCCAGACAACATCGAACGAGTGCGACAGATGCTTACGAATAATAGCCCTCAAAGGTCACCGGTTCGACAGTGCAGCTGGTATCCAACAACGCGTGACAAGGGTTCTCCGGGAGATTCCAAATGAAGCGCTTGCTACCAGCTTCCAGCAGCTTTACAGTAGATGTCAAAAGTGTGTTGTAGCTAACGGAGATTACTTTGAAGGCCAGTAAAGGAATTTTGTGTGTAACTTACGTTGTCTTTATTTCATGAGACCATTCACCGAACTTTTCATACACAGGTTGTATTTGTGCATGTGTGGTTCTGGCATGATCAATATCATTGTTTGGATAAACTAATGCACGTATTTGGAGAGGGTGATGGTGGAACTAATGAAGTGTTTCAAAACTCGTCAGCAATATCCAACTTATTTCAAGGAAGAAATGTTCCCTGAGAGGCAGAGAACTTCATTCGAAGTGATGAACAACTTAACGATACACCACATTTTCGTATCAACTACAGCCCTTCTAGCAGTAAGAAAGGTCGGGAAAGAGGAGGAGACGAAAGAAAGAGACGAGCAAGAAGATGAAGATCAAAACACGATTCGAACCCATGAACAGGCCCACAGTGCTCTTGTGACGTAAAGTAATTTGAAATTACATAAAACTCTTCCACTCTTCTTGAACTAATGTACTCAGCCCAGGACTGCATTCAGAAATACACGATTACAAAGAAGAGGAAACAAGTTTCATAGTTTGATCTGTGGAGTACAGTTCAGAGTTTATGATCAAAATAAGTTTAAGGAGTGTATATCCAATGTTTTGAAATAGTCTAATATAGTGTTGTGACAAAAACACCTCCGTACAGGCCATGAAGGTCCTTGGAGGAGTGGAAGGTAAAGGCTTCCACCATTGTTAACCGCGGCACGTGATGGGGTAGAGTGGTTAGCTCTACGCCCGGCCGCTTTTGCCCCCAGGAATTAACCTGGTACTCATTTCTGGTGTAGGCTGAGTGAACCTCAGGGCCATATGCACGTCCGGAAGTGGAAATCTTGTTTCTTAAATTTTACGACTTCCTGGCGGGGATTCGAACCCACGTCCTTCCGGGCGAACCGAGCACGCCTTTACCGCCTCGGCCAGGCAGCCTCCAATATAGTGTTGTGATAGAGCCAAAATGATATCCTGTGTATAAGTTTGAATATAATAATAAAACACAGTAATAATAATAATGACCGCCTCTGTGGTGTAGTGGTTAGTGTGATTAGCTGCCACTCCCGGAGGCCCAGGTTCGATTCCCAGCTCTGCCACGAAATTTGAAAAGTAGTACGAGGGCTGGAAATGGGTTCACTCAGCCTCGGGAGGTCAAATGAGTAGAGATGAGTTCGATTCCCACCTCAGCCATCCTAGAAGTGGTTTTCCGTGGTTTCCCACTTCTCCTTCAGGCAAATGCCAGGATGGTACCTAACTTAAGGCCACGGCCGTTTCATTCCCTCTTCCTTGTATATCCCTTCCAATCTTCCCATCTCCCCACAAGGTCCCTGTTCAGCATAGCAGGTGAGGCCGCCTTGGCGAAATACTGGTCATTCTCCCCAGTTGTATTCCCAACCCAATGTCTCACGCTCCAGGACATTGACCTTGAGGCGGTAGAGGTGGGATCCGAGGGAAAAATCAACACTGAAGGGTAAAGAGATTAAGACAGAAAGAAAGAATAATAATAATATTATTAATTAAATCAGTATGCTATAGTGTACATACATCAAACTGGACAGCCGAGCGTCATGCGTTGGTAGATACAGGTAAGCTCTAAGTGTTATTTAAAAATACTGGATATTGAATTATGTTTTGTGTAACAGTGGTAGTCATTGGTGTTTTAACGAAAAAATACGATGTGTTGTTTAATGCGGAA
The DNA here is from genome assembly GCF_040414725.1 of Anabrus simplex. NCBI lineage: Eukaryota > Metazoa > Arthropoda > Insecta > Orthoptera > Tettigoniidae > Anabrus > Anabrus simplex. Next base: position 1,031,824,569 of record NC_090265.1, on the reverse strand, counting down.
ACTTGTCTAATACGGAAAACAATTTTGGTCCCTTGCGATTCCGCTTTGAGCAAGTTTTACTGTAGGCCTACTTTCAAGCCCTTGGAAGATGGTGGTTGTAATTATGTTTTAAATGGAAGTGCAACTGGGTAAACATCATCTCTTAACACAAATCACCGGGCGAGTTGGCCGTGCGGTTAGAGGCGCACGGCTGTGAGCTTGAATCCGGGAGATAGTGGATTCAAATCCCACTGCCGGCAGCCTTGAAGATGGTTTTCCGTGGTTTCCCATTTTCACAGCAGGCAAATGCTGGGGCTGTACCTTAATTAAGGCCACGGGTACTTCCTTCCGACTCCTAGGCCTTTCCTATCCCATATTCGCCTTAAGACCTATCTCTGTCGGTAAAGCCACTAGCAAAAAAAAAAAAAAAAAAAAAAAAAAACAAACCAAATCAGAAGGAAATAAGGAAGAAGTCCTAAACTTCAAAAAAATGAGGGTGTCAACAAAAGAAAGGAACCAGAGCCACGAAGGTCATGAAAATGGAAGACTTCGTAGGTCTCGCAAACCTATTATCGTCGCGGTCGGAGAAGAACAATAGTTGACCAAGTGAGGTCGGATAGGAATAATGAACGTGAGGATCCTGAGTGGAAGAAATGCCAGACTCAGCTAGGGGACACGTTGTCGCCAACCCACACTCCCAAGTTGAAAGCCCCCAGGTCATCTTTCAATCGCCTTTTACGTCAAACAGGGGATATCATGGATGTATTTCATCACTTACCCACAGGGCTTCCCCTGGCAGGTACATGTCTGTGTTTGTGTGAGCTAATTTCGAGAACCAACTATTGGATTTTGATACGGTTTCCACCGCTGTATTGACCATTTATCGAGGATCCCTCACTAGTATGAAACAGTCATCTACGAAAAAAGGGACCCGACCAGTGGTGATTTTAGTGAAGGAAGTCAAAGGAAATAGCCATCCGAGCGCTTTCTTAATTAACACCACCTAATAGTCAACGATAGCACCTCAAGTCTGCATGGAAGAATGCTTGAGTATAAAAACTCCATAATAAATTTCTTGCAAAAGGCAACCCTCCATAAGCGTTTTCATATTATACAGTAGTTGATAATCAATCCATCCTCATCATGACGAGCAGGTCGCCTGCGCTGTAAAATAAATAAATAAATAAATAAATAAATAAATAAATAAATAAATAAATAAATAAATAAATAAATAAATAAATAAATAAAAAACATTTAAATTAGAAACCATAATTTGAGATGAAACACGTAATGCTTATCAAATTGTGTATATTGTCCGGCTCCATGGCTAAATGGTTAGCGTACTGGCCTTTCGTCACAATAACTCAGTTTCTTCCTCAATTGGATCTCCTATCTATCCGCTATGTTGGTTTATTCGTAAATGTCGCATCTTCGAGTGCAAAACAACCCACTGGCCCATTTGGTGGAAATGGGAAATGTTGAGACATGGTAAACAGTTCAATAATAATAATAATAATAATAATAATAATAATAATAATAATAATAATAATAATAATAATAATAATAATAATAATAATAAGTACTTTTACGTTTTTATTGGAGAGGCCAGGATGACGGAATTTTGTCTCGTAAGAATATTCTTTTACGTGCCAGTAAATCTGCCGACACGAGGCTGACGTAATGCCGCCGGACTGAGCCAGGGTTGAACCTGCCAAGGTGGGGTCAGAAGGCCAGCGCTCTATCGTCTGAGCTACTCAGCGCGCCACGGACATAGGTAAATTGTACATGAGTGCCATGCTTGATTTCCCGTACGTCATGAAGCTGAAATCCACCAACGTCTTTAAGATGCCACTACTGCTAAAGGTTCCAGTTTGACACCTTGTATTGAGGACGCAATTGAAACCGCCAGTTAAGATTAAATTATTGTGTCCTTTTGCACGAAATACGTTATCCTCTTGAAGTACGCATTCTCGCTCATGCCGATCTTTCCCTCGGAGTCAGCGAGGGATCCCACCTCTACCGCCTCAAGGGCAGTGTCCTGGAGCGTGAGACTTCCGGTCGGGGGATGAAACTGGGGAGGAGGATCAGTACCTACCCAGCCGGCCTCACCTGCTGTGCTGAACGGCTAAGGTGGGAATCGAACCACCCTCTACTCATTTGACCTCCCGAGGCTGAGTGGACCCCGTTCCAGCCCTCGTCCCACTTTTCAAATTTCGTGGCAGAACCGGGAATGGAACCCGGGCCTCCGAGGATGGCAGCTAATCACGCTAACCACTACACCACAGAGGCGGACAGGCGTAGATATTAATTTCTTTACATATTATTTCTGAATTCTTCCACTGGTATACTATTCGATTTCATTTACAGGCGATCTTCATCTATAAATTATCGCTATATCTCTGAGCGACGGTTCAACATTAGCTACATCCAACTAAACAATCTAGAATTGGGTCGTTAACTTCTTGGAGTCCACCTCTGTGGTGTAGTGGTTAGTGTGATTAGATGCCACCCCCGGAAGCCCGGATTCGATTCTCGGCTCTGCCACGAAATTTGAAAAGTGGTACGAGAGCTGGAACGGGGTCCACTCAGCCTCTGGAGATCCAATGAGTAGAGGTGAGTTCGATTCCCATCTCAGCCATCCTCGAAGTGGTTTTCCGTGGTTTCCCACTTCTCCTCCAGGCAAATGCCGGGATGGTACCTAACTTAAGGCCACGGTGCTTCCTTCCCTCTTCCTTGTCTATTCCTTCCTATCATACCATCCCCCCGCAAGGCCCCTGTTCAGCATAGCAGGTGAGGCCGCCTGGGTGAGGTACTGGTCAATCTCCCCAGTTGTATCCCCAGATCCGATGTCTGCCGCTCGAGGACGCTGCCCTTGAGGCGGTAGAGGTGGGATCCCTCGCTGAGTTCGAGGGAAAACCAACCCTGGAGGGTAAACAGATTAAGAAAGAAAGAAAGAAAACTTCTCGGAGCAATAGTAGGTCTATATCGAGTACTTCTGAAAGAAATCATGGAGAAGAAAATGAGTTGCAACGCTTCTAACTCCATTGATATTCAAGGTAGCTGCACAACGTAGGATGTCAAAGCACAATAACAGTAGAAGTAGGCCTACATACGTGCAATCTTTTGACAAGGCAGCAGCGTTTTACCTGGAAGGGAACCGTTATTTCGTATCATGAGCTCCCTGTTTACGAACCTCTTGACATTTACGACGGCTTCAGAAATTACTTCGGTTGTGAGAATGATATGGTTTAGTTCCTTGACGCGCTGTATTTTACTGGCAGACTGTGGTGAGCCATTGGTAGCTATAGTATTTTATCAAAGTTATCTGCCCCTTTATCCGGGTGCTCAGTCGATAATATCTTCTTTTCTGTGGCTTATAGGGCTTTTCCCAGTTTAGATGTTAGTGCAGAGGCAGAGTGATATACCGTCCTATCGCCAGAAGGCCCAATATTATTGTCCTTATTAACAACTACAGGAGATACATGGTGCGGCTGTGATGGTGGAACATTACTGATTTTTAACTAGGCCCCTGGGTTCTGGTTTAAATCCCAGTCACTCCATGTGAGATTTGTGCTGGACAAAGCGGAGATGAGAAAGGCTTTTCTCCGGGTACTGTGGTTTTTCCTGTCATCTTTCATTCCAGCAACATTCTCCAATATAAATTCATTTCATCTGTCAGTCATTAATCATTGCCCCAGAGGAGTGCGAAAGGCTTCGGCAACCGGCACGATTCCTATCCTCGCCGCTAGATGGGGGCTTTATTCACTCGATTCCTGACCCGGTCGAATGACTGGAAACAGGTGTAGATTTTAATTTTTTCATAAAGGTTCCAGTGAGTCTGAGACTCGAGATACGGATAGTCTTTTAACATATTTCCATTTGAAGAGATACATTAACTAATACACAGCATTAGGTTGATAAGTTAGAACATAAGGTACCTAATAAAGCAGGAATACATAAATAGGTTAAGTTCTCTTCCTACCAAATGAATAATTTCTAGTGGAGTAGGTCTACTGTTTCTATCCCCAAACACACACTTAATAGTATAATTACGTACACTTACTATATTATTACTGATATTCATTTCTGCTAACCCCTGTGGGTAGAGACGATAGAATAACACCCACCCGTCCTGTTGTAAGAGGTGACTAAAATGTGTCCCAGGGTCTCTGCACTTAGGAGCGTGGGTTAGCGAGCACGGGGCCCTTTGATGAGTCCTGGCATTACTTCCGCTTACGTTTGTTAGGCTTCTCACTTTCATCTATCCTATCAGACCTCGCTTGGCCAAATCTTGTTTTTTCCGACCCTGGCGGTATTAGGCATCGTGGCTTAGGGAGTGTTTCATTTTCATACTCTTCGTGGCCCTTGACTTTCTTTGGCCGATACCTTCATTTTTCGAAGTGTCGGATTCCCTCCATTTTTTATCTCTGATTAGTGTTAATATAGGATGGTGCCTAATTGTACTTTCTCTTAAAACAATAATCACCACCACCATCACCACTAGTTTCACGTACTTTACTATAACCACTAAACAGATAGCGCTGACTTTCGCGCTAGTTCACTGTTGCCTCTTGCTGTTTAACTCAGCCAAACTATGTTTTACCCACTAAAGCGAAACATAAGAGTAATATTTTGTAGACTGATTTCCTTTTTTACTTACGTAAAATCGCGGTAATGCATACAGGTTTTCGGCGATAATGGAATAGGAATATAGCGGCTGTAGCCTTAATTAAGATACAAAAATAATGCAAAACCATCTCCATACAGGTCATAAAGATCCCTTTTAAAAGTGGGAGGTAAACATAACATCGGCACTAAGCAGGAGAGGGTAGTTAGCTCTATGTACAGCCGCCTTTGTTCCTAGGAATTTACCTGGCACTATTTTCTGGTGTAAGGTGGGTAAACCACAGGGCTATGTGCTTCTCCTCTAGAACTGGGAGTATTTTTAATTTTCCATCCTCCTGAAATATTTACCGAGCACTCCTCCAAGGTGTTTGCTAGCTTGTATAGAGAATAAATTTTGTATTATGAATTATATAATAAATTTTGTAGGAGTTGTGTGAATTTACGGAATGATACCTTATTTGTTTGGTCCCTGTCGTTTAAGCTACAAGGAAACACTGGTTACAATTTACCACTAAAAATCCTTTCTTTAAACAAGAACGTAAGTCCTTGTAGTAATACTCGTTCTTTTCCGCACCCTGATTCTCAAAACTACAAATAATATCCGAAAGATGATATTAAACATCGCACGTCCATATGGAAGGAATTCACAAGCTGGCTTCCGGCAAGAGGAATGTTAGACATCCTCCCTTCTTTATAAAAGCGGTGAAGGGGCGTATGAGTAGGTTGGATAGCAAGTTGTCTGTTATGTCATCAACTACAATATTTATGGTGAGTCGTCAGCCCGAAGTCACCACAACTCCACCATCAGCCGTCACAGACAACCAATGTTTCGCAGAAGAGACATATTAGTGAAATGAGGAGTGAGGTGGTTTCCCGTTGCTTTCTTTATTGAACCAGGTGGTGTTATAACATAGCAGTCTACCAACCCCAATGTAACGTCCACACCAACTGACGCTACAAACAACAGTTTCACATCTTTGATAACAGGGACTGGCTGCATAAGGAATGATAATACGTACTGACATCGCTCATACCTCCGTCACTGGGCGAGTTGGCCGTGCGGTTAGGGGCGCTCAGCTGTGAACTTGCATCCGGGAGATAGTGGGTTCGAATCCCTCTGTCGGCAGCCTTGAAGATGGTTTTTCGTGGTTTCCCATTTTCACACCAGACAAATGCTGGGCTGTACCTTAATTAAAGCCACGGCCGCTTCCGTCCCATTCCTAGGTCTTTCCTATCCCATCGTCGCCATAAGACCTATCTGTGTCGGTGTGGCGTAAAGCAAATAGCAGTACATACCTCTGTTACTTTCATATTGTCAAAGCCAAGGATGAGACTGAGACACACCAATGAAATTTACAAATTTGTTCTTTTTTTTCTTTTTTTGCTAGTTGTTTTACGTTGCACCGACACAGATAGGTCTTACGGCGACGATGGGACAGAAAAGGGCTAAGAGTTGGAAGGAAGCGGCCGTGGCCTTAATTAAGGTACAGCTCCAACATTTGCTTGGTGTGAAAATGGGAAACCACGGAAAACCATTTTCAGGGCTGCCGACAGTGGGGTTCGAACCCACTATCTCCCGAATACTGGATACTGGCCGCACTTAAGCGACTACAGCTATCGAGCTCGGTCACAACAAATTTGTTCTAGCCCATACCATAGACGTAGACATAGACATAGACATAGTACAGTGTAAACGGGGCTAACCCTATGTACCACATGGTCCTTTCTGTGCTCAAACTAGCGACCGATACTGTAGTGAAAATTCAACAATGAACACTTGCAGTAAGTGTCTCAACAAGTTTTTTGCCGGGCTGAGTGGCTCAGTCGGTTAAGGCGCTGGCCTTCTAACCCCAACTTGGCAGGTTCGATCCTGGCTCAGTCCGGTGGTATTTGAAGGTGCTCAAATACGACAGCCCCGTGTCGGTAGATTTACTGGCACGTAAAAGAACTCCTGCGGGACTAAATTCCGGCACCTCGGCGTTTCGGAAGACCTTAAAAAGTAGTTAGTGGGACGTAAAAAAATAACATTATTATTATTATTCTCAACAAGTTGTTTCAGACAAGTCTTGTGAAGTAAATACTCGAGAATCAACCTTGTACTTTTCATCCAGACCATATTTGGTCGACGTTTCTTCTTGTCGTCTGAGTGTCTGAATAAGAATTTTGCTGTATCCTAAGTAGAGAAACTGCGAGGGGTGTATACAACAAAGTGTTCCGCACGGCTACGCTAACGACCCTCCTATCTCACTAACATGTAACTCATGTTAAATGTTCCATGCTGATAAACTGAGCGTATCTCTAAACTGCGAGGTGCAGAAAGCACAATCCAACAGCTAGTCGGATTACTGCTTTGAATTTGATATTACCCTCTCCTTGAAACTCTAGGGCTTTAAATGCAAAGATTTATAGACTGTTGCGGGACTTCGACAAACTGACAGAACTCACGTACTACCAACTTTGAGCAGTGGTTCTATAATACTAATTATTATTATCGTTGTAAAATATTCTTGATTCAGCATTGCAGAGGATCTACGAGGGTAAATCGAAAAGTAAGCTTCCCAGAGGTTCAACAGGAGAGCGAATGAAGATAAGTGATAAGCGAACTTCCTGTGAAGTTCTATACTTTTGCCACACAGAACAGGGATATCTGTACACAGTTCCTGTTGTGACGATTTGTTGAGTACCTTCGCTATTTTGTGATTGTTTCTGTGTCACGGTTAAGTTTCACTGTCTTTTGCACGTATGCACCATCCATTGGTGGGAGTACAAATTAGTTACAGTGATCTCTGTTCCTTTGTTTCCGAACATTAAAATGGGCTATCTTAATTTTTGACTTACTCACCTACTAGTTCAGGAAGGAATGGTGCTAAACTGTCGTTTAAACACGAAGAGGCATCTCATCTGACAAACTCGTGTACAGTCATTGTCTTTAAAGACGTAGGACTAAAACTGCGAGAAATAAAATACCCAACTTACCGACTAAAAGTTCTTGTTTCCTTCAAACTACAGTAGTTCCCTCTGTGATCAATACACCACTGTCAACATTTCGGAAGATATACTGTACTACCTTCCTAAGCCTAAAGGACGTATCTAAATTTTATTGTTTCCTTTTTAACCATAGTAATGTTTAAGGGTCACTCTGAATATTTCCTAAGCAAAGTAGATGTAACTCGTTTAAAAAGTGATGACAAACACTAATGAAATATGCCGTATCAAATGTTAATTGAAATCCTAAGGGATAAGTAGTATCAATATAGCAGTAATTCTGAAATATAGTTAAATAAGTGCAATTAGCACCAATACATAACGACATTAATCTGCGGTTTATAATTGAGGAAAAGTGTCCTTTTCCAAACGTTTGAAGTTCCTGAGATACGCCCTCTAGGATTAGAACGGCAATGTAGGCAAGAGCCTGAAATAGTAGCTCCTGGTATGCTTTTCAGTTCATCAATCACTGCTTTTTAGGTAGGTGCAATGTATTTATGTCACCTTCCTTTCAGCATCCTTTTAGCCAGAGAAAGAGGGAGGAATCGCACAGTGACATATCACGTAAATATGGAGAATATGGAATAGCTGTCACTTTATGCTAAGCAAGAAATTCCTGCTCTGGTAGAGCTATGTGTAAACATAAGGTCACAAATTCACACAAATATGACATAGCTTTCCAGCTGGTCGAACACAATTGGACAGCATTAATCAGAGAGGAACCAACCATTATGGAATTCTTTGTGAGAGAACTGAAGTCAGAGTTAAACCAATGGGTCATTTGTACTGAAATTAAATGGATAAAGATAGTTCATTTTTATAAAGGAACTAATCGGGAGATAGTGGGTTCGAGCCCCACTGTCGGCAGCCCTGAAGATGATTTTCCGTGGCTTCCCATTTTCACACCAGGAAAGTGTCGGGGCTGTACCTTAATTAATGCCACGGCCGCTTCCTTCCATTTCCTAGGCCTTTGCTATCCCATCGTCGCCATAAGACATATCTGTGTCGGTGCGACGTAAAGCAAATAGCAAAAAAAAAAAAAAAAGAATAAAGGAACCACTGACTAGTCCATTTTTGGTAAGGGTGAAAGTGATAAAGATTCCTATGGAAAGTCCTGCATTTCATATCGAGAAAACTTCTAACAAGAATATTGTTTAGTAGTGAATGGATTTAAGACTGGCTCCTCTTGATGTTAAACAGCAATGGTAAACCACTCTAAAAATACCACTAACTCATATTTTATAATTGTGAGGATTGCTTTCTTTCAGCTTAATATCCAGTTAATGATATGAAAACCATATTAAGATAAATATAGTTGAAATTAATAATATTATACACTGAGTAGCCAAAAGTCATGGAAAGACAGTGACTGTGATGTTAATAACGAGTTTCTCCTCCTCGAGCCCTCAAAACGGCAGCAATACGGCAAGGTGTTGGAATCGTTTTGGAGGGATTTGGATCCACGCATCTTGCACTGCTACCCACAATTGCTCTTGTGTAGTTGGTGCGGGGTTCATAGAGCTTACACCAGCATCGACAGCATCCCCTAGATTAAGACTGGATCAAGATCGGGGGATCTGGAGGCCCAATCCATGATCATAACTTCACTGGAGTGCTCCTCCAACCACCTGCGTGCCACCACAGAGCGGTGACATGGCGCATTGTCCTGTTGAAGCATGGCATCTCCATCAGGGTACTCTAGGGCCAGAAAGGGATGCAGATGGTCTGAAAGAATGTCCACATAACCTGCACCTGTCAGCGTTCGCCGCAGCCGGACAATGGGGCCTAATTGCGACCATGAGAATGCCACCCAGACCAGAACTGAGCCATCTCCCGCCTGGACAAAAACTTGTTGACACGCAGGGGGCGTACGCCACACTCTCACGCGCCCATCAGCTCGATACAACTGGAACCGGGATTTATCGGACCATACCACACGTCACCACTGTTCCATGGTCCATTGCTGATGTTCACGGGCCCATGCACGTCGTTGAGATCTGTGTCGAGGTGTTAGCAAAGGGACACGAATTGATCGTCGGCTGGTGAAGCCTATGCGATGCAGTTGCCTCCTTACTCCCAACATTCAGTTGGGCGGTGATCTGACTCACTGTAGTCCGTCGAGCGCCCAGTATGGTTCTGCGGAGGTGACGTAATGTCCGTTCGTTAAACACCTGTGGTCTTCCCGTGCGGCGGTTTACGCGGGTGGTAACATTCTCTCTGTGATATTGAAGATCCACTCGCGACACTGTTGACCTCAAAAACACTGATTCGCGTGTAAACTCCACAATGCTATGACCCGTGCGCCGTGCGCCGATGATCATCCCAAGTTCAAAGTCGGCTAACTCACGATATGTTGCCATCGTCACGACACTGGTGTCTGTTACAGACTGCTCAGCTACGCCACAGCTAGCCGCAACGCTCAGAGGTCATACACGGCGGCACCCCTCCCCGTGACGTTTGGCCACTCAGTGTATATTACATATCTCAATTAACTACAATAGTCATTCGGTGTCATGTTATTATTCATAATTTTAGGGGCTGAGGACATTGTATATCATAACAATGTTTGCTTTTTTTTTCAGTCCGCCCAGTCGCCATAATCGTTAAGGCACCAAGTATATATCGTCTCAACCGTGCTTATTTGATACGAGTCTCGTTGTTAGTAAAATATTTCACCATAAGAATGTTGGCCAATAGGGTAAGAGGGGTGGTGGTATACAATTTATAACCATTAAATTACGTGCCAAAAGCGTGGATTCAAATCCAAACCTCTCCAGTGTCCATATGGAGTGAGCGCATATGACGCTGTTGATGGTGATTCGTACGTCGTATGGAGACCTCAAACCCCCTTGGGGCTATTCGACAGGAGTAGGCTATGTATCGACATCGTATATCACCGTCCCCCTTGCCACTATCATATTTCACGTCACTCATTTCATCAAATTAACTCATTTGATGAGGTTGACATCAGGAAGGGCATCCGGTCGTAAAAACTCACTACGAGGATTTATCTCACTATGCCGGGCCCTGTAGAGAAACGGGGGAAGTGTTGGACATACATACATACATACATACATACATACATACATACATACATACATACATACATACTGTGCCCTTTTTAAGGCACCGACTGCGGTGGTCTTCTTTCTTGATATGTGCGCCGGCTGCTCCTGCAAATAATGACATTTAGAAATACCTACCGCCTCATGTGGACTCTTCTCCTCAGAGGTGGTGCGTTCTTGGATCCCTCGGGTTGATGGGCCACACGTCGATCGGGGGGTGAGGAAATGAAAGATGGGGTAAACTAAACTATTAAATGACGGTACCCAAAGACTGAGTTAAAATTTAAATAAATAAAATGATTTATTTAACAAAATTTTGCACAGTGTAAAATGAAAGTAAAATGGTGTAAAATAAAATAATGTGAAATGAAATTAAAATTTAAAACAATTAAAAGATCTGCATTACAATAAGTTAATTATCTGCCTTAATAAATTTCGACTGAAGGTCGATTAAATTTAAATATTCTGGGTTACATCGAACCACTGTCTCCAATACTATGACGTGACCACATTTAAAACACTGGTCAAAAATACAGCCTCATTTGAATAAATGATTTGCAATACCTTGGAACATGTCCTCTCAAAATAAATTTGAGTAATTAATTAGTAAATTTGTTAATTCATCAAATTGACATTGACTTTGAGGTGTCTATCAAATATTTGACCCATATTCAAATTCAGTTGGGAAACACCCAACTCTAAAGTAATAATAGAATACACTAACCATGTGTAGCAATAAAAAGGAAGGAAGAAAAACCATGAACATGGTACTTTATCCGTTATATAACCTTTGCCACATATTTAAACTACTCGTGGCTGAAAACAAGAAAATTTATTGAACCAAAACCTGAGTGCTACCATCACTCATGTAATTAGTTAAACTTTACTTATTTAACTGTGATAGTCTGGACGCTTAAAATACTTAAATTAATTAGGCCAATTGCCTCAAGTTTACATCTTAAATGAAAGCGATCCCTTTACATCATTAACTTTACCTAGTTTGCCGCTGTCTGCATTTTCATTGCGAATACATATTTGTGTGGTACCAACTCTAGATGGAGGCATATCCCATCTTATTTATGTAACTCATCTGCGGCTCTTGTGATACAACTGCTTATTAAAGATCACTTCATTTGCTTAACTGAAATGTAGTGGATTTCTAAGGCTTGGTGATTACTAACTGTCTTCTGGTATGAGCATACCACTACTGTGGTTTTGACTATGAACTAATCTATGATCTATTACCCTAACACATGAAATCTTATTTACATAAATGAACATGTCAATGGAGAAACACTGCTCCCAAGAAATACTGAAATAAAAATAACCTGACTACACCTATTTATTTACATAAATTAAATACAAACAGTATTCACGTATCAGATTCTAAAATAATACGGTGACAAAATATATACAAAGAAAGGATATTATAACAAAAATCCAGATCCCAAAGATCGCTGCCTAATAAAATTTTAAAATAAAATTGCGCAATATCGAAGTATAAAATATTACCCTGATTCAAGTAGCAAAATTATGTGAATTTGATGGCAATCTTCTCACCTCAGAAGAAAAATGTCTGGACATGACACTATTCAATCTTTACGGACAATAATTATTGGTATTACATGTCGTCAATGATTATACATGACTATCGAAACACACATTGATCGGTCGCTCTGTTCACAATTCACCTCGGACTCTAACTTGCATATTTTCCAAGCATCTATTTTCCCTGGAAACCATTTGAAACAATACAGGCTTTCCGCCTACAACCATCATACATGTCGTCGCATATTTAACACTCTCGGTTAAATTTTTCATCTCTCAATTCTATTTATTCATCAATATTCTTGACGTAGTAACTCATAGTACGACCTCGCTCGTATCAGGCGGGCGAAATAACTGTATCGTTCACACATCTATTTTTACGACATTATTCATGACATGGTCCAAATATCAGATTTTCCATTTTTCAACGCAGATCATCAGGGATATTCCTATTACTTTGCTCATTATTTTGATCATATACCGTTTCACATATTATGAAATATCAGAGCTAACTTATCAATGGCTTCCTGTCACTAATTATTTAACTGAAATAACGAGATTGCCTCTCAAAAACACGGCTATCGAAATGTGTAACCACGTTTACATAAAGAAATTAGATTTTGCGTATCAACCATATCGTCGCGAAATACAAAATATGAGAGCTACCGGAAACGGTCATCTGAATAATGATTACATAACATGAAATAATAAACTGGATGCGCTAATAGCAAAAGTAACATTTAAACTAACATGGCAGCATCTACAAAATCAAAACGTCAACAAAAATATAACGCTCATTACCATTATTATTATTATTATTATTATTATTATTATCACTTTAAAATCTGCACTACATTGTATGTAAATTTCTTATTAAAATGGGATTCTCATATGTCAAAATGACTTACTTCAAAATGATCTAGAAATAATATGAAAAACATTTACTTAAGGAAAACTACACACATAACACTCGCTAACACATATTTATTATTATTATTATTATTATTATTATTATTATTATTATTATCCTAATTTTTATAATTACTATTATTGTGACACTATGGCATTTATATTCCGAATCACCAAATATAATTGTCGTAGTCTCAAGTTTAACTCAAAAATGAAAATGTTATCAAACTATAATTAATATCATCCGAGACGTGAATTATTGACAGTCCTATCTAAAATTATAAACTACATTTTTGATCATCGATTGTCCATAGTCCTACATATTTACATATTTACATTCTGCTTATTTACCTTATTCGTGCTGGAGGCAGGTCAGGTCACCCTCCGGACTCCGTCATGATGAATTTAGTACTCCATCTTCAAGCTGATGTGGTAGTCCAAGAGGTTACGCACACAAACTTGATGCATTTTTACGATAGCGTTGCACACGTCCACCTTTATATTAGCACTCGCATTTTTAACACTCCTATGAAGAATATTCAATGACACTGCATTGAGCACCTGACGTGAAGTTGAAAGTCTGGTCTCCGCTACCTGCCTAGCCTCCTACTGTTGTCTCTCTCACCCCTCTCAGTTTGTTTGTGTAAAGGATTATTGGTTATTCACCTTCTCTGACCATAACACTGGACTCAAGGTCTTAGTGCCGCAGCATTCCACTAGTGAAAACAAGTTCTTCTCCCTGTAACTGGCTTGACTAATTCTGCTCCCAAATATCTCACTTGCAATAATAGTTCTATGAGAGTGTGGAAAAGTTAAATGTAATGTTCCCAATGATATGTGGAGAATTTTTATAATAATCGTCCTCCAAAATATGACTTTTCCACAAAATATACAAGCTACACGTGAACTAGGGAAAATGTTATACAGCTACGTGTTACGAAGAGATTCATTGTTCATTCCGGTCCTAGCATGTTATAAGTTCATTCAAGGCAAGTGTTGAAAATATAACTGCCATTGTCATTCGTTAATTTAATTGCCTGATTATCTCTGCATAAACTAAAGTTGAATAAAAGTTTGTCAAAGTGTTCATTTCGGCTAAGATATTACTCACACAAATAAATAAGTTACTCACTCGGATGCCAACAACTGTACAAGACTGAAGATTCCTACAAGACTGCGAATTCTCACGAGACTGAGATTTCTCACAAGACTGAGATTCACCACACTGGTGTCGTCGGTTTTGTAAACTGTCCTCCCCCACTTCGAAAATAGTTCTGTGGAAGGGATGTGGCGTAATAATCCTGCACTTGGGACCGATTTATCATACGTCCGTAGGTTAGAATTTTAGGAAATGTGTTCTAAACATTCCAAATTTTGGTCCGATTTACGTGTTACATTGCGTTATGAGAAACGATCACAGGTTAATTTATACGACGGCGCGCGTCACTGGCTCTATTTTCTGCAAGAGTCGCCTTCCCGCCATGACTGTTCATTTCCTGGGCGATACCACTCTTCCATGTAAAATTGAAAATGTCTTATTTAACCACTGATTAACCACACTTTTGCACTGGTAAATCCTCAAATATTGTTTGGAAGTCAGGACACAATCTTTCACAGCTACTTCGGTCACCAAATCGCGAAATACTAGCTTTAGATTCCCGCTATGACAAGACATTAAAATTTGCAATTTTGTGATTGGCTGAGACGTTCGCGCTCTCAGTAGCTTGGATTCTTCCACTTTCTGCCAAGGGATGACGGGCATTATTCGTTTCTCTGTCGCACCTCTCGGTAGGGCAGATTCCGATGTGCGGATTCACGTGGGAACTGGATAGAAAGTTTCCACCTCTCGTCGGCATCATAAACATAATTGGACGTACCACTCAGGCTAGCTACTTCCTGTTCGTGCCTTAAGACGTATTCTGTGGATATATTTTCAGTCTGAACGGCGCCTGAATGTTGCTTTGTGAGACTGCAAGCTTTTCCCAGCCTACTGCAGTATTCCCATATGCGAATTATTAAACATTTAATTTATGCATCTATTATGCACATTCGCTTATGGGTGCAATACATACATACATACATTTTTCCTTTCAGCTCGGTGATGCGATGATTGGGGCATAAATCGTGGCAACTACATTTTCTTCGCACGAATGCGGGATCTACGAGACAAACGGAAATATAGAGATGGGAGAGGGGAGCGTAAGGTGCTGCAGAAGCTATGGATAATGCCGGGTAGGTTTACCTAGTGTTCGATATAAGCGAGAGAACTATCAGCCATGAAATCCTTGTGCTAAATAATGTTTATTCACAGCGAGTA
Source organism: Anabrus simplex (assembly GCF_040414725.1). Taxonomy (NCBI): domain Eukaryota; kingdom Metazoa; phylum Arthropoda; class Insecta; order Orthoptera; family Tettigoniidae; genus Anabrus; species Anabrus simplex. The sequence goes on along the minus strand of NC_090265.1, from coordinate 1,031,809,140 downwards.
CATTAACCTTTACGATAAACCCTCAAAGTTGTCCCTTAGATCGTCCACAACACGTTGCCAACGATGTGAGGGACGTCGGATACCATTAGTCTCACCAGACGTGAATTTGCATTCTCATGTTTTACAGCTTTGGCAATGTCTTCTTGTGACCCAAACCGTCTCCCAAGCAATAATTCTTTCATGGGGATGAGGTAAAAATAGCACAGAGACAGGTCCGATGAACATGGAGGATGTTCCAGAACTTCCTGTCCCCAGCGCTGATGTTGCCTACGTACAGCCTCAGCTGGGTGTGATATGGATGTGGATGGTACGTTTTTCAATGCCTGTTTCGACTTGTAACTCAAGTAGTGACCATCTTCTCTCCGCATAAATGCACTGGGTCATTATTGCACGTGGCACTTCAGTCCGGATACTAACAGGTCTTCCTGACCGCTACATGCCACTGCTTGTTTCACGTCTGTACTGAAATACTGCTGCCCATCTCGTACTGGGTCGGTACGGAAAGGCATTATTCACCACAGCTTCCACAAGCTCTCTATGACATTCTTTAGCATTTCGCTCCGACGAACTGCTAGTTTGACCACGCTGTTCTAGCCTTTTAAAATCCAATCTGTACACAGCCTGATTCACTACTGCGGTCCCATCACTCTGCGCGTGGTACCCGCCCAACGCTCCACCATCTCGTGCTATGTCCATGTACTATGAGTGTCATGCTTTCCAAGACATTGTATTGTAACACCGTGTAAATGTGAGGGAAACATATTTGCCATGACTTATGCCCAAACCCTCATATTAGGGTGTTCGAGGCCCAGGCTTTCAAAATTCCCCAACCCAGTCATTCCTTTTCCACTCACTCTTCGAGTGATCGTTCCTTCACATTCCGATAGACATCGTTACCTTCCAAATCAGTAGGATCTAATAAGCAGGCAGTTTTGCGGCTTATCGACGTCAGTGAGGTGCTACCACGACGGCTGTACAATATTTCCATTTCTACGTCAGCGATGCTCGTCGTTGATGGATTTGACAATAACTTAAGTGCATGACTATCTCTGTTATCATAGCCAGCATAGTAAAAATATGTGTGACATAAATGATCGGGAATTGTAGTTTCTATTACTTTTGTTATGTACACATTTCGGATGGAACTAATATTTCCAGCGATATGTAAAAAAACTAATAATCGCGAATATTTCGCTTATTATTTCTCTTACGGTGAAAATACGTGAAATATAAAAGATTGCAAATTGTATTTTACTCAATATTTAACGAGTCTATTTTTAATTCAGCTAATAGTTATGGTGAAATTTGATATTTCCTGATTTGGTCCTGTTAATATTGGTACGCCACTGTATATTAACCAAATAATATATAGCCTAATGCACAATCCGGCCATCACTGAACTTAAATACCGGGTTCCGACAAATTCTGTTCAGCTATTTTTCCCGTGATATGTAGGTTCTCTCTAGGTTCTAGGTTTTACAGGCCTTCGATGTAGCCTTCAGCATTGGATACCGTCAGCACTGTTAATCTCCGGCTGGTGCGCAGGGAGCGTTCTATTGTCTGCAGAACTTCCTCAACTATTCGGAAGCAAATGCCATGCAGTGGTTCCTTCTTCTTATGGATTAGTTCGAAGTCGCACGTTATACTTAACCCACACAATATTTTGCACGACAATGCAAGGGCGAATGCAGCAGAAGCGGAGTCTCTGGTTGTTCAGTTGCAGGGGCTGAGACGTGTGCTATACCCTCCACCCCCCTCTCCAGATGTAAGTCTTTGCGACTTCCACCCAATCCCTAAGAAAAAGGAACCACTGCGTGGGTATTCGCTTCCGAACAGTTGAAGACGTTCTGCAGGCGATTGATCACTCTCTTCGCACCATCCAGACATTAGGCAGTAACGACGGTAATCAGAGGCTTCCGCGTCGCTGGGAACACATGGTACGCCACGTCGGTGTGTATATCGAAGACATGTAAAACCTAGAACCTTGTATGTATTCTATGTACCGGTATCTAGAACAGAAATTGTTGTCACTACTAAAAAATATCAATCTATGTATATAAATTATATTCGACCGAATAGAATACTTTTTCAAGTATTTCAGCATTAAGAAATAGAAAGTGAAATACAGGACTTTTAACCAATCAGACATACTCTAAGAACCATTGTCTACATGCTCGGAGGCCACGCATTGTCCATGAACACATATTTATTCTAAGAGTATGCTTGAATAGAACTTACGTAAGCAACAGTGACCGTAACTGTATTTTACAAATAGAATCTCTCCTGGAACATTTTATTTTTTACTAGTGGCTTGACATTCCACTAACACAGTTAGGTTTTCAGCGACGATGGGGTGGGAAATAGTTAAAACTGTGAAAGTAGCGGTCTTGGTCTTAATTAAATTATAGACTCGGCATTTACCTCGTGAGAAAACGGGAAACACGGAAGCCCATCTTCAGAGCTTCCGACGATAGAGTTCAAATTCACCATCTTCCGAATCGAAGTGCTCCGGTACACGACTCGTACAACGTAGCCAACTCACTCGGTCCTGGGAATTTTGTCACAAAGGTGGTATTGAAAGAGATACTTAGACATTTTTAAGTGTGTGTGTGGGGGGGGGGATGGAGGAGGATATTGCGACGCCTAGAAGAATCAAATAGTGGTATTTGATCTACCTATCAGTTATTTAGTCGTATGATGATTACAAACTACGGTTGGCCGTGCGGTTAGAGGCGCGCGGCTGTGAGCTTGCATCCGGGAGATAGTGGGTTCGAATCACACTGTCGGCAGCCCTGAAGATGGTTTTCCGTGGTTTTCCATTTTCACACCAGGCAAATTCTGGGGCTGTACCTTAATTAAGGCCACGGCCGCTTCCTTCCAACTCCTAGGCCTTTCCTATCCCATCATCGCCATAAGACATATCTGTGTCGGTGCGACGTAAAGCCACTAGCATAAAAAAAGACAAAATTACACTTTTAAGTCCGAGCTTAAATTACACTACACGTGACCCCTGGGTGATGCTAAGCGAGCAACAGCAACAAAGGCAACAAATGCCTTGTAATACCTATTAGTACTCTGTACTGATTAAGAGTATTAAATTGATTGCAAAGCAGTTAAAATTGTCGAAGGACTTTCGTGAACGTCCGATCAATTGGATTGCTTTAACCAATACATAGTAGCACTGGAAGGAGCAAACACTTCGACTGACTATAAAGAGCAGTATAAAACATATCCTTACCTTTTATCATATTATATTCCTCAAAAAGTTCACTAAAAACAGCTTTGCCCAGTTTGCCGTCCGTTCTTCTGGACCGATTTGCTTCATTCTTTCTTTATTTTCTACGGAATTACCTGTCGGTGAATGATCAGATATAGATCTCTAAGTTCATTCAACTTTCAGCGATCCTAAAATCAAATCCCTAAATGACAACTCCAGTAATTACAGGCGAAGTCTTACCCTACCCCGCAATAGACTTAACATTGTACATACGAGTTGTTAAGCGATTAACAGTTGCATTAATATTCTGATATATGCCATTTTCATCCGTAGTAATGTGATTGCATGCAGCCAAGTTTGATTACTACCTGCCAAGCCAGAGAGTATATACTTCCACTGAACGTGGAAGAACACTATTCTCTGACCTTCTCCAGCTTTTATATATAATCAACAGATGGCAGAACGTTCCTAATAACTTAGATGCTGCTACCAGAAAACAGTCGACGTACGCACAGACGGGAAGGTATCAAGTCGACTAGCCTTCTGAATGACCATTAATAAAGTGCAGGGACGAACTCTTCAAAAATTGGGCGTCTTCTTACCGGGACCAGCATTCTGTCACAGCCAATTGTATGTTGCACTATGTCGGACAAGATCGTTTGAAAATACACTGACTGACAGAGCAAATGCAACACCAAGGAGGAGTGGTTCGAAAGGGATGAAAGTTGGGGAAACAACAGAGACGGCACGGACGAATAATTGATGTTTATTTCAAACCGATATGCAGGTTACACAATGCGCACGGCATCGACTCAGTAGGATGTAGGACCACCGCGAGCGGCGATGCACGCAGAAACACGTCGAGGTACAGAGTCAATAAGAGTGCGGATGGTGTCCTGAGGGATGGTTCTCCATTCTCTGTCAACCATTTGCCACAGTTGGTCGTCCGTACGAGGCTGGGGCAGAGTTTGCAAACGGCGTCCAATGAGATCCCACACGTGTTCGATTGGTGAGAGATCCGGAGAGTACGCTGGCCACGGAAGCATCTGTACACCTCGTAGAGCCTGTTGGGAGATGCGAGCAGTGTGTGGGCGGGCATTATCCTGCTGAAACAGAGCATTGGGCAGCCCCTGAAGGTACGGGAGTGCCACCGGCCGCAGCAAATGCTGCACGTAGCGGTGTGCATTTAACGTGCCTTGAATACGCACTAGAGGTGACGTGGAATCATACGCAATAGCGCCCCAAACCATGATGCCGCGTTGTCTAGCGGTAGGGCGCTCCACAGTTACTGCCGGATTTGACCTTTCTCCACGCCGACGCCACACTCGTCTGCGGTGACTATCACTGACAGAACAGAAGCGTGACTCATCGGAGAACACGACGTTCCGTCATTCCCTCATCCAAGTCGTTCTAGCCCGGCACCATGCCAGGCGTGCACGTCTATGCTGTGGAGTCAATGGTAGTCTTCTGAGCGGACGCCGGGAGTGCAGGCCTCATTCAACCACTCGACAGGAAATTGTTCTGGTCGATATTGGAACAGCCAGGGTGTCTTGCACATGCTGAAGAATGGCGGTTGACGTGGCGTGCGGGGCTGCCACCGCTTGGCGGCGGATGCGCCGATCCTCGCGTGCTGACGTCACTCGGGCTGCGCCTGGACCCCTCGCACGTGCCACATGTCCCTGCGCCAACCATCTTCGCCACAGGCGCTGCACCGTGGACACATCCCTATGGGTATCGGCTGCAATTTGACGAAGCGACCAACCTGCCCTTCTCAGCCCGATCACCATACCCCTCGTAAAGTCGTCTGTCTGCTGGAAATGCCTCCGTTGACGGCGACCTGGCATTCTTAGCTATACACGTGTCCTGTGGCACACGACAACACGTTCTACAATGACTGTCGGCTGAGAAATCACGGTACGAAGTGGGCCATTCGCCAACGCCGTGTCCCATCTATCGTTCGCTACGTGCGCAGCACAGCGGCGCATTTCACATCATGAGCATACCTCAGTGACGTCAGTCTACCCTGCAATTGGCATAAAGTTCTGACCACTCCTTCTTGGTGTTGCATTTGCTCTGTCAGTCAGTGTATTAAGATCCAGATGCGCCCGAATGGGCGAAGCACAGTGAATAATGTATGGAAGGACGTGTTATAAACTGCATTACAAGCGAATAAATTATCATGGACTGTATTAAATGTTCGAAAAACTATTGAAAATGGCAGTTAAAACAATATAACTACGACAGGCCTATCAAGACGAGTTATCTGACCTATTTATAACGAATGCTGCGGAGCAGTACTGGTCCACTAGTAAAGAAAATACGTATTACACTGAAGAAAATGGAAATTGCAACACCCAGAAGTAGTGGTGCTACATTGCTGCAATTGAACGTGCAGGACGAGTGTTCGGTTGTGCTTCGATGATTACACTTTCAGGTCCCTCTGGCCCCAAGTTTGGACAACAATCAATACAGGATGTGCCCACCACGAGTTGCAATACATTGATGAATTCGTCGAGGCATGGGGTCAATAAGGCCCTGGATCGCTTCCTGAGGAATTGTGGCCCATGCTTGCTGCACTGCACGGGTCAGTTGTTCCAGAGTTTTGGGTGGCTGAGGACGGTTGGCCAGTTGTCGACCCATCATGTCCCACCCATGCTCCATAGGACTCAGGTCCGGGGATCTGGCGGGCCATTCTAAGGTTGTGATGTCGTGGAGAGCTTCTCTGGAGATGCGTGCAGTGTGAACCCGGAATTATCCTGCTGGAACATCCCATTAGCAATGTTCGCCATCATAGGGACAACGACTGGATTGAGTAACCTATCAACGTACTGACGAGCAGTCATAGTGCCCTCAACAAGCACTAATTGTGATTTCACATTAAAGCCAATAGCTCCCCAGACCATAATGGTTGGTGTTGGCCCTGTGTGCCTCTCGACAATAAGATCTGGATGGGCCCTATCCTCGGTACGTCGGCGCACACGATTCCGGCGATCACTGCGGGCAAGACAGAAGCGCGATTCATCACTAAGCCATTCTCGACACCAGGCCAGCCTTACACGTCGCTGTTGTGGGGTCAATGGAACACCATCTGCAGGGACACGGGCTCGTAAGCCAGCTGCACGCAGGCGATTACCAACTGTTTGTTGTGTAATGTGGGGTGCCACAGCTGCTCGAGTTTGCGCTGCTGTTGCATGGGGTTCCATCCGGACCATCCGAACGATGCGGCGATCCTCTCTTACAGTTGTCTGTCGCGCTGGGCCTGTGCCAGGTCTACGAATGTGGGTACCTTCATTTGACCTCTGCTGCCATACACCTTGTACCGTAGATGCCTGTCGGCCAACACGTGCAGCGACAGTCCTTAGCGATAATCCAGCCTCACACAGCCCAATTATCCGAGCCCTCTCAAACGGCGACAGTTGTTGATAACGTGCTCTTCTCTGTCGTCGAGGCATGTTTGACGGGGAACACTTCACTGCACAGACTGCAAGTCAACTACGCTACACCAGAGTCCGTATACTGGAGTTGATTCCTCCGCGACCAATCACGCGGGGAGACCTGTAGCAACAATCCAATGGGTCTGACAATTTGATAGTTTACATACCTACATGGCATCGTTCCATATCTTGAAAATCAACACAAACGACCAATGCCTTCATGGTGTTGCAATTTCCATTTTCTTAAGTGTATAATATTCGTCTCTCCCAATCGAGGATGACTAGCAACTGATGGCAGAGGGAGTAATAATTTATTGTAATCTTCAAGTTTACGTGCTGTTAGTTAATTTAAGATACTAAAGCTTTAACAAACAACGAAATAAAAATTAATAGGAATAATATTTACTTATGCAGCTCGTTAAAATTCATGGACCTATTCTTTAATAATTAATCAAAACTATTTATAGAGAGGGGCTGCCTGGTCGAGCCGGTAAAGGCGTGCTCGGTTCGCCCGGAAGGACGTGGGTTCGAATCCCCATAAGGAGGTCGTAAAATTTAAGGAAAGAGATTTCCACTTCCGGAGGTGCATATGGCCCTGAGGTTCACTCAGCCTACACCAAAAATGAGTACCAGGTTAATTCCTGGGGGCAAAGACAGCCGGGCTTAGAGCTAACCACTGTACCCCACCACGTGCCGAGGTTACGAATAGTGGAAGCCTTTACCTTCCACCCCTCCAAGGGCCTTCATGGCCTGTACGGAGATGACTTTGCTTTGTATTTATAGAGTCACGCAGACTGGGGTACCTTCTCACGCGTATCCTTGCTACTTATCACATGTGTCGTTTCTGTTTTTACTTTTCTCCGATTTTCTTTCATTCTTGCCTGCTGATACTACATAATTTTTCAGTCCCCGTTGGTTTATCTTTCTTTCTTTCTTTCTTTCTTAATCTGTTTACCCTCCAGGGTTGGTTTTCCCTCGGAGTGGGAAACCACGGAAAAGCACTTCCAGGATGGCTGAGGTGGGAATTGCTTGCTTGTTGCTTGTTGTTTTAATGGGCCTAACATCGAAGGTCATCGGACCAAGGTGGGAATTGAACCCATCTCTACTCAGTTGACCTCCCGAGGCTGAGTGGACCCCGTTGCAGCCCTCGTACCACTTTTCAAATTTCGTGGCAGAGCCGGGAATCGAACCCGGGCCTCCGGGGATGGCAGCTAATCACACTAACCACTACACCACAGAGGAGGACTTGGTTTCTCTTACTGTTTAATATCTTAACTAGAGTTCGCGCTATGACATACATTATGCATTATTTTCCTCATCCATATCCTTTCCTCTGATTTGTGTTGTCTCTTTATAGTCTTCCTCAATTAAGGTACACAAGAACAAAGTCTGCGGACGACAAAAGTGAAAATGAAGAGGTTTTCGCTGGAATGATGCAATATCGAGTCGTGTTACTATTCTGTGGGCTTCACCTGTAATAATAGGAAGGGGTGTCAAAATATACTGTGCCCAGCGTGTCAAGCATCCTATAACCAGGCTGCTTGCCACAGTGCAAGGCATATGGAAGTACTTATGGTATTAGAGAAGATCTTTAGAGGCATAGTCACTCATTCGTTTAGAACACTGAACTAAAAATCGAGAAAATGGAAATCTTTAGTTCATATCATGTTGAGTTTCTCCCTTCTCTGCTATCGTCACACAAAATTTACTAAGAACCTTAAAAATTAATTTGTGTCATACAGTGTTATTCTCACGAGGCTGTACGTTTGCGGTGAGAGTAGATGCGTTGGGACTATCCATCATCAGAGTAATGGTGCACTCTGCTACTTCCACCTGCTCGGGTGCCAGCACGCATCATTACACTGTGCACAGCTTTCATTCCCCCGCTAAAATTACTTAACCAGGAAATGAAACACATACAACACGTTAAAGTTAAACATACTACGTACCAGTGAAGCTCTTAATAATATGCTATACATATTGTAAACTGAGAAGGAGAAGGATAGCGCGGAAAATTTATGAAATTAAACTGAGGAACATTTCATCCAACTTCAGACTACTGCCCTTATCCCTCACTCCTTTGTTAATTTTGCACTAGGCTGTCTTGAGTGGATATACCTAATTAGGATCCTTTTGGCTTTAACTTTCCTTGCTTTTTTGATTCAAGGTAACTGAGTGAATAACACTCGCAATTCCCGTCTTGATAGTTTAATATACAGTGTTAGGCAATTTTCTGTTATATTTTCCATTACGTAGTAACGTATGGTTTTTATGCTCATATACTCGTTACTTAAGCCTGCTGCCATTTCTTGATGGATACAGTACTTTTGTATCCATCTCTTGGCACAGGCCAGAGTAAAGTGTAGCTTCCACCGAAGTCCCAGTCTCATCCATGGCTGTGACAATATGGAAGCTGCTGGGGTATGGGTGGTGCTGAATAATGACATTCAGAGCACGACTAGTGCATGAGTGTTATGAAAGGTGTTGCTCATAGGGTCAGTCGTGCTGCAATAACACTTTCTGACCCAGTGAGGAAAGCAATGGCAAACTACCTCACTCCTCGTCTTGCCTAGTACACCTCATTTTGGTGCTGCCATTGGTTTTTGCGGTTTCCTTATAACCGCATAACCTTTGGTGGTGCTATTTGAGGATCCAACCAGCCTCTGGGCTGATGACCTAACAGACAGACTCGTTACTTACGTCCAGACTTGTTCGAGTAGAGATGTCAACAGATGTTATTAGCGCTTATGTTAATTATATTTCGTCTAGTCTGGTACTCACTGTGTTTTTGATGTTCCTCCTTCCCCTTCTTTAAGATTCTATAATTATTAGAACTGTTTCCCGATTTTCTGTTGTTGTTAAAATTCTATTTTTCTTTGTTAACATCTATTTACCTATAGTTCATTCCACGTTAAGAAAACAGTATTGCTCTTATGGACCTACAAGGAGTGAACACACCCCCTCTGAGACACGCATAATTTCTCGTGATTAAGGGATGTTACACTGTACTTTGTAATGTATTATGAAAGATAGACAAAAAGGATGAGGCATATTTGCCAGTGAGTTATTAAATTGACTATGTAAGATTTTCTATTTCATAAATACATTTGTAGGGAGGAAGCACAATGGCAGGAACAGCCATCGCTTCGTTGCCTTCCTTCATTTTCCTTCTGTGTTGCTCTGGTACAAGCCTCGTTTAGTCCCTCACTCGGTCAACCGCCGGCAGCTCACTTCTGTAATGAAGTCATCTACAGTATTTATGTGGTACGTGTGTGTTTTTAGGCTCCACATCAATGCGTAAATTGAGTGAGAATTATGCGATAAGCTTACGTGTGTGATTTCTTTCTTTAACATTAATAATGTGATCTTTTGTAGAGTAATCTACTCAAAACAGTCTAGTGCAAAATTAACAAAGGAGTGAGGGATAACTTCCATTAAAGGCAGTAGTCTGAGGTTGGATTAAATGTTCCTCAGTTTAATCTCATAACTTTCCCGCGCTATCCTTCTCCTTCTCAGTTTACAATATGTATAGCATATTATTAACTTAAGAGCTTAACTGGTACGAAATATATTTAACTTTAACCTGCTGTATGAGTCGGTTTTTCTAGTCTTTATTGCCTGGAGAAATTTATTAAATGCAATTAAATGCATCCCTCACCCCTCGACCTCATAACAATTATTTGTCTATTTCCTCCCCCAGTTTGCCTTACACTTCAATGCTAAGGTTTTATATGGGCCGTAGTTTAGCTCATATTCTGTACTAACCAAAAACAGACCTTGTAAACCCCGTCCCTCCGTCCCCTTTAGTTCATAAACATAATTCGTAGATTAGGTTCTTCCGCTTTTTGTCTTGAACTTAATATTTATGTACTGTATTTATTTATCCATTTTGTTGTGTACCGGGCGAGTTGGCCGTGCGCGTAGAGGCGCGCGGCTGTGAGCTTGCATCCGGGAGATAGTAGGTTCGAATCCCACTATCGGCAGCCCTGAAAATGGTTTTCCGTGGTTTCCCATTTTTACACCAGGCAAATGCTGGGGCTGTACCTTAATTAAGGCCACGGCCGCTTCCTTCCAACTCCCAGGCCTTTCCTATCCCATCGTCGCCATAAGACCTATCTGTGTCGGTGCGACGTAAAGCCCCTAGCAAAAAATATCCATTTTGTATTGCATAATTCAGTCAATTAATTTAAAAAATAGAGAAGTAGATAGGCTAAATTTTCAAAATACCCCTTTTTATCTACTTTTGCAACTACCTCTTCCAGACCCGAGGCCCTACCACTTCATAATCTCCCGTTCTGTTACGTTAAGGATAAATGCATATCTTCCTCTAGTGGATGCAATGATTTCTAGAATCGACCATCGATATGAATGGGAAACTATTAATATGATAACAGCTGTGGGGAAACCATTTATCTTAAATGCAGAGCGTCAAGATTTAATTAGCTTTTCTATTACCATCGATGTAATATAGCCTGAAAAGAGATTTTGTTGAGCATATAGTGGATTTGTCTTTCCCCCAGCCCCCTTCTTATCAACGAAACTTGAAAAAACAATATCACAGACTGGTTGCAGTGGCTCAATAATATGGATAGATATAAAATGTTTCCACCATTATTTAAAGTAATTAAATCCTTCGTAGCAATTCCTTTTACTAGATGTTCTTGTGAACGAGCCTTTTCAAATGAACACACGTGAAACTAAAGTCAGGGGCGCGATGTCATACGGCCGGCTTGATTCTCTCCTGCTGCTGTGTATTGAGCTGGAAATGACTCACACTATAGATGTCACTACTGTTATTAAAGAATTTAAGGCATTATTGCCACATGGGAGACATCTGGTTCCATAGGTGTAAAAATGTAAGTTGTAGTTATTATACATTTTTGTAATTATTTTATAATCATCATCATCATCATGTCTGGCTCCATGGCTAAATGGTTAGCGTGCTGGCCTTTGGCCACAGCGTCCCCGGGTTCGATTCTCGGCAGGGTAGGGAATTTTAACCATAATTGGTAAATTTCTCTGGCACGGGGGCTGGGTGTATGTGTCGTCTTCATCATCATTTCATCCTCATCATGACGCGCAGGTCGCCTACGGGAGTCAAATCAAAAGACCTGCACCTGGCGAGCCGAACATGTCCTCGGACACTCCCGGCATTAAAAGCTATACGCCATTTCATTTATCATCATCATCATCATCATCATAATTTGTTATACTTGAAAGGCAACTAAGGCCCATGACATAAAGCAAATTGTACATTACAATTAGCCATTAAACATACCAGTAGAGTAAATCAATTTATAAATAGAAAACGAAATATGTCTAAAAAGACACAATTTCACAAACATTTATTAAAGATTCTAGTCCAGTTTTCCACTCTCCTGCATCTCTAAAGTAGCTGTTGGTTCTACCTGTTTAAGCGTGGTTCTCACATGATTCTTCCACCTTGTTCTCGGGCGTCCTCTTGGGCGCTTCCCAGATGGTTGATAGCTGAACACTCTGTATGGAAGTGCTGCTCTGATAGCATGACCCAACCATTTTAGTCTTATTTCCATCACTTTTCAAATGCCAGATTTTTCCAAATCATCGGCAGAAATATTCGTTTTTATTTCTTTCCTCCCTTCTTCCCACCTCTGCACTGAAAATAGGACTAAGGATCTTCCTCAAAACTTTTCTTTCAAAAGCACGACCTTTTTCTTCCATCGTGTCTTACTAAGGTCGTTCATAGATGGATCTTGCTTTGTTGGGATATCAAACATGATGCAAAAAAGGCAGTTTAAACTAAAAATCGCTCGTGTAGGATTTGTTATTCTTTCCCTTAGTGCTTTGCCTCGCTTTAAATGACTCCACCGATCCCAGATACTTGAAGTTATCTCCCCTATATCGATGGTAACAGGTCTTTTCTGTAGGTGCTATACAACTATATACAGTACTTAGTCCTCTAATTATTGACTAACAACCCCAAATTCGTTGTAAAACCATCATGTATCTGCTGTCACCTGAGCCAGGGTTTCACCAATAATCACTACATCACCTGCAATTGCCAGAATCATCTCATCTCCAACCATCTTCCTAGCTCTACTAGTTTCACACCTTACCTTTTCCAGGGCGATATTGAACAAAACTTATGATGTGGGATCTCCTCGACGCAATCCGTTCCGACAGCGAAGGAGGCTAATAGCTGGTTTGCAAAACGTACTTGGGTATTTAAGTCAGCGTAATATGCCTCATCCAATCTAATACGTAAGTATATTGCATCGTATTTCACAGAACTGGCTGATTAATGCTCTCGTATACATGTCTAAAATCAATAAATAGCAGATATAGTTCTTTATCAAATTTCTGGAATTCCTGTCCGCGCCGTACCAGGCAGATCCAAAAGCCACTGCAGACGATGCGGTGAGGGCGAAACTTTGGCACACGTTTTAGAATCTTGCCCGTTCGGCGAATAACTACGAAACACCAGACACCATCACATCCGGTCTTCGTTGGCCGATACGCTACGTGGAAAAGGGTATCTAGTAGGGCCTACATGAAGAGGTCCATGGCCTCGCAGTTGACGGTGGAACAAGACGAATCGACATGATCGCCTTCAAACCCGAGAGCAAACAAGGTTTTATTCTTGATCCGACAATCACATACACAACAGCCCACTGAAGTTGACAGGAATAAAAGAGGATAAATTCACCAACCAATCCATATTACCTCAGTAAGTACAGCCTTGAGGACATTGAAGTCGTACGCCTCGTGCTGGGTGCGAGTGGCGCCATTCCTAAACGATTGGTCACCTATTATGGCACTTTGGTGCACCGAATGAGACCATTGTGAGCTGGGGCATACATATATTGAAAGCATCGATGTCGATCTTGAGGCATCACCTCTACGCTCCATCCACTTAATTAAATTAAGTAAAGTATTTTACCTGCTTCTTCTTTGGCACTAAGGATTGTTTATCTTCTGTTCTCTATTGTAATTAGATTAAGTACTAAATGTATATTTTATTATATTCTTTTCCAATCAATCAATCAATCAATCAATCAATCAATCAATCAATCAATCAATCAATCAATCAATCAATCAATCAATCAATCAATCAATCAATCAATCAATCAATCAATCAATCAATCAATCAATCAATCACTACTGATCTGCATTTAGGGCAATCGCCCAGATGGCAGATTCCCTATCTGTTGTTTTCCTATCCTTTTCTTAAATGATTGCAAAGAAATTGGAAATTTATTGAACATCTCCCTTGGTAAGTTATTCCAATCCCTAACTCCTCTGCCTATAAACGAATATTTGCCCCAATTTGTCCTCTTGAATTCCAACTTTATCTTCATATTGTGATCTTTCCTACTTTTAAAGACACCCCTCAAACTTATTCGTCTACTGATGTCCTCCCACGCCATCTATCCACTGACAGCTCGGAACATACCACTTAGTCGAGCAGCTCGTCTCCTTTCTACCAAGTCTTCCCAGCCCAAACTTTGCAACATTTATGTAACGCTACTCTTTTGTCGGAAATCACCCAGAACAAATCGAGCTGATTTTCTTTGAATATTTTTCCAGTTCTTGAATCAAGTAATCCTGGTGAGGGTACCATATACTGGAACCATCGGTTTGGCAACCTCAATCATTTGAGGAAGAATAAATCATAATCATACTAACGTAAAAAAATATGGCCATTGGTCGAACGACCCGATGTAATAAAGCTACATAGATCTGGATCCACTGTCTCTCTTAAATCTACAGTAGTTACATACGGATCATCATTAGGGAGGTGAACCTACCTGAAGCAAAGTACAGCCCTCTGTAGTTATCTACTTGCGAACGCTCGCCGTTTTTAACAGTGGAGAGATGACCGCTCTCCTCCAGTCCGTTCAGTCTACAGTTCAGATCTTGTCACTCCTCAGTCCAGCTCCTTGGCAGAGTGGTGAGCATTGCAGCTTTAGGTTCAGAGGGTCTCTGTTGGGTCGGGGATTTTAGTCTAGTCTGGTTCAATCTTCTAACTCGGGTACCGGATGATAATGTTGTCCCAATAGACTCCTCTCCACGCAACACACCACTCTATCAAGCACAATAGAAGCACGCAAAAGTGAATACACCCCTCCGCATAAGGTTGGGATCCGTACTGTAACCGGCCGCAAAAGAGGGTCAAGTCCTCATGTGTGATACCCTTCACACCCGCGATCCCACCAGGGAGTGGGACAAGTAGTAGAAGAATAATATGATTTGTTTCTGAATATCTGAATTTCTCGTTCGTGGAAGGGAACATTCATCCCCATACAGTGGTTTAAATGCTTTCAATGAATGGCTTACTGCGCGAGTGGTGATATTCAGGTTCGCTTATAGAAATATCAAATATTTCCAACAAACCTTTGTTTTGATAAGCCTGCTATATGCAATGCTTCATTCTTCAGATTAGGAATTAACAGCGCATACTTTCTGAGACTCCTTGTCTGAATGGTCGGCGTTGAGGCCTTCGGCTCAGAGCGTTCAGGTTCGATTCCTGACCGATTCGAGGATGTTAATCGCGTTTAATTAACGTTTCTGGCTCGAGGACTGGGTTTTTGTGTTTGTCCTAACACTCTTCTCCTCATATTAAGACAACACATCACGCTACCAACCACCATAGAAACACGTAATAGTGATTACATCCCTTCACATACGGTTGGTGTCAGGAAGGGCATCCGGCCGAAAAACAGGATCAAATCCACATGCGCGCCACAGTTAGCACAAGCGACCGCACAGGTGAGAGAAAAGTGCTAGGAGAAGAAGAAGTAGCGCTTATTTATTGAGAATTCCTATTCATAATTATTCTGTGCATAAAAACAAGATGGAGGGTTCGATCGCGACTCAGTCCAGTAGAATTACAATGTGCTCAAATACGCGAGCCTTGTGTCAATAGATTTAATGGAAAGTAAAAGAACTCCTGCGGGACAAAATTCCGACACCTCCGTCTCCGAAAATTCTAAAAGTAGTGGGAGATAAAACTAGTAACATTAATGGCAATGTTCACCTGAATATTCTTTTTTTATTTCATTTTTTTTTAAATTTTAAATGCTATTTGTTCGGGGCGTCGACCTATAGAGATCTTTTGCCCCTACTTGCACCATGTGATATGAACCTGCGTGTAATTGGAAGGGAGGAAGTGTAAAGTGTTGAATGTGAGGAAAGAAACGTTAAGGACGACACAAACACCCAGTCCCCAGGCCAGGGATATTAATCGTTTACAATTAAAAACCTCTGACCCAGCCGGGAATCGAACCCGGGGCCGCCGGGAGTTAATATTCCTTTACCATAATCACAAATTGCTAGAGAACCTTGTAGGTCACATTACTCTAAAAATGAGACCTCCCTACGAAGGGTGGTACTTGGTAATCACCTGCACCCCCTACAATGGTCACTCAACTATGGATTTGACTTATTCTCATGAAATCTGACTCTAGCTACATACGTTGTTGTATGAGTCAATAATATATTCAAATACTTTCAGCAGATCAGATCAGTATTAAATTGCTTCGTGGAGGTTCGTTATAAGGAAAAATCTCTCGTGTATGCCCTTCCTAATTCTTATGACGCTGAAAGCAATTTTTTGCAGTTTCACCTAACATTTTCGAAACGTTTAAACAAGAATGCTGTCTTTAAAATGGTAATCTGAGTTGAGCTGTTGTGTTGCCATACTGTATATTTCGTCAGAGAAAGGAAATCAAATCATCCTCTGTTGTATCCGTAAGTCGTCAAATAAATCTTTCTCCAAGACCTGCCTTGCTCTCTAGTTGACACTTCAATTACTTTGATAATTTAGTTTGGTTGAAAAATCTCTTAGAGAGTTTGCGTGGTTCTAAACGTTCACGGAAATGAAGAAGAACAGTTCCACATTCGAGAAGACTCAGCCTTAGAAGGTAATAATATTGAGTTATATGATGGTTTTACCCTCACATTTGATGTATTTTATGGGCCGTACTTATTGCCACCTTCATATACTATTTTATCCTTGTGTTCACGTCGTTGAGTTTTCAGTCCCTGGTAAACGGTATAGTATTGCATTTCTCTACGGCGGGAAATTGAAGCTATCTCCTGCATGCGACGTGACGATATTTAATGCTGCAGTCCATCAAACAATACGCCATGTCACTGACAGAGGCTGGATATTGCTGCCTCATTTTTCACGACACCTCAGGTTCAAATACACTTCACTAATATTACATTAAATGTGATTATTTATAAGTAGAGCAACACAAAGAGATCATTCTGTCGCAGCATGGGGAGTAGTGAACAATTATAATAATAATAGTAGGAATTATTACCGGGCGAGTTGGCCGTGCGCGTAGAGGCGCGCGGCTGTGAGCTTGCATCCGGGAGATCGTGGGTTCGAGACCCACTGTCGGCAGCCCTGAAGATGGTTTTCCGTGTTTTCCCATTTTCACACCAGGCAAATGGTGGGGCTGTACCTTAATTAAGGCCACGGCCGCTTCCTTCCAACTCCTAGGCCTTTCCTATCCCATCGTCGCCATAAGACCTATCTGTGTCGGTGCGACGTAAAGCAACTAGAACAAAAAAATTAGGAATTATTACAATAACAAGTCTTGTTAAAACTGATGAAAACAGTCTTTTAATAATATTTATTGACCCAGACACTAGCACAGTGTTTATTTTACGAATATCAATCATCAATCATCACCGTTCTGCATTTAGGGCAGTCGCCCAGATGAAGATTCCCTATCTGCTGTTTACCTAGTCTTTCTTCAATAATTGTAAAGAATTTGGTAATTTATTGAACATCTCCCTTGGTAAATTACTCCAATTGCTACCTTGCCTTCCTATAAACGAATATTTTGTCCCAATTTTTTCTCTCGAATTCCAACTAATTCCAAATAATCTTGATATTTTGATCCTTCCTGCTCTTAAAAACTCCACCCAAAATTATTCGTCTACTAATGTCATTCCACGCCATCTCTCCACTGACAGATCCTAACATACTGGTTAGTCGAACGGCTCGCCTCCTTTCTCCAAAGTCTCCCCAGTCCAAACTTCGCAACATTTTCGTAACGCTACTATTTTTTCAGAAATAACCCAGAAAAAATCGAGCTGCTTTTCGTTGGATTTCTTTTTTGCCAGTTCTCGAATCAAGTAATCCTGATGAGGGTCCCATACACTTGAACCATACTCTAGTTGGGGTCTTACCAGAAACTTATATGCCCTCTGCTTTACATCCTTACTTCAACCACTAAATACGCTAATAACCATGCGCAGAGACCTGCGCCCTTTATTTGTAATCCCGTTTATGTGATTACCCCAATACAGATCTTTCCTTAACACCTAGGTATTTACAGTGATCCCCATAAGGAACATTCACCCAATCAACGCAGTAATTAAAACTGAGAAGACTTTTCTATTAGTGAAACTCACTACCTGACTTTTAACTCCGTTTATCATTGTAACATTGACTGCTGACCATCCCAAAACATTGTCGAGGTCTTTTTGCATTTGCACACTATCTTTTTAATTATTACTCTATACGATATAACATCATCCTTAATAAACCTTATCTCCTATTCCAGTTTCTTTACTCATATTATTTATACATATATAAGAACATATAAAGGTTCAATAATACTGCCTTGAAGAATTCCCATCAATGGTTACAGGATAAGATATTGCTTCACCTACTCTAATTGTCTGAGTTCTATTTTTAAAAAAAATTTTTTTTAATTATTACTCTATACGATATAACATCATCCTTAATAAACCTTATCTCCTATTCCAGTTTCTTTACTCATATTATTTATATATATATAAGAACATATAAAGGTTCAATAATACTGCCTTGAAGAATTCCCATCAATGGTTACAGGATAAGATATTGCTTCACCTACTCTAATTGTCTGAGTTCTATTTTTAAAAAAAAAAATTTTTGTTTTTGTTATTGGCTTTACGTCGCACCGACACAGATAGGTCTTATGGCGACGATGGGATAGGAAAGGCTTAGGAGTTGGAAGGAAGCGGCCGTGGCCTTAATGAAGGTACAGCCCCAGCATTTGCCTGGTGTGAAAATGGGAAACCACGGAAAACCATTTTCAGGGCTGCCGATAGTGGGATTCGAACCTACTATCTCCCGGATGCAAGCTCACAGCAGCGTATTTTTTTTAAAAAAAAATAAAGCCACCCATCCAGTCAATCTTTTGTCTAGTCCAATCGCACTCATTTTTGCCAGTAGTCTCGTGTCTTATGTCTTAGATAGGTCAATCGCGTTACAGAACAACTGAGTGGAGTGGTTACGCATGTTATCGCGCTACGGCTATGGAGCCAAGCTCTGAAATCGGAAGATGAATGGGTTCGAACCCCACCGTCGGCTGTCCTGAGAATGATATTCTGTGGCTTCCCATTTTCAGTTCCAGGGGAGAGTTCGTATTCAAAGGTCCGAGAGTTTTGAGACTCGAAATTTCCTTGGTTAATTCCTCTGTATCGGGGGCTGGATGTTTGTGCCGTTTTCAGTACTAGAAATCATCTTAGGTAGGGCTCCATCCTAACAGACGCGCAGGTCGCCTATAGGGAGTCAACTCGAAAGACCTGCACTAGGCCACTCCAGAAGCCACATCCCATTAAAACTGGTACAGTGGGCTCCTTCTGTACGCCAGTCACTCCAGTCGCAAGGGCAAGCTAATTGTGACTAACGTGACACACCTGGACGAAGGTCAGTGTATCAGTGTACCACATCAAGCACACGAACTGGTTACGTAAATTGATGTTTACAAACAATAGCTATGTATAGACATAGACACCAGTGCAATGCTTCTTTATCTGAAGGTCACTCATGTGCTGTGAGTACGCATGTATTTACGAACACTCGCCACGCGTGCAACGTAAAGTAAAATAGAAAACTTTGACTTTAGTTCTTCTGGATAATATCAGGTCGTTGTCAGCTGTACCATATTGTAGCAAATACACTTGCTATTAGTGCTGGGCAATGCTCTCGCTCGAGACTCTCGAGACTGACATCACAGATCTCGAGACTCTTGCGAGAATCTCGAGACTGATTCTCCTGTGCAGCCATCTGTGCGACGTCTTAGTAACTACGAGTGTACGCTTGATAGCATATCATCAGCAGTTATTGCGTGAAATAACGTTCTCATATGGAAACGTGTGTGCCGATAAATTTTGTAAAACGTCTAGTAAAGTACTTCATGTTGAACTATAAACACCTTAACAGCATTAAAGAAAGTGAAAATAGAATGTCAGTATCTTAAGCGATTCATGAGTTATTTGAGGTGGACATCTTAGCTGAATAACCCTGCATAATTTGAGAATAACTGCAGATAGAATGTACACCTACCTGGATACTAGCCGCGTGCATTATTCGAACTTGATGTGATGCAGGCTGGGCCCGAGGTGTTCTCTGTGACGATTCATTTGTTTCTAAGTGCCGGATCATCTCAGAAGTATTTATACTGACGTATTTTACTTCTGTTCTATGTGACATCTTTTCAAAACAACTTACATCCACTACTGATGTTGCGTTTCGGACATCGTCTTAAAGTTGTCGCGTACAATTAGACACAATTGCACCGTCATGTACCTAAGTTGTGGTTGGCCATTTGCATACTCGGCACAAACAACAGTCAGCTCCGTCTAACTGTACGTCTACGACGCTCTGATTTCCCCACAAAGAGGGGACAACGCTCTCGAGATCTCTAGAAATTTCTCGCGAGAAATAGTGCCTGCACTAGTCTCGAGAAATCTCAAGACCCCGTCTCAGACTGCCCACCACTACTTCCTAAGCACTCTTCACGTTATCAGTATAACAATCTCTTATGCCCTATATACACTCATGTTATATCGATAGCAAGCTTCAAATACACTCTTGTCAAGTTCGGTAATCCAAACGGGTCCCGCGAAACATGTCAGGCTTCAGGTAACCTAGCTTTAGTCTGCTATGGTCAGTGTGCTCAATAAGCGTGCACTCTTGTTACGCTAACGCGCAATCTCAGCTGCTTTGCTTGTTGTAGTGTAGTTTGGAGCAAGAAAGTCTGAAGTAGAATTTGTACTCCTATGGTGATAGGTTGAAGTAGAATGCAAATTGCTTCACGTCAATGTTTATAATATTGATATGAAAGTGAAATAAAAATAAAAATACGTTAGGGATGAAAGAAATATTATTATATACCGTGACAAATACCGCAGAATAGAAGGACGCATTTATTTTATTTATTTATTTATTTATTTATTTATTAGCCTACTACAAGGATGGCTATCAAATTACAACAGACAGTAAAATCTAAATATCCAATATTACAATTAATATTACAAGAAATAAAAGCAAAAATAATACAGGGCTCAAGAAAGATTTGCATATCCAGTTTTAGTACACTTTTATTTTGCCATATGTATGTACGTACATTATACATTGCGAAGGGCATTACAAAGTGGATGATAATGCTTGTAACCATCGAGACAGAGTGGTTAATCCGTTCCTTGCAATGCATGACATACGATGAATGGTATGCCTGGCATATTCTGCGGACATGAATTGTGTTGAACATGCATGGGATGAAATAAAGAGAGCGATAGCGCACTATTCACTACTGTAAAGCCCTCCCCCACAGTGGTAGCACATTCTATAAATACAGGTTGGAACACCAGACCAGTCTTGTTACCCTGGATAGCAATTACAGCCGTACGTCGAACAAACATGATCCCACCCCAAAATATGACTGACCTCCCATTCTGGTGGTGGCGCTACTGGATAAAGGGGCTCTTTCCATCTCTAATCTGATCGGTTCGTCTGCAGACTCTAGGTGCAAGCTTAAGGAGACCTCATAAGAAAATAGGGTACGTCTCCACTATTGCTGGTGTCATGGCCTATGATTTGTTACCCATCTCAAACGAGCACACTATGGTGTGCTTCAAAAATAGATTTTGGCCCATGCCTGGTACTTCTGTGCACAAGTATCAGTTTGATATTTGAGGGGTAATGATCCAAATCCAGTACCGTGTTAATGTATCGATCAGATGTTCCAAATTACGCACTGTGAGCAAGTAAATGACGTTAAACTGTGCGAAGAAGCTTCGATAATTCTCTCTGAGTCCGGTGTTTTCAGCATGTGCCGCCTCAACCTTGTAGCATGTTAGTGCTGACTCCCAAAACATAATGGCTGAGATGTAACTTTCAGACGACCAAGGAAAGCTGGGAGGAAGTCTAGGGAATAGAGGAAAGTGAAGGTCAAGATAATCCCCGGAATCAAACAAGCCTTCACACACAACCAGCTTACCCAGATCGAAGAGAGCTTCTCTAAAAATAACTACAGAGACTTTTACAGAACTTTCAAGTAGAATATTAGGAAATAAATTCCACTGAGTCTTCACTTCTGAGACTCACAGGGAAAACTAGTTAACAACAGCTAGGTCAACGGCCACTTTAAAGACGAGTACTTTAAGAACCTGCTCAATTGTGATCCATCCCGTGAAGTCTTTGACAGACGGACTTACTACCTCCATCAGCTAAAGAAGTTATTCGGATCGTCCGGTTATTCTAGAACAAAAATACAGCTGGAGAAGACTCCTTAATGATAGAATTCATTCGGTGGCAAGGCAATGAACAAGCTCACTGAGATCATTTAGAACATCTGGGAAACGGAGAAGTTGCCATCTGACTAGACCTTTGATCCACTTCTTTCATAAGAAAGGAGATTTTAAAGACGCAAAAAACTACCGAGGGTTACAGTAACGTACAAGGTACTGTTTAAAGCCTTACTAATAAGGCCGGAATATCAACTGGACAGTCAACTGGGCGAATACCAGGGACGCTTCAAGAAAAGCTGATCGTGTGATGAGCACATCCTCAACATTAAATCAGTACTAGCCTACTCCAAGTTTAGAAGCAGAGATATGGTATAAATCTTCGTTGATTTTAGGAAGACCTACGGCTCGGTGGACAGATAAACCCTTAGTAAAACTCTCGAGGTACTAGGATTAGACAACCAAGCCTGAATACTCATTCTCCAAACCTTGGTTGATACACACACTCCAGTGTTACATTCAGAGGTGACTCGGAAACTTTCGAGATAAAAACAGGGATCAAGTAAGGTGACAGACTTACACCACTCCTCTGCAACTGCATCCTGGAAAACGACATGAGAGAATGCTGCGAGGAACTAATCAATTTGAGTGCCCAGAGTCGGGTCTACATGGGTCATAAGATGAACGGGCTGACAGTAATCGCCTATTTGCAGATGCCATGGCACTGATCTCTGGAAATAACGACGATCTAGTCAGTTGTCTGAGAAGATAGGCAGCCAAGAAGGGATTCCAACAGTCACTGGAGGAAACCAAGTACTTTATAAACATCAAATAGATATCACTAGAAGAGTGTAAAACCAAGCAAGCGGAAAAATATAAGTACCTCGGTGACTGGACTGAGCCCACCTCTCTGCGGGAGTTAACAAGCTGGAATTAGCCTGTCTACTCACGCAAAACAACTACAACAAGCAATACCTGTCACAAAATATGAAGCTGAAACACTTCATAACAGTCATCCGTTCGGAAGCCCTGTGTGACATGGAGTGTTTGTCGCTAAAAAGAAAAAGCTTTATTGAGAAATTGGAAATCAAAGAAAGAAGAATTCTCAAAAAGAACCTACACCTGGTACTGGGAGATGGATAATACCGAAAAATCACAATCCAGAGCTCTACTCGCAGATAGAGAGACTCTCTGGTTGTGCTAGGGAAATTTTGGTAACTTTTCATGATCATGTGGAAGATTGTCTCCCAAGAGACAGCCTGTTCACCTTGTGACGAAACGAGAAAGTCCGTACCACATGGCTGACAGGGACTGAAAAGGACATAAAAGCACAGTGGCTGACAGATTTAAAAAACAGACAGGCTGTGAGAGATTGCTAAGACGTGGTTGTCAAGAAAAAGACACTGAGGAAGAAAGGTACCCTCTGATCGGAGGAATGAAATGAGCTTCACTGGGAGAAGATGCGGTAATACTGGGTAAAGATAGAAACCTAGAGCTTGAAGAGGAGTGATCCCAAGTATACGTATTCAACACAAGAAGAAGAAGAATCAATCAACATTAATCAACATGCTAATTAAGAAATGGTGATAATGCAATATCATAGATAACATATAATCTAACCCAAGTCAAATGTATTATATGATGTACACTGTAATCTAACGTTAAAAAGATAAACTCTTGTCCTCGCCTGAGCTGATGTAGCTCTTTTCATGCACACCCCCAGTGGAGGTGAGATGCACGTAACATTTTAAACAACATATCAGCACTCCTGCTATTCTTAAATCTCTGGCAGTAACGGAGATCCAACCCGGACCCCCAAGGACGGCAGATAATAGCGCTAACACTTAAACTACGGAAGCGAACAATCTGGCTTTGATCACACCACTTTTTGAATAATAATAATACGATAATTATAATACATGACCATAATGGTTCGTGCTTTCACATTCCAGAATATAAGACCTTGTAGTCAAGTTCCATCAGTCTGTCTAGTTTCTCAGGACATAAACCTGAATGACTAGCGTAACATGTCTTATTGCGATCTCTTTATTTAGGACGCAGCTGTTAAGTTATCACAAAATAACAAACTCTCTGAAAAGTTAATTGGAGATCAAAGCAAGCTTGCAGCTTTACGTGACGGTACATTTAATGAATATAAGCCACGCGACCTGCATTTTTATGTGAACTAGGAACCTCTGGGGAGCTGCATTGCATTCTAAACTTCTCACATGCAGGAGTCAACATTCGAAACTCGGCCATCATGGTGAGACGGTAGGGAAAATGTTAATAAGCTGGTGCTGATGAAGTGGGCGAATAATTGAATGTTTAACTTCTGCAAATTTTACTCTATCGATTCGATATGGCACATTTAAACATTTATAATCATGAATTATTTGTCTGTTATGGCATTAGCCCAGAGGATGTTTGGGTCCTCAATCATCAAGGAAGTTTAGTTTTTTGTACAAGTTGCTTTACGTCGCACCGACTCAGATAGGTCTTGTGGCGACGACGGGATAGGAAAGGACTAGGAGTGGGAAGGAAGCGGCCGTGGCCTTGATTAAGGTACAGCCCCAGCATTTGCCTGGTGTGAAAATGGGAAACCACGGAAAACCATCTTCATGACTGCTGACAGTGGGGTTCGAACCCCGCTATCTCCCGAGTACTGGATACTGGCCGCACTTAAGCGACTGCAGCTATCGACCTCGGTAACGAAGTTTAGTTAGCTACAGGGAAATTGCAAACGTGATATATTGAGGCGTACAAATACAAGGCAGGATGGGGAGTGAGATTAATATTGCACATAAGTAACCCTTTGCGTACACCTTTCATAACATTCAGACGCACTAGCCGTGTTGTGAATGTTAAAAGCTCAGCTCCAGCAGTTTCCATACGGTCACGATCACAAATAGGACAGATTTCAGGGGAATTTACAATTCGATCTGGCCTGTGCCAAACGACAGATGCAAAAATACTGAATCCAACAAGAAATAGCATCAGGAGGAAACATTAATTGTACCATTTTATTTGTAACTATACTTGTTACGAAGTTATGGTCATATTTAATGTTTCTTCATATAAGTCAACAAGTGCCTTCCTTTATACTTTCCTTCTGATGTACTGAAGCCTTAAGGAAATACAGCATCTGGCGGGTTTATAAGACTCATCATCCAACCCTTATATCTTTGTAAGTTTATGTATGCTCTCTTAATTGATAACAAGAGGTAATGACTTCTGCATACCTAAGTATATAATCATTGCAAGTTTAAATACGAACAGAGATATACAAATTTATCAGTTCACCTTAAGCATTTTTGGCTGCTTGAACTTTTTCAGTAAAATTTCACTACAAGGTGAGCTTAATGCGGCTCACATTTCATTATGATTCAAATGAAAAATTATCCTTTCAAGTAAGTAGCTGGAATTTTTATCAATTTCTCGTTTCAGACATTAGCACGCGTATTCATTTGGGTGAATTATCAGGTCAGTACAAAATAGTATACTTTTAAAATTCCGGATTACGAAGGCGAGATTTTGAAGTTGGAACATTTTCTTACCATGACATTATTGCCAAGAATATTCAAATACACAGCGTGGAAGGTAACTGATGCACTAAATTAATACAGGTAATAGATCTTGGGAAGACGATCACAATGCCATTTCAGTTCTATAGTTTCCACCGTTGTCGAGGAAGGGCGTGTTTTGGAAATTTCAACGCAGTGCTGGCGGTAGTTACTGATGAGGCTACTTGATGCATAAGTGTTTAAAACAGTTGCGGCCTGCTGTTTTATTTCCAAGATCGAGCGTCCGCTATCAGCAAGATCACTAATAACACGCATATCTTCTATCCCGAGGAACGACTGGCTCTAGCGCATTGATCGAGTTCTGTGACAGTAGAGGGATTTAAATTTAACAAACGTAACGAACGTTCAATAATTGTTTAAAAATATGACAGAAATACAGTTTACCTTTATTTCTTCTATAGCTCTACAGATTTCTCCTAGATTGTAATAGAAGAAACATATAAATAGAAAAGGAAAGCATAAAAAGGTATGTAAACATCAAGCCTGAGTTGAATTAGCGTGTCTGGTCATCCAACTCTAGTCTCGGATGCCAATACCTAGCACAATGCTCGTGTCACCCCATCCTTGAATCATATTTCTTTCGTAGCAAAGGCTCAGCACCCCCTCCCCCCCACGCACCCCCCCCCGCCACCACCACCCCCATTGTTAGGTGGGAAGTTAACAATATGACATAAAGTATAACTTGGCCTTGTCCAATGATGATGATTCCTGCCTGTTATTCGTATCCTTAAGGTGAAAATGGGAAACCCCGGAACACTATCTTCAATACAGCTGGCAGTGGAATTCAGACCACTCACTATCCGACTGCAACAGACTCGCCGGAATAGCGTGCTGCCGACAACTGCGCCATGCTGCTCGAGTTGGCCAGACTGTTAATAAATAATACCATAATGAGAACACAATTGCCTGGCTGCATAACTGAAGGCCTAGCGTACTAGCCATCCGCTCTTGAGATTCAAAGTTCAATTCCCGTCCAGACCAAGGATTATTACATTTAAAAAGGCATTTCTATGGCTTGGGGACCAGGTGTTTCTATCGTCTCCAATACTTGTATGCAACATACAAGACACGACACTCACCACCACCAGGTTGAAGCGCAGCGTTTCTCTTCCGATGGCTGGCGTCCAAAAACAAAGCAACCGGCCGTAAAACGCTGTCATATCTCCTACAACACATGATCCCGCAGTGGCATCGCTGTTCGCTTCTCACTAAGTCATTTCTGGTTTGATTCCAGGCCAATGAATGTGGGATTTACGAAAGGAAATGCCGCCCTATCCAATGGGTTGGATTCTACATAAAAATGGAGGTCCCGTGGCTTATGCTAACGAAAGGAAAGGTCACGTAAAACTCTTAGCGTAATTTAACTTTTTAATAGAAAAAATAGAACACAACGGCAAAGCGTGTGTGTGTGTACCTTTTAAAGAGTGACACACTCGACCAGACTGGTTACAGCAGGTGTTCGAAATGTACACCTTTGGCGGAAAACATGCTCGGTACCTTCGGAGAAAATTCCCTTGAACCTGCTTCAGCAACTCGTGGTTTTTATTGATGCCCTAAGCAGCTTCCAAGACACGTTGCAGGGTTTTTATTTCTCTGCGATACACCTTAGATTTCTTTCTTTCTTTCTTTCTTTATTTCTTCTTTTTTTTTTTTTTGCAACTTGCTTTACGTCGCGCCGACACAAATAGGTCTTATGGCGACGATGGGACAGGAAACGGCTAGGACTGGGAAGGAAGCAGCCGTGGCCTGAATTAAAGTACATCCCCAGCATTTGTCTGGTGTGAAAATGAGAAACCACGGAAAATCATCTTCAGGACTGCCGACAATGGCGTTCGAACCTACTATCTCCCGAATACTGGATACTGGCCGCACTTAAGCGACTGCATCTATTGAGCTCGGTCCCTTAGATTTCATGTAGGCCTACCCAGATTACGTAATCTAAGGGGTTTAGATCTAAGACTCTTCCCGGCCAACCGATCGGGCCCAAACATCCAATCCATTGATGCGGATGGTGGTGTCCAGGTGGCGGCGCACTGCCTTGGTAATGTGCGGGGTTGCTCCATCATGTTCGAACCACGCGTCTCGTTGGGTATGGAGCGGAACTTTCTCTGGTAGTAGTGGTAGAGTGCCTTCCAGAAACTGTAGATAATATACGCCAGTCATTCCATGAGGTCCTCTGATAATGACTCCCAACATCCCTGTTCAAACATTAATGGAAAAACTGAACTGGTAGTGGGAACGTCTCATAGCGCGGGGATTGCTCTCCGACCACACATGCGTGTTGTAAGAATTGAAGATGCACTCCTCGTGTACACAATATATGATTCACGAAGTCTTCGGGTTGACGATGAAGCCATTCGGAGAAGGGCATTCGCGTGGATTATCTCTCTCCAATAGGTGCTGAACCAAGACCATCTCCAAAAGTATCAGACCTTAATACAAAATCAACGTGGCCGAAGCATTGTTTGAATGTAAACAAGCCTGTGATATATAAACAAAACCTTCCGATTATCGTATTGAATCGCTAATTTGTCAAGAATACCGTAAAAATTTAAACATATCATGTTAAGTTGAAATAATAAAATAAGGGGATCCATCTGAAAATATCGATAATTTTAAAGCAAATATCGACACTAGGCACATGAAACTTAGAGGCCTATTTGTAAGAAACTAATGACATGGATACAGCAGCGATATTGAATGCTAATATTGTATCACCAGAATTCTCTCAAGCTCACGTGTTACATGCAAAACGTAAATTATAAGTTTATTTGATGTATCAGATTGAAAATGTTTTATCAGGTGAAGGCCATTACTATCCTTATTACGTGCATATAACATTGAAGAAATAAAAACCGATATCTACTCTATTTTCTGCCATACGCAATACTTTTCATCCTCTGTAGGTCAAATCACATTACGTTCCTGATTATTAAAGCGGTTTACCATTTCATTCAAGAATACTTTACTTGCGGTAACAGAACTAAAGCTGTCTAGACATATATTTAGATAAGAAATATGTGGAAAATTCAAAATATAAGTATTTTCTATGAGCTTCGACTGAAAGTTATAAATTATACAGAATTATGCCAGAGGTCACGCCCGTTCAAACAGCGACTGGCTGGTAGGGACACGTCTCCTCCTGGAAATGGATAAGATAGGATTGCATCCTAAAATAACAGTCCTGGGGAATATCTGATCGTTTTCGAAGAGCGGCAGTTTCAAATCAATCAATCAATAAATCAATCAATCAATCAATCAATCAATCAATCAATCAATCAATCAATCAATCAATCAATCAATCAATCAATCAATCAATCAATCAATCAATGATCTTCATTTAGGGCTGTCGTCCAGGTGGCAGATTACCTATCAGTTGTTTACCTTATTCTTTACTTATACCATTTCAAAGAAGTTCAGACATACTAGTAGGAACCCTTAGTAAGTTATTCCAGACCGTAATTCTTCTTCCTGTATATCAATACTTGTTTTAGAAATACATTTATTTGAATGAGCTTTCTTTTACCGTACCTTTCAAGTATAATAGCCTACGTCGTTCAAGAAATGTATTAGAAATGTAACCCTGCCACGAATTTCAATTCTCTCGTAACATTGACTGATCGCAGGTTGCTTCTGACCTATATACACCTGGGCGGCCCTTCGATATATACGTTGGTCACTCGAACCCCGTAGAAACCTCGAGATATGGAAACCTCTCGGTCAGCGGTCCTTGTAGTTTCTGCACCACTCGAGGCCTCTTGCGACGTAGCGACCAATCACGGTCACTGTAGCTGGGTCTGACCAATGCGTTCTGGCCCCCTCCCGTCAGGAAGGCTGTACAGCGGGTAGCGGGGCTCCGGCGCGTCAACGTCACATGGGTCGGGGCCATAATGGATCTCTCCTGCTCCAACCACACTCCACAAAACAGTGAACATACCACAATAGATCATAAAATGAAGATGTTGTTGTTGTTGTTGTTTTTGTTTGAGTCATCAGTCCATAGACTGGTTTGATGCAACTCTCCATGCCACCCTATCCTGTGCTAAACTTTTCATTTCTACGTAACTATTGCATCCTACATCTGCTCTAATCTGCTTGTCATATTCATACCTTGGTCTACCCCTACCGTTCTTACCACCTACACTTCCTTCAAAAACCAACTGAACAAGTCCTGGGTGTCTTAAGATGTGTCCTATCATTCTATCTCTTCTTCTCGTCAAATTTAGCCAAATCGATCTTCTCTCACCAATTCGATTCAGTATCTTTTCATTCATGTTTCGATCTATCCATCTTACCTTCAGCATTCTTCTGTAACACCACATTTCAAAAGCTTCTATTCTCTTTCTTTCTGAGCTGGTTATCGTCCATGTTTCACTTCCATACAATGCCACGCTCCACACGAAAGTCTTCAAAAACATCTTTCTAATTCCGATATCAATGTTTGAAGTGAGCAAATTTCTTTTCTTAAGAAAGCTCTTCCTTGCTTGTGCTAGTCTGCATTTTATGTCATCCTTACTTCTGCCATCGTTAGTTATTTTACTACCCAAGTAACAAAATTCATCTACTTCCTTTAAGACATTTCCTAATCTAATATTTCCTACATCACCTGCCTTCGTTCGACTGCACTCCATTACTTTTGTTTTGGACTTATTTATTTTCATCTTGTACTCCTTACCCAAGACTTCATCCATACCATTCAGCAATTTCTCCAGATCTTCTGCAGTCTCAGATAAAATAACAATATCATCGGCAAATCTCAAGATTTTGATTTCCTCTCCTTGGATTGTGATTCCCTTTCCAAATTTCTCTTTGATTTCCTTTACTGCCTGTTCTCTGTAAACAATGAAAAGGAAAGGGGACAAACTGCAGCCTTGCCTCACTCCTTTCTGGATTGCTGCTTCTTTTTCAAAGCCCTCGATTCTTAACACTGCAGACTGATTTTTATACAGATTGTAGATAATTCTTCGTTCTCGGTATCTGATCCCTATCATCTTCAGAATCATAAATAGCTTGGTCCAATCAACATTATCGAATGCCTTTTCTAGATCTACGAATGCCATGTACGTGGGCTTGTCCTTTTTGATTCGATCCTCTAAGATCAGACGTAAAGTCAGGATTGCTTCACGTGTTCCTACATTTCTTCTGAAGCCAAATTGATCTTCAATTTGTTTTTCCATTCTTCTGTAAATAATAAGTGTTAAAATTTTGCAGGCATGAGATACTAAACTAATGGTGCGGTCGTTTTCACACCTGCCAGCACCGGCTTTCTTGGGAATAGGTATAACAACATTCTGCCTAAAATCGGATGGGACTTCTCCTGTCTCATACATCTTGCACACTAAATAAAATAACCTTGCCATGCTGGTTTCTCCTAAGGCAGTCAGTAATTCAGAGGGAATGTCATCAATTCCAGGTGCCTTGTTCTTATTTAGGTCACTCACAGCTCTGTCAAACTCTGACCTCAAAATTGGGTCTCCCATTTTATCAGCATCAACAGCCTCTTCATGTTCCAGAACCAAATTATCTACATCTTTACCTTGATACAACTGTTGGATATGCTCCTGCCATCTTTCTGCTTTGTCTTCTTTCCCTAGAAGTGGCTTTCCATCTGAGCTCTTAATATTCATACACCTAGATTTCCTTTCTCCAAAGGTTTCCTTGATTTTCCTGTATGCAGCATCTACCTTTCCCAGGACCATACAGCCTTCGACATCCTTGCACTTCTCCTTTAGCCATTCTTCCTTAGCTACCTTGCACTTTCTGTCCACTTGATTCTTTAATCGCCTGTATTCTTTTCTGCCCTCTTCATTTCTAGCATTCTTGTATTTTCGTCGTTCATCAATCAGGTCTAGTATCTCCTGAGTTATCCACTGATTCTTAGTTGATCTTTTCCTCCTTCCTAACATTTCTTCAGCAGCCCTACTGACTTCATTTTTCATGACTCTCCACTCTTCTTCTATAGTGTTTCCTTCAGCCTTTTCATTTAGTCCTTGTGCAACATGTTCCTTGAAACAATCCCTCACACTCTTTTCTTTCAACTTGTCTAGATCCCATCTTTTTGCATTCTTTCCTTTCTTCAATTTCTTCAACTTCAGATGGCATTTCATGACCAACAAGTTGTGGTCAGAGTCCACGTCTGCTCCTGGGAAAGTTTTGCAATCCAACACCTGGTTTCTGAATCTCTGCCTAATCATAATGAAGTCTATTTGATACCGTCCAGTGTCTCCAGGTCTCGTCCACGTATACAACCGTCGTTTGTGGTGTTTGAACCAAGTATTGGCAAGGACTAAATTATGATCAGTGCAGAATTCAACCAACCTACTTCCTCTTTCGTTCCTTTGTCCCAATCCAAATTCTCCTACTGTACTACCTTCTCTTCCTTGGCCTACCACTGCATTCCATTCTCCCATCACAATTAGATTCTCGTCACCTTTTACATATTGTATTAAATCTTCTATCTCCTCATATATTCTTTCAATTTCTTCATCATCCGCTGAACTAGTAGGCATATAGACCTGCAATATTGTGGTGGGCATTGGTTTGGTGTCTATCTTGATGACAATAATTCTTTCACTATGCTGGTCGTAGTAGCTTACCTGCTGCCCTGTTTTCTTATTCATTATTAAACTAACTCCTGCATTTCCCCTGTTTGATTTTGTGTTGATAATTTGGTAGTCGTCTGACCAAAAATCTTGTTCTTCCTGCCAACGTACTTCGCTTATGCCAACTACATCTAACTTTAGCCTATCCATCTCCCTTTTCAGATTCTCTAACTTACCACAACGATTCAAACTTCTAACATTCCACGCTCCGACTCGCAGAATGTCAGTATCCATCTTCTTGATGATCGCCCCCCCTCGTGTAGTCCCCACCCGGAGATCCGAATGGGGGACTAGTTTACCTCCGGAATATTTTACCCGGGAGGAAGCGATCATCAGTACATCATTCATACAGAGAGAGCTGCATGTCCTCGGGAGGTAGTTACGGCTGTAGTTTCCCGTTGCTTTCAGCCGTGTAGCAGTATCAACACAGCTAAGCCATGTTGAGTATTATTACAAGGCCGCATCAGTCAATTATCTAGACTGCCGCCCTTGCTACTACCGAAAGGCTGCAACCCCCCTTTCGATTAACCATTCGTTAGTCTGGTCTCTCAACAGATACCCATCCAATATGGTTGCACCTGCGGCTTGGCTATCTGCATCATTGGGACACGCAAGCCTCCCCACCGCGGCAAGGTCACATGGTTTGCAGAGGAGGAAAGATACAATGAATATACATTTCGAATTCAAGAAGACAACCTGGGGAAAATACTCGTTTCGAGGAAGAGGTATTAGGGACAGGAACAATTTATCAACAAAGATATTTGATAAAAATCCAACTTTTTCGAAATATTTTAAGAAAATACTAGCTAAACAAGTGATAGGGAATATGCCATCTGGACGACAGCCCTAAATGCAGATCTATGGTGACTAACTGATCGTATGCATCACAGCGAGTGGCGCATCGCTTTCTGCCTAATGCCTACACATATGAAATCCTGTAATATCTCCAAAAGTGCTCGCTGGATTTGCAAAATAAGCACATCACTGAATTTGTAGCCCGATTCTTAGTTGTTATTTATGGTGAAATTAGTATACCGGTAGTCTCATTTAAAAAAAGCAAAGTTGCTACCGATTTCTGGGTAATTATGTATGTAATGGAGACAAACTGGACAGTGTTTTATGAGCCCCTTAATACAATTAAATAATTTTTAAACATAATATCTTTATCTTTAACGGATCAGAAGATATTTGAGGTGGGCAACTTAGCTGAATTACCCTGTATACAGTGAACAAATACGCCCACATTTAATTTTCTGCTCAGACGAGGCCTGGATCTACCTGCATGGTTATATGAGCACACAAAACTATCGTTACTGGAGTGCTGTTAAACCTGACTTCGTACATGAAGTGCCCCTCCATGAAGCACAAATCGGTGTAAAAGAATCAAAGGACCATTTCTTTGAGAATGCGGTTGAGTCTCTTATATATGTGAATAACACATTAACCCCTTTTCCAGAAATTTAATCTACATGGAGCGTTATTTTGCACTATTTTAACAGGACTCTGCCGCTGCTCACGCTGCGAATAATTCCATGAGAGAAAATCATGAAATGTCTCCACAGAACAAAATTATTTGTACAGATTCGTGGCCTCCTCGTTCTTCGGATTTATCCGCCTGCGATTATTATATCTGCGTTTAATTAAAAAATTCTGGGTATAATACAAACCCCCACATACCATACAAGAATTGATACATAAAATTCTTCAGGACATTGCTGAGAATCCTCAACGTGAATTACAGCGAGTGATGAGTAATTTCATAACGAGGTGCCAAAAATGTGTGGAGAATGAAGGCGGGCATTTTTAACCCCTCCTTTCATAATTTGTTACGTAATTAACTTCTTGAATTTGTTTGTGTTACTGTTGTATAGTTTACCTTCCCACTAATGACCTCAACCCGCGCGCTCGCCTATGATAACACTGCGCGCCGAAGTACAGCATATCTGATCATCCTGTAGTTTACGATATAGAAAAACTTGGGGAAATTAAGACGATATCTCTGACTGGAAATGTTACTTCAGGGCAACAATAATCACGCCGCACACAGAAAATATCTCTACTTATTAGAAAATTAACAACGGTCTGTAAAAGTGCAACTTGAAAAAGGAAAAGAAAATGACAACAAAAGGTAAGATTCACAGACGTTTGCAATAACTTGTTTAACCAAAATTTAGCAGTACGAAACACAGTCCGAGGACTTTGGCTCGCCAGGTGAAGGTCTTTCGATTTGACTCCCGTAGGCGACCTGCGCGTCGTGATGAGGAGGAAATGATGATGAAGACGACACATACACCCAGTCCCCGTTCCAGGGGAATTAACCAATTATGGTTAAAATTCCCGTCCCTGCCGGGAATCGAACCCGGGACCCCTGTGACCAAAGGCCAGCACGCTAACCATTTAGCCACGGAGCCCGACACGAAACACAGTGAACAGTATAGTATTCTTGCACTTAGTACAGGTTTGGTCCGGCTCTTGGCTGGATGGTTAACGCCGAGCCTTTCGCACGGCCAGCTAGGTGATATTTTCTATGTAACATCACAATATAATCTAAGGTTGAGAGGTACAGAGATCTCGGTGGCCAGCGTTGAGCTACTCCACTACCTATCCAGCTATTTGTATATCACTGATTTAAAAGTATCATTTGTCGTGTGATTAGGTTTGTTCCATTCTAATATTTCCTTTCAAAGAAATCGTCTTCTACTGTAAAACTCCCAACTTCAGGCGTGTCTATGTTGTAAACCATTAGAATCTGCATTAAGTTGTGTTTAGTTAGATCTTAAAATAATGCACGAAAAGTTAGAAACACCAAAGAAATAAATCCCTTCCCCTTAAAATGATTTATACGACCATTGCTTATTCTCGTGTCAGCTTAGCATTGTGACTCTTGTTATTTCATTTCCGCTTCCCCAACCAGTAGACGTTTTGTGCTGTGGATGAAAAGCCACAGCTCATTGATGTGGACGTGATTTACTTACAGGTAGATCAATCGAGCGTATTCTGCACTGACCAGACAGCTGCTCCAAGTTAATGGCCCAAGCAGTATTGGAACAGCCTGTCATGTTATATGGACCAGTTCCCTATTGATTCATTCCTCTAGGACTCGCGCTTATTTCCGACCCGTCGGCTCAGCTCGGAAGCAATTCTGAGTCCTTTTCCGGCATAGCTAGATTACTGAAGTGCACATTTCACTAATTAACATGATGTGTATTGTCTATAATTTCTGTAAATAATAATAATAATAATAATAATAATAATAATAATAATAATAATAATAATAATAATAATAATAATAATAATAAAAGTAATAATAATAATAATGATCGAGCAAGTGGTTGTGCGGTTTGAGTCACGTAACTACGTAGCTATCAGCTTACATGTGGGAAATAATGGGTTCGAATCTCACTGTCGACAGCCCTGATGATGGTAAAGCAGATTGTTTAAAAAAAAACGGCTGGGTGGCTTTTGGCCTTCTGAGCTCAAGTAGGCAGGTTCTATCTCGGTTCACTCCGGTGGTGTTTGAAGGTACTCAAGCACAGTAGCCTCGTGTCGGTAGATTTACTGGTACGTAAAATAAATCCTGCGGGACAAAATTTCGGCACCTCAGCGTATCCGAAATCCATAAAAAGTAGTTAAGGGGACTTTGAATCAATTATTATTATTGGTGGTAGTAGTAGTAGTAGTATCTTCATCGTATGGCCTGAGCTAATAACGTGAATACCAAATGTGTCACCAAAGAATTTTAGCATACCGATATCGTACGACATGGATTGTCGAGTGAACTTCTTTCTTCCTTCAAATTTCTTGTTACGCGCTCCGGAATTGAAACCGCTATCCAGAGGGTGACACACTACCAATGATTCACGGAGGGAACTATTTAAATGCATGCATTAAAAGATGCACGACAACCATTTATAATTTAAAAATAGATAAGGGTGGAAAAGAATTGCAGTAGGTGGCGGCCTAGTATTAGACACGACCACACTTTTCTGTGGATCATTAAGAGTTAGCACCCTACATGATCATCTTCGGCGTTTTGTTGATGTGGTTATACATATGAAATTACGAATCTAATCGTTGATGACGGTTAAGATGATTTGTTACTGAGGTTTCTTGGAGCAGTGTTTTGGAGAGCAATGATCAGTACCTTTTCATCTCCTTTAGAGTCAAAGAATCATTCTATTTCGTTTCATTTAAGGGCTTGGGAAAAAATGATTTATGATCGCGTATACTTAACATGTACCTAAATTTATACATGTGGTTTCCCCATTTTCACACCAGGCAAATACTGGGCCTGTACCTTATAAGGCCACGGCCGCTTCCTTCCCACTCCTAGCCCTTTCCTATACCATCGTCATCATAAGACCTAATTGTGTCGGCGCGACGTAAATCCAATTGTAAAAAAAATACAGGATTATTCAGCTAACCATTAAAAAATTAACATTCTTTTTTCACTTTCAGTAATGGTACCAAAGGACTTGCAGTACTCTCCAAGGGTCTCAATATCTGCTGAGATAATGGTACTTTGTTTTTAAATACAATAGAACTACACTGTTTTCTACATCTAACCTCAAACCAACAAACATTGCAAATTCAGCATCGTGATTATTTAAAAAATCGGACAAGTACTTCTCGAAAAAATGTATACAAACATGCTTCATTTGCCAGCCGGGCACTGCCCCGTTAGATTCGCGCTACGTATGAAACATGTGCTAGCTGTTGACAAACAAATTCATCCATCTTCTTCTGACAGTTAGGTTATTCACTCTGCTGTACCCATAAATACATTATGATAAATTGTATGATTTAACATCTTTAATAACACTGTAGGTTACAGGTAAAGGAAAAGCAGATAAGCGATGGGTTTTCAATCCGACTTCCCTTCCTCTTTTCTGATACCGACGGCATTAGGTTTGCGTAGCCCAGGGAGACTTTCATCTTCACTGTTTTCGTGGCCATTCTCTTTCTTTTGTTCATCTTTTGAAGGATCGAATCCCCTCCTTTTCCCCTTCTGATTGCACTGGTTTACACGGGCTAGACATGTGACATGATGCTTACTGAAATTATTTAAAGGCCTGTGGCCTCCGATGAGGCCGAATTGACGCCGTATAGGAGACCTGTGCGTGTATGAGGATGGGGCACTACCTATGATTAATTCTAATGTTGAATACGGCACACACACCCAGCCCCCGAGCTATCAGAATTAACCAATGAAGGTTAAAATCCCTGACCGGCCAGGAATCGAGCCTGTGACTCTCTGAACCAAAGGCCAACACGCAAACCATTTAGCCATGCAGCCAGGCATGATGCTTACTGACTCTAGTGCAGTTCTTTATGCTGATTTCAAATTTGAAAACCGGTTTTTCTCTATCATGTCAGGTTCTGGAAATGTTGACAAACCCACATTTTTCACAGATCAGCGTTCATCAGAAATTGTTTTCATTGTTTTTCAAAGCCTAAAATGTTCATTTGCTTCTCTTTTACTGTCAGTGACAGTGGATATTATATCGTGCAGAGGTTACGCAAGTTCACCAGATCTGTTTTGCTATGTGTGCGGTTATGTAACAAACAAATCCGATAAGTGTCATGTGGTGCACTTTGCACTAATCTTAGCTAAAGCCCATTAACGGTTTACATATATTGAATCAATATGTTTCAGTTGTCTTAGAACGCTTGTTGAATACCGAGATATCCTCCGACATTCCTTTTTTTGTTCATCAGTGTTAGTGTTAAGAAAGGGTGGTTTCGCAATCAATCAATCAATCAATCAATCAATCAATCAATCAATCAATCAATCAATCAATCAATCAATCAATCAATCAATCAATCAATCAATCAATCAATCAATCAATCAATCAATCAATCAATCAATCAATCAGTAAATACTGATCTGCAGTTAGGGCAGTCGCCCAGGTGGCAAATTCCCTATCTGTTGTTTTGCTAGCCTTCTATTAAATGATTGCAAAGAAATTGGAAAATTATTGAACATTTCCCTTGGTAAGTTATTCCAATCCCTAACTCCCCTTCCTATAAATGAATATTTGCCCCAATTTGTCCTCTTGAATTCCAACTTTATCTTCATATTGTGGCCTTTCCTACTTTTAAAGACACCACTCAAACTTATTCGTCTACTGATGTCCTCCCACGCCATCTCTCCGCTGACAGCTCGGAACATACCACTTAATCGAGCAGCTCGCCTCCTTTCTCCCAAGTCTTCCCAGCCCAAAC
Organism: Anabrus simplex; assembly: GCF_040414725.1. Taxonomy (NCBI): domain Eukaryota; kingdom Metazoa; phylum Arthropoda; class Insecta; order Orthoptera; family Tettigoniidae; genus Anabrus; species Anabrus simplex. The sequence continues at coordinate 1,031,770,565 of NC_090265.1, read as the reverse complement.
TTTGCAACATTCTTGTAACGCTACTCTTTTGTCGGAAATCACCCAGAACAAATCAAGCTGCTTTTCTTTGGATTTTTTCCAGTTCTTGAATCAAGTAAACCCGGTGAGGGTCCCATACACTGGAACCATACCCTAGTTACATCGTTACTACAACCCCTAAATACCCTCATAACCATGTACAGATACCTGTATCCTTTATTAACAATCATATTTATGTGATTACCCCAATGAAGGTCTTTTCTTAAATTAACACCTTGGTACTTACAATGATCCCCCCATACCGAGCTCGATAGCTTCAGTCGCTTGTGCGGTCAGTATCCAGTATTCGGGAGATAGTAGGTTCGAACCCCACTGTCGGCAGCCCTGAAAATGGTTTTCCGTGGTTTCCCATTTTCACACCAGGCAAATGCTGGGACTGTACCTTAATTAAGGGCACGGCCGCTTCCTTCCCACTCCTAGCCCTTTCCTGTCCCATCGTCGCCGTAAGACCTGTCTGTGTCGGTGCGACGTAAAACAACTAGGAAAAAAAAACAATGATCCCCAAAAGGAACTTTTACCCCATCAACGCAGTAATTAAAATTGAGAGGATTTTTCCTATTTGTGAAACTCACAACCTGACGTTTAACCCCGTTTATCATCATACCATTGCCCACCGTCCATCTCACAACACTATCGAGGCCACCCTGCAGCCGCTCACAATCTTGTAACTTATTTATTACTCTGTACAGAATAACACCATCTGCAAACAGCCTTATCTCTGATTCCACTTCTTTACACATATAATTGATATATATATAAGAAAACATAAAGGTCCAATAATACTGCCTTGAGTAATTCCCCTTTTAATTATTACAGGGTCAGATAAAGCTTCGCCTACTCTAATTTTCTGAGTTCTATTTTCTAGAAATATAGCCACCCATTCAGTCATTCTTTTTTCTGGTCCAATAGCACTCATTTTTTCCAGTAGTCTTCCATGATCTACCCCATCAAATGCCTTAGATAGGTCAATCGCAATACAGTCCATTTGGTCTCCTGAATTCAGGATATCTGCTATATCTTGCTGAAATCCTACAAGCTGAGCTTCAGTGGAATAACCTTTCCTAAACCCAAACTGCCTTCTGTCAAACAAGTTATTAATTTCGCAAACATGTCATATATAATCAGACAAAAATATTTTCCCAAAACTTACATGCAATCCATGTTCAACTGACTGGCCTGTAATTTTCAGCTTTATGTCTATCGCCCTTTCCTTTATAGTAACTCTCCATTCATTTGGTATAGCTCCATCAACCAAACAATAATCAAATAAGTATTTCAGATATGGTACTATATCCCAACCCATTGCCTTTAGTATATCCCCAGAAATCTTATCAATTCCAGCTGCTTTTCTAGTTTTCAACTTTTGTATCTCACTGTAAATGTCATTGTTATCATATGTAAATTTTAATACTTCTTTAGCCTCTATCTGGACATTATCCTTGTAAACAACAATTTTTACATACTGCTGACTGAATACTTCTGCCTTTTGAAGATCCTCACATACACACTCCCCTTGTTGATTAATTATTCATGGAATGTCCTTCTTTGAAGCTGTTTCTGCCTTAAAGTACCTATACATACCCTTCCATTTTTCACTAAAATTTGTATGACCACCAATTATGCTTGCCATCATGTTATCCTTAGCTGACTTCTTTGCTAGATTCAATTTCCTAGTAACTTCCTTCAATTTCTCCTTACTTCCATAGCCATTTCTAACTCTATTTCGTTCCAACCTGCACCTCCTTCTTAGTCACTTTACTTCTCTGTTATAATAAGGTGGGTCTTTAACATTCCTTACCACCTTTAAAGGTACAAACCTATTTTCACATTCCTCGACAACTGCTTTAAACCCATCCCAGAGTCTGTTTACATTTTTATTTACCATTTTCCAGCGATCATAGTTACTTTTTAAAAACTTCCTCATGCCTGTTTTAGCAGCCATATGGTACTGCCTAATATTCGTAATTTTAATACCTTCCTTTCTTTCACATTTATTTTTAACTACGACAAAAACCGCTTCGTTATCACTAATACCATCTATTACTTCGGTTTCTCTATAGAGCTCATCTGGTTTTATCAGCACCACATAAAAATATTCTTCCCTCTAGTTAGTTCCATCACTTTCTTAATCAGCTGCCCTTCCCATATTAACTTATTTGCCATTTGTTGTCCATGCTTCCTGTCGTTCGCATTTCCTTCCTAATTCACATTTGGTAAATTCAAATCACCTGCTACTATCACATTCCTTTCCATATCATTTCCAACATAGCTGATTATCTTATCAATTAATTCTGAATCAGCGTCAGTGCTACCCTTTCGCGGTCTGTACACTCCAAAGACATCAAGTTGCCTATTATCTTTAGAGAAGAGCCTTACACCCAGTATTTCATGTTTTTCATCCTTAAATTTTTCGTAGCTTACAAATTCTTCTTTCACCAGGATGAATACTCCCCCTCCTACCATTCCTATCCTATCTCTACGATACACACTCCAGTTCCATAAGAATATTTCTGCATCCATTGTATCATTTCTCGGCCATGATTCAACTCCTGTTACAATATCTGGTATGAAAATGAAAAATATGAAAGCCTACAACCTGTTTTCCAATCAGTGACCCTGTCAGGGATGTAATGAATGAATCATATATAGGCTATTATTACGATGGAGTCGCCACTCCCAAAGTGATATATTAATGAACTAGCAAGATACCCGTGCTTCGCTGTGGTATTATACCGAAATTTATAATTGAATGCTTATTATTTTAGATATATAATCCGCCGAAATTCGCCGCCTGACTCGTTTTCTGCGAGAATCCGCTAAAATTCGCGATCTGACTCGTTTTCTAATAGATTACGGCAAGTTTCCTCCTATTTTTCAATCTTTCTTTCCAGCAATCGATTTCGTACTTCCCGGGCTAGGTCTAGGTATTCCACCCGGACAGTTGGGTCCCTAAATCTTTGCCATCTTTTCCTATAAGCATTTTTAATATGAATCAAATCCTTCAGGAGATCCGGCGTGGTGTCGTCTTGCGTGCCTTGGCGGTACTGAACCCGCGCCCGGGCTGCAATCGTAGTCATTACCCGTCCAGGACCCGTTTCCAGCGCGGTCCGCACATTTGACGACGGCCCAGAACATTATTATTATTATTATTATTATTATTATTATTATTATTATTATTATTATTATTATTATTATAGATTTTCTGGGCCCCACAGCAAGATGCAAGACCGCAACTTGGCGGTAAATTACATCTGCTGCCATTGTCATTGTTGACAATGTGACCAGCACCATCAATCACTACTGATCTGCATGTAGGGCAGTCGCCCAGGTGGCAGATTCCCTATCTATTGGTTTCCAAGCCTTTTCTTAAATGATCGCAAAGAAATTGGAAAATTATTGAACATTTCCCTTGGTAAGTTATTCCAATCCCTAACTCACCTTCCCATAAAAGAATATTTGCCCCAATTTGTCCTCTTGAATTCTAACTTTATCTTCATATTGTGATCTTTCCTACTTTTAAAGACACCACTCAAACGTATTCGTCTACTGATTTCCTCCCACGCCATCTCTCCACTGACAGCTCGGAATATACCACTTAGTCGAGCAGCTCGTCTCCTTTCTCCCAAGTCTTCCCAGCCCAAACTGTGCAACATTTTTGTAACGCTACTCTTTTGTCGGAAATCACTCAGAACAAATCGAGCTGCTTTGTTTTCTTCTTTTTTTCCAGTTCTTGAATCAAGTAATCCTGGTGAGGGTCCCATACACTGGGACCATACTCTAGTTGGGGTCTTACCAGAGACTTATATGCCCTCTCCTTTACATCCTTACTACAACCCCTAAATACCCTCATAATCATGTGCAGAGATCTGTACCCTTTATTAACAATCATATTTATGTGATTACCCCAATGAAGTTCTTTTCTTATATTAACACCTACGTACTTACAATGATCCCCAAAAGGAACGTTCACCCCATCAACGCAGTAATTAAAACTGAGAGGACTTTTCCTAATTGTGAAACTCACAACCTGACTTTTAACCCCCTTTATCAACATACCACTGCCCACCGTCCATCTCACAACACTATCGAGGTCACCCTGCAGCCGCTCACAATCTTGCAACTTATGTATTACTCTGTACAGAATAACATCAAATGCAAACAGCCTTATCTCTGATTTCCACTTCTTTACACATATCATTGGTATATTGATATATTTTCGCGCGTAGGCAAGTGTGCGGGTTTTCTGGCAATACGAATGACATACTTCCGTGCATTATTGACCTTATTATAGAGGTGAACAATTTGACGGGCAATCTTATTCCTATCGTTTACTTCAAATGTGTTTAAATATTTATTTTTATGCCAGGAGATTCTACTGTAATCTAAGAACGTTCTCCGAAGGAAAAGATGGCTGTTGAAAACGAACCCAGGAAATATTAAAAATGATCGTTTATGATCAGAATAAGTACATCGAAAATCTACAGCCTGTTTCCAGTCATTCGACAGGGTCAGGAATGGAATGATTAAAGCCCCATCTAGCGGCGACAATAGGAATTGTGCCGGCTGCCGAAGCACTCCTCTGGGGCAATGATCGATGAACGACAAATGAAATGAAATATTGGACAGTGTTGCTGGAATGAAGGGGCTGCCTGGCCGAGGCGGTAAAGGCGGGCTCGGTTCGCCCGAAAGGACGTGGGTTCTAATCCCCACTACTCTACCCCATCACGTGCCGCAGTTAACAATGGTGGAAGCCTTTACCTTCCACTGCTCCAAGGGCCTTCATGGCCTGTGCGGAGGTGGTCTTTGTCTTTGTTGCTGGAATGAATGATGACAGGGAAAACCGAAGTACCCGGAGAAAAACCTGTCCCGCCTCCGTTTTGTCCAGCACGAATGTCACATGGAGTGGCCGGGATTTGAACCACGGAACCCAGCTGTGAAAGGCCACGCGCTGCCGCCTGAACAACGGAGGCTCCTTATAATTACATTATGAACAGTAAAAATCAATTGGTCTCACCTCCTTTTACACCCCACTGCCGTTAAGCTTATTTACCATAGCCCCAAAAAATTAAAAGAAGGCGTGTTTCTTTATGTTTAAAGGAGATTCCAAACACCAATGTTCACGTCTATTACCTTCAGTTTTGAGATATAATTATCCCCATAAAAATAGTTCATTTTTTCACTTCCTTTCCCCCCCCCCCTCCCAAGTGAATTTTCCGGCAAAAAATACTTGTTTCTTTAATAGTAAAGGTTCTTCTAAATGCCAACTATCACGACTCTATCTTTTTCAGTTTTTGATGTATGTGTCCTCATGAAAGGAATTCAGCTCCTTTTCACTCCCGCCCCCCAAGATGGTCCCCCCTTCCCAAAACGCGTTTTTCTGTGTTTTTAAAAGAGTTCCAAATAAAATACCAATGTGCACATCTGTAACAACTTTAGTTTTTATTAGATGTATATATTCTCATACAATTTAGTCAATTAATTTTTCATTACTTTCACCCCCCCCCCACGTCATTGTATTTTCCGAGAATACGTGTTTCTTTACTTTTAAACAGATTCCAAATATCAAATTTCACGTCTGTAACATATTCATTTTTGAGATACCAGTAGCCTAATTAAAAGAATTCAACACCATTTTCAGTCACTTTTAACCCCCCCACCCCACCCCTCCACCCAAGTGGTATTTCCGAAAACTAAAAATACACGTTTCTTTATTTTTTATAGAGATAAAAAAATACCACTTTTCACTCTGTAATATGTTGAGTTTTTTGAGATATACTGTAGAAATTCTCATTTTAAAATTTCACACCTTTTTAGTTCCCCTTAAGTGGAGTTTCCAAAAACAAATCACCTATGTTTCTTTACATTTACAGGAGATTCCAAATACCCACTTTTTACGTCTGTAAAATTTTACGTTTCTCAGATATTCTGTAGATATAGTCTTTCAAAAAATTCACCCAATTTGTCACCCCTGTTTAACCGCCATTAATTGGATTTTCCAAAAACAAAAAATACCTGTTTCTTAATTTTGAAAGGAGATCCCATATATGAATTTTCAGTTCTGTAATATCTTCAGTTTCTGAGATATATGTATCCTCATTAAAGGCATTCAACCCATTATTCACCCTTTTACACCCCTCCTATTGGGATTTACAGAAAACAAAAAAGTGTGTGTTCCTTTATTTTTAAAGGAGATTGTAAATACCAATTTTTACATCTGCAAACTTTAAAGTTTTAAGATGTAGATACACTCATTTTAAAAATTCACCCCCCTTATCACCCCCATTATTTGGATTTTCCAAAAACGAAAAAATACCTGTTTCTTTATTTTTAAAGTAGATCCCAAATAACAATTTTCAGGTCTGTAATATCTTCAGGTTCTGAAATATAAGTAGCCTCATTAAAGGCATTTATCCGCTTTTTTACCCTTTTCCACCCTTTCTATTGGGATTTTCCGAAAACAAAAAATACGTGTTTCTTTATTTTTAAAGGAGATTCTAAATACCAACTTTACCATCTATAAACTTTAAAAGTTTTGAGATATAGATACACTCATTTTAAAAATTCACCCCCCTTTTCAACCCCCCATTAATTGGATTTTCCAAAAACAAAAAAGCGTGTTTCTTAATTTTTAAAGGATATCCCAAAGCCCAATTTTCAGGTCTGTAATATCTTCAGTTTCTGAGATATAAGTATCCTCATTGAAGGCATTCAACCCACTTTTCACCCCTTTTCACCCCTCCTATTGGGATTTTCCGGAAACAAAAATATACGTGTTTCTTTATTTTTAATGAAGATTCTAAATACCAATTTTTACATCTATAAATTTTAAAAGTTTTGAGATATAGATGCACTCATTTTAAAAAGTCACCCCCGCCCTTTCACCCTCCCATTAATTGGATTTTCCAAAAACAAAAAGTACGTGTTTCTTTGTTTTTAAGAGATCAGAAGTACCAATTTTCAAGTCTGTAATATCTTCAGTTTCTGAGATATAAGTTCCGGTATCCTGATTAAAGGCATTCAACCCCTTTTTCACCCCTCCTATTGGGATTTTCTGAAAACAAAAAATACGAGTTTCCTTATTTTTAAAGAAGATTCTAAATACCAATTTTTACATCTTTAAACATTTAAAGTTTTGAGATATAGATACACTAATTTTAAAAATTCACCCCCTTTTCACCCCCTTAGCGGCGGAATATCCAAAAATCCTCTCTTAGTGAGCACCTGCATCTTAATATGAATATATCCCCAAAATTTCATTTCTGTATGTCCAGTAGTTTTGGCTCGGCGATGATGAATCAGTCAGTCAGTCAGTCAGTCAGGACAAGTTATTTTATATATATAGATGATAGATGCTACGAAATGAGATTGGAGAGTGTTGCTGGAATGAAAGATGACAGGGAAAACCGGAGTACCCGGAGAAAAACCTGTCCCACCTCCGCTTTGTCCACCACAAATCTCACATGGAATGACCGGGATTTGAATCACAGTATCCAGCGGTGAGAGGCCGACGCGCTGCCGTCTGAGCCACGGAGGCTATATCTGGTAAGTATATATCTACTCAGTTACTTAATTCGATTCCTTTGTTTACAATGCTTCTACAGTTGAGCACTAACATTTTTATGTCATTCCTACTTGATTTCCAGTTCCCTGTTCGCTTAACACCGCTCTCTAGGCCACCCTGTTTCCCTGAATGTACCTGCCTGTAACCCTTCTAAACAAGTTTCCTAACTTATATGTACCACTGCGGTTAAAGTGAAGGCCATCTCAGCGCAGATCCCTGTCTCCTACCCACCCATTAAGATCTAGAAATTTCATTCCCAGTTTCCCACATACCCACTTCATAGTCTCATTTAAATCCCCAATCACCTTCCCGTCAGTATCCCTCCTACAGAGTATTCCACTGATAACAATCTCCGCTTCCTTAAACTTCACCCGTGCTGCATTTTCCAGGTCCCACACATCCCCAACTATGTTGGTACTTATACCTGCTTGCCTTACGTTGTTAGTACCAACGTGAAACACTACCACCTTCTCCTTTCCCTCTTCCTTCTCCTCTATTTTGCTCAACATCTGCCTGAACCTAATTCCTGGATAACACTCTAACCTGGTTCCCTTTCCTCCACACGTCTAACGATGGAATCCCCCATGACCAGAGCCTCAACCCTACCCACCTCATTTGATCCCCTCCCCTCCTGGTCAGCCCTATCTTCTCTCACTGTTGCAGAAGCTACTTCCTCCTCCCTTTCCTCCCTTCCATGACCCTGTTCCACCTGTCTTTTCTTTTCCACTACACTACATTTCCCTTTCCTACCTGTTCCCTTCCTCCTACTTCCACACATCCCAGCAACTGTTCCCCGTTCTTCATCTTCCCTCGGTTGTTCTACCTGCAGTGACTCGTGCCGATTTCTCACAGACACCTGTCCCGAATTCTGATCCTGAACAGAGCCCTTAGCCTGCAATCTCCTTCCCCTTAAAACATTAGACCACCTGTCTTCTACAATTCCCCCATTTCTTTCCCATCCCTCCTATACACCTACTGTATCCTGTACATTATTTGAGGGAGGCCTACTTTCCTTCCTGTCCTCTGAGAGAATCCTAATTATCTCCCTCAATCTCTCTAACTCCACCCTCATACTCCTTAATGCCTGGCCACACCCACAGTTCCTACACTTGCACTGCTTAGGCATTATTTACGGAATAATGGGAGGAAAAGAAAAAATAAAATAATTCCGTGCAATTAAAATGAAAGGAAATAAATATTGCCTATAACATGAAATAAATATTGTCTAGGGTAGTTCACAAAGATCACACAACAACAAGGTAATTAATATAAGCTACTACTACACTACAATACTAATTGTTGTACGAATTTTTTTCTACAACACCCTAACAGAATGAAAATTGCTGTTAATTACTGAAAACCGAAAGTAATACACAAGAATTAGGTCTACACAATTCTAAACTGCAGTTAAGTCTACCCTAATTACTGCAACAGAATTCTAGTAAGAGAGTTAATACAGATACCACAGATACTATAGATATTACAGATACTATACTACACAAACATTTCACAGTAATAGAATAAACACACTAATTTATAATAAGATACCTACTATAATACACTAAAATGATTTTAAACTACGTTCAGATGTATCCTAATTATAATACAATAGGTTATTACTAAGCACAAACTGAAATGGAAATTACAATTAAAGTTTGAAATTCGCAAGACTGCTCAAAATAATATAAGCACTCTAATTTCTAATAAGTCACTACAATACACTACAACAGTTTTTAAACTACGTTCAGACGTATCCTAATTACAATCGGTTATTATTTAGCACAAATAGAAATGAAAATTGCAATTAGGCCAAAAGTTTGAAATTCGCAAGAACTACCATACTTAAGGATTACCAACAAAGTTAAACGCATAGACAGAAGATTATTTCTTTAGTATTACTTTATCCTACTGTGCTCTAATAGAAATGAAACCTTGCGTTTGGTTAAATGCTTAAGTATCGAAAGGATTTCCGTACACACACACAAAAAAACAACAACATGAATATAACAGGCAAGATACTATCTAATATACCTTATCTTCACAACATGGTTATGTGATTATTACAGCTGGTGGATAACTATTATTTTCCTTACTCCACGGGACGGAGAATAAAAGTGTCCTTAATTAGGCCTACTGCAAAATACAAGGTTGTCTACAATTATTTCTCAATAATATTTCTGTCAAAACTACTCCTACTACTCTAGAGACTTGAATTGCAATTATTGGGATATATGAACTTTATTATTATTGGCTAACCACTCATAAATACTGAAAGATTGAGGGAGCGAAGTATAAATTACGGATACTTTAGCTACCTACTCAGAACTACAAATTATTGGAATACAAGGTCAGCTGATTTTTATTTATATTTACGTGACTACACTACATCCTTTGTTCACGACTGTAGCCAACAATGCAATATTTGAATATGAAGAGTGATAATAATCAATAACAATACAACGACTGTTAACTATTACCGTATAATCTCTCAAACTTCTTTTTAAATGGAAATTTACAGGTGTATCGTGTTTTTAATGTAGTAAATTATTATCTTCGCAATAGTTTGAACGGATATCTATACGAAATACCGGAAAAGTTGCGGCGGAAGTTACGGTACTATTCCTTATGATAATCTGCCTTTGTAAGTATTATAGCAACGAATATACAGATATTTACAAATATTTTTAAAGTTTATATTATTACCTAAAGTATTTCCTAAACCTAAATTCGAAACAAGGTACACCTAGCTAGCCTACTTAACCTAGAAAACGTAATTTACTGAAGACTAACTGAATTACTTGTTATACAATTTAAATAAATATAACTTCTCCCAATTTCTACCAACAAGCACTAAACACCACTATATAAATAGCCCTAAATGAATCACAAATACACAAAATTAAGCAATTTCAATAGGTTTTAACTAGTACTTTATCACCACAATATTGCAAGTGCTCTCTCAACAGCCAACCGTTCTCAAGCGCACCCAACAATGCAATCAGTTGTACTCGCTGTACTTCTTAAAATAGTAATCACTACCACCATTATTTTCGAATATTTAGTATAACATTAACTACTATCCTTCATATTAACCCTTTCTTTCGTTCTGTTTATTAATGTTTCTCCTTCTTTCTCTGGCACTTTTCCGACAACTTGGTGGCGATGAGGTTGCAAACCGTGTCACGCATATTGATTTAGCCCTGTTTAACTCTCAGATGTCCTTTCCAACCCCAACCATGTATAGTTTTCTTCTTTGGTAGTGTTCAGTTTAATTCAGGTGGGTTTCGGCGTCGTTGTGAGAAGAAAGGACCAGGTGTGAAAATTGCAAACCACGGAAAAACATATAGAGCTTCCTATGGTGGGGTTCGAAACTACCATCTCCCGAATGCAAGCTAGCTCGTTCGGTCCTAGGTGTTTTATCACATCAGCATAATAACGTTGTCCCTTAGAAGCCGTCACATATCCATTTTTCATTCACCTGTTAACGTACGACAATACGAAAGATGTTAAAGAGCAAATAATTTATCATAGCGTTTTTATGGCTGCAGTAGAGCGAATACCTAGCTGTCAGAAGAAGGTGAAGGAATTCTGCTTGTCAACAGCTAGCTCATGTTTCATACGCAGCATACAGGGCAGCTCCTCGCACGTAAATTAAGCATGTTTGAATCCATTACTTTTTTTTTTTTTTTTTTCTATTTGCTTTATGTTTCACCGACACAGATAGATCTTATGGCGACGATGGGACGGGAATGGCCTAGGAATGGGAAGGAAGTTGCCGTGGCCTTGATTAAGGTACAGCCCCAGCATTTGCCTGGTGTGAAAATGGGACACCACGGAAAACTATTTCAGGGCTGCCGACAGTGGGATTCGAACCCACTATCTCCCGGATGCGAGCTCACAGCTGCGCGCTCCTAACCGCACGGCCAACTCGCCAGGTTCATTACTTTTCTCGAGAAGTACTTGTCTGGTTTTTCAAAATAATCATCGTTCTGAATTTGTAATTTTTGCAAATTTAAGGCTAGATGTAGAAAACAGTGTAAATCCACTTGGAAAAAAAAAAAGTTTTTAACATTATTTCAGAAGATAATCCTGAAAAAGCCCTTGAAGTCTGTTTATGAGCTCCTTGGTACAAGTACTGAAAGTGAAAACAGAATATCAATATTTTTAACAGTTCACGATATACTTGAGGTGGACATCTAAGCTGAATAACCCTGTATATACAGAGTGTAGGATAAGTTTTGTCCAATAACTATTGACGGTACTAAAGGAGATTACAATCCAAACCAAGCCATACCAAACCCCATGGCGCAACAGCCCCGAAGAGTCATGGCTACAAGGCGACCGCTGCTCAGCCCGAAGGCCTGCAGATTACGAGGTGTCGTGTGGTCGGCACGACGAATCCCCACAGCCATTATGCTTGGCTATCTAGACCGGGGACGCTATCCCACTGTCAGCTGCTCAATTGTAATCACGTAGGCTGAATGGACCTCTAACCCGCCCTCAGATCCAGGTAAAAATCCCTGATCTGGCGTATTCGGGGTCTTCGGGCAACAGGAAGGCACACTACCCCTACACTATAATTAGGATAGGAAATAGCACCCTAATTCAAAATGTTCGTCCGGTTTCAAGTGGGACAAGTAACGTAATATTTTAGACGAGTATTGCGGCCTAAATGCCTCAATAATAGCCCTCACTATTATGATGCGGAACCTACCTTTTCGGTATCGATTGGTCATGAAACGTCAAGATCATGTCGAAACTGGATGCCGAATTTCTATACTATATTATACTACACTCCCTTCACTCGCACTGACGTTCGAAAGTAAATACTCGAACTGATAATGAGAACAAGCAGAACGACCGCAGAGACTGTCACTTGTTAAATTGTGGTTGCAAAATTACATTTCCTTACTTTCCCCCGTTTGAGTCCTGATGTAAACTGAGAGTTAGCGAGTTGATTCCTATTCTCATTTGAATTATCCCGATCCCTTTTGCTACAACCAAAGGTTATATTACGGCATTTCTCCTACACCATGTGTTTGACAGAGGCTGAGTGGCTCAGACGGTTGAGGCGCTAACCCTTCTGACCCCAACTTGGCAGGTTCGATCCTGGCTCAGTCCGGTGGTATTTGGAGATGCTCAAATACGTCAGTCTCGTGTCGGTAGATTTACTGGAACGTAAAAGAACTCCTGCGACACTACCTTCCAGCATCTCGGCGTCTCCAAAAACCGTAAAAGTAGTTAGTGGGACGTAAAGCCGATAACATTATTAATTATTCAAGTTTAGAATTTGGAATAGTTGAAAGGTTTCCAAATGATCATCGAAAAGCTTTGGGTAAATTTCAGCTTGGAGAAATAAGGTAAGAGTTACACGCACCGATGTATCCAGTATGCTTTGCTTGAGGCTTCATAGGCTAGCGCTTCCGGGAACAATGAGTAGTGACTTGTGACATTTAATATAATCAGCTTCCGGTGTGACCTTTATATTATCTGAGTTGTACTTGTTTCACCCATAAATCAATCGACCAACTCAGAGCAGGAGTACGACTGAAATGTATCTTGTGTGTCGACGTCGATTATAAAGCCGAATCATCAAGATTTGTTAGCGGTTGCGAGAACTCACACAATTAAACGAGACTTGTGATTCACGAGATCCTTTCCCTTTTCTCTTTGCAAGCTCTCAGACTGTCATGTTGTGTGCACTCATAAATATTCCCAGAAGAGGTAGCTTTTACCACACCGATGATATATTGCTCCTAGCCCACCCGAAGAGAGAATCTTGACAGAGAAGACGAATGCGATTTTAGGCCTCTCGGATGAATCATTTTATACTGGTATCGCTGGTGAGTTAATTACTGTTTTAGGTGTGAAGTCTGTCCCAATCTGAAGGTGGAAAGATTTCCAATCTCTACTATGTCGGATTTCATGTTAACGATCTTCAAAATAATGGAAGTGGAAGTTAACAATACTCTAGTTAATTAACGACTCAACTTCACCAGCAAAAATGCATAGCACCACGAACCTTTTAATGCATGAAAAATAGTTTCTTAGATACCAGATGGCTACACTGTGACATGTGATCGAGTCAATACAACTATCGACTGATTCTTGAATGATGTCCATTCTTTCATGGATGGCTTCGACTGTTAGAATAGTGGGGTATGTGTTCATCTTAATATTATCTCGTGTCGAATGCTCTACCAATTACTCTATGATGGTCTTATTTGTTAATATTTACATTAAAATAAGTTAAACGCAGTATGAAGAAAATATTCGTTATATGGTGGAAATGTTATATGTTTTCGTTTGGAAATTCTTAACTCATATGTAACACCTAACTTTCGGCTCTTGTAAAGTAAATGCTTATCACCACAATTATTTCTAATCAGCTGCATTCACTGTTGATGGTTAGGTTTTGAACTACTTACAACCAGAGAGGATGGGCATCAAACAGAAATACCTACAGCCGAACATGTCCTCGGACACTGAATTATGTTCTTTCTCAAGTGAAATTTTATAGTGAAAAAAGTGCATGGTTGAGGAAAGAAGCAAAAGATAGAACTCTGAAAAGTCATTTTCAAGGAAGTTTCTAATTGATGAAGGCACTGACTTCCTACCCTGAGAAAGAAAGCAGGATTTCAGAGCTGGGAACAATTGCAAGATTCTTTCAACTGCTGGATACAATGTTAACCACCTAGTCTTAGAATGATTTAAAAGTTGCAGATAATTTACATCAACAAATTCACCAAAGTCTTTCAGTTCCTGAGTGCGCACTGCATATATATGAAAGAAGTTGAAAATTTTCATCACCACAGGCTCAATATCAACAGGAAGAGCATCAGCTCCATGTGGCAAACAGTTATGTAGAATGTGAGCAGGACATCCAACACCTACTATGTGTTCATTCAAGTCTTTTTTTGAGAGCAGAGAATACATTCTTCCCTTCCTTGCGTGCAAGGCCTCCAAAATTAACATAGGCATTGTCTCCAGAAAATGCAATGCATCTAGAAGTAATTTCATGCTTTTTGAGAGTATCTGAAATATAGGAGGAAATACATTCAGAACTTTCATTTGGACATGCTTGTAAATCAAGAACTTTTATCTGAATGCCATTATTTTTGTAATCAAAGAATTGGATGACAATTGGAAACAACTTTAGTGCACCATGATTGCTTGCATCCGTTCCTAGGCCAAAAAATGGAACTTTATTCTTAAGAGTTTCAATTATAATATCTGTCGAGTGAGGAGCAATAACATTATTTATTATGGCTTCTGTTTTAGTTCTTGCACAGGTCAGTTTCTGTGCTAATTCAGAACCTAAGAACATACTCTTATTCAATTTAGTTGTGCAGTCCATTGATTTGTACGACTGGTGATGGAAAACTGTATGAAATGACATTGTAGCTTCTGCGGCTGAACTTTTTTTTATCATCTGGTGAGTATTAGGGAGTGACAAATGATAACATTGAACATGATATTGACCTAGTTCTCACCGTCGTTTTGTGTTTTTCACTGTTAACATGTCTTTCCAAGTCACCAACACCTTTGTATCCGACATTAACATAACTATCACACACTGCACATTTCGCTTCACTTTCACTGCGTCCGTGAGTAAAGCAAGGATACTTATGTTTTAGTTTATCCGAAAATTTACACTGTCTTTTTTTGGATTCACTCCTTTCAGGTTGCAAAGATGACATACCGGTACGTAATAGGATGCAATGAGATTAATATTTCACTCCACTCGCTGCATACTCGCACTATAATTTACGGCGACAACCAGATAACCAAACACGATAGCTGCAAATCATATGGCAAGCACATGTAAACTGTAGCTCTCGACACTTCCGGTTTCTCTCAACATAAACGTGGAAATGAAGCGCGTTGATTGGTTGATCGATGCCTGGACTTCGAGTTCAATATATCGAATATTAATATTACTTATTTCCACCCTCGGAAGTAGCCCCCTGAGCACATGGAGTTGATGTACGATACAATAACATGCTGTCTTCAGCCTAAAACCTAAGTGAGCAATCTTGTAACGAAAAATGCCGAACAATGTCAATAAATTAGAAATGCCGGCCGGACATAACCAAAATGATTGAAAAGCAGGACATGTCCGACAAAAGTCGGACGGTTGGTAACCCTACTCTGAGGTAAGGTAGGTATGTAACCAACGTGTGCTATCAACTACAATATTATATTCCGTTGCATAGCATCTCCACAGCAGTGTCCGGCTCCATGGCTAAATGGTTAGCGTGCTGGCCTTTGGTCACATAGGTCACGGGTTCGATTCCCGGCAGGGTCGCGAATTTTAACCATCATTGGTTAATTTCGCTGGCACGGGGGCTGGGTGTATGTGTTGTCTTCATCATCTTTTCATCCCAATCACGACGCGCGGGTCGCCTACGGGAGTCAAATCAAAAGACCTGCATCTGGCGAGTCGAACTTGTCCTCGGACACTCCCGGCACTAAAAGCCATACGCCATTTCCACAGCCGTGTTGTCAGTATTTAAGTTCCAACCCTCGTATTTAAATAATATAAGTATGAGCTTTTCATCTGTCGAACACGAATATAAAGCTTAGAATACTATAAAACAACTTCCTCCTCTCCTTCTCACTATTACTTGGTTTCTGCACTACAATGAATAATAATTTTACAGGTACTTTATAGAACTGTTATGTTCATGTTGGACAGACTGAAAAGCTTCTTTTTTCTTGCTTTACTTTATAGAACTGTTATGTTCGTGTTGGACAGACTGAAAAGCTTTCTTTTTCTTGCTTTACGTCGCACCGACACAGATAGGTCTTATGGCGACGATGGGACAGGAGAGGGCTAGGAGTTGGAAGGAAGCGGCCGTGACCTTAATTAAAGTACAGCCCCAGCATTTGCCTGGTGTGAAAATGGGAAAACACGGAAAACCATTTTCAGGGCTGCCGACAGTGGGATTGGAACCTACTATCTCCCGAATACTGGATACTGGCCGCACTTAAGCGACTGCTGCTATCGAGCTCGGTACTGAAAAGCTTAATAGTTATATCAACTGAGGCGACACTGAAAAAGAACGGCTTAATTCTTTAAAATAATCTATATATATAAAATAACTTGTCCTGACTGACTGACTGATTCATCATCGCAGAGCCAAAACTACTGGACGTAAAGAAATGAAATTTTGGGGATATATTCATATTAAGATGTAGGTGCTCGCTAAGAGAGGATTTTTGGATATTCCTTCGCTAAGGGGGTGAAAAGAGGGGTGAAATATTAAAATGAGTATGTCTATATCTCGAAACTTTAAATGTTTACAGATATAAAAATTGGTATTTAGAATCATCTTTAAAAATAAGGAAATACGTATTTTTTTGTTTTCAGAAAATCCCAATAGGAGGGGTGAAGAGGGTAGAAAAATGGGGAAAATGGGTTGAATGCCCTTGATCAGGATACCAGTACTTATATCTCAGAAACTGAAGATATTACAGACCTGAAAATTGGTACTTTTGATCTCTTTTAAAAATAAAGAAACACGTATTTTTTGTTTTTGGAAAATCCAATTAATGGGAGGGTGAAAAGGGGGTGAATTTCTAAAATGAGTGAATCTGTATCTCCAAACTTTTAAAGTTTGCAGATGTAAAATTTGGTATTTAGAATCTTCATTAAACATAAAGAAACACGTATTTTTTTGTTTTCGGAAAATCGCAATAGGAGGGGTGAAAAGGGGTGAAAAAGGGGTTGAATGCCTTTAATGACGATACTTATATTTCAGAAACTGAAGATATTATAGAGCTGAAAATTGGTGTTTGGGATCTCCTTTAAAAATAAAGAAACATGTATTTTTTGTTTCTGGAAAATCCAATTAAGGGGGGGTGAAAAGGGGGTAATATTTTAAAATGAGTGTATCTATATCTCAAAACTTTTAAAGCTTATAGATGTGAAAATTGGTATTTAGAATCTCCTTTAAAAATAAAGAAACACGTATATTTTGTTTTCGGAAAATCCCAATAGGAAGGGTGGAAAAGGTTGAAAAAGGTGTCGAATGCCTTTAATGAGTCTACTTTTATTTCAGAACCTGAAGATATTACAGACCTGAAAATTGGTGTTTGGGATCTCCTTTAAAAATAAAGAAACACGTATTTTTTTGTTTTTGGAAAATCCAATTAATGGCGGTTAAACAGAAGTGACAAATTGGGGTGAATTTTTTGAAAGAATATCTTGGAAACGTAAAATGTTACAGACGTAAAAAGTGGGTGTTTGGTATCTCCTGTAAATGTAAAGAAACATAGGTGATTTGTTTTTGGAAACTCCACTTAAGGGGAACACAAAAGGGGTGAAATTTTAAAATGAGAATTTTTACAGTATATCTAAAAAAAACTTAACATGTTACAGAAGTGAAAAATGGTATTTTTATCTCTATTAAACATAAAGAAACGTGTATTTTTAGTTTTCGGAAATACCACTTGGGTGGAGGGGGGGTGAATGTGACTGAAAATGGTGTTGAATTCTTTTAATTAGGCTACTGATATCTTAAAAACGAAGATGTTACAGACGTGAAATTTGATATTTGCAATCTGCTTTAAAAGTAAAGAAACACGTATTCTCGGAAAATCCAATGAAGGTGTGTGTGTGGGGGGGGGGGAAGTGGGTGAAAGAATTGAAAAATTGACTTTAATTGTATGAGAATATATACATCTAATAAAAACCAAAGTTGTTACAGACGTGAAAATTCGTATTTGGATCTCCTTTAAAAACAAAGAAAAGCGCGTTTTGGGGGGGAAACCATCTTGGGGCGGGAGTGTAAAGGAGTTGAATTCCTTTCATGGGGACACATAAATCAAAAAGTGAAGAAGTTAGAGTCGTGATAATTGGTATTTAGAAGATCCTTTACTATTAAAGAAACATGTATTTTTTGCGGGAAAATTCACTTAGGGGAGGGGGGAGTAGTTTGAAATGAAGTGACAAAAGTAAATTATATTTATGGGGATACTTATATCTCAAAACTGAAGGTAATAGACGTGAGCATTGGTGTTTGGAATCTCCCTTAAACATAAAGAAACACGCCTTCTTTTAATTTTTTTTTGGGGGGGGGTTGGCAGTAAAAAAATAACGGCGGTGGGGTGTAAAAGGAGGTGAGACTAATTGATTTTACTGTTCTTAATGTACTTATAAGGATCCTCCGTTGCTCAGGCGGCAGCGCGCCGGCCTCTCACAGCTGGGTTCCGTGGTTCAAATCCTGGTCACTCCATGTGACATTCGTGCTGGACAAAACGGAGGCGGGACAGGTTTTTCTCCGGATACTCCGGTTTTCTCTGTCATCATTCATCCCAGTAACACATAATAATAATAATAATAATAATAATAATAATAATAATAATAATAATAATAATAATAATAATAATGTTCCGGACCGTCGTCAAAAGTGCGGACCGCGCTGGAAACGGCTCCTGGACGGGTAATGACTAAGAATGTAGTCCGGCCGCGGGTTCAGTGCAGCCAAGGCTCCCAATATGACCCCACGCTGGATCTCCTGAAGGATTTTATCCAGATTAAAAATGATTATAGGAAAATACGGTATGGCAAAGATTTACGGACACAACTGACCGGGAAGAATACCTGAGCCTAACCCGGGAAGTACGAAATCGATTGCTGGAAAGGATTGAAAAATGGGAGGAAACGTGCCGTAATCTAATAGAAAACGAGTCAGATCAGGAATTTTGGTGGATTCTCGCTGAAAACTAGTCAGATCGCGAATTTCGGCGGATTATATATCTAAAACAATAAACATTCAATTATAAATTTCAGTATAGTACCGTAGCGAAGCACGGGTACCTTGCTAGTAAACAAATAAAGAATAAATTGTGGCAAAGTCCAATGAATATTACCACAATAAGACTTCTATTAAGATTTACTCATGCAAGTGTGGTGTCACACAGACGGAACGTCCATGGCTCGAGTAGGCAGTGCTTGTGAATGTGGTCTAAAACAGTATGAAATGGACGGTTATCGAACTTTCTGCTTTTTAATATCGTACTGATCCAGGTAGTTTTCCAGTGATGTTGCTATTTGTTCGGAGCGTCGACCCACAGATATATTTTGCCCCTACTTACACCATGTGATATGAACCTGCGTGTAATTGGAATGGAAGAAGTGTAGAGTGTTGGATGTGAGGAAAGGAACTTTAAGGACGACACAAACACCCAGTCCCCAGGCCAGGGATATTAATCATTTACAACTAAGAACCCCTGACCCAGCCGAGAATCGAACCCGGGGCCGCCGGGTGACAGGCGGACGCGTTACCCCCTACGCCGTGGGGCCGGATAGGGAAAGAGCTAGGTCTGGAAGATGACTGTGACCTTAGATACAGCCGCGATATTTGCATAGAGTGAAAGTGTGAGACCAACCATGGAATACTGTACATCTTCAATGCTGCCCACGGCAGGATTTGAACCCACCACATTCTAAACACAAAATTGCAGTTATAGGACTCGTACCGCGTATTCCATTCGCTTGCTACATTTTTTTTGTCATTTCTATCCCCAAAACATTGTTACTAAGAGAAGACCTTCTTTCTCCTGGCCTTCTCACTATTACTTGGTGTCTCCGCTACATATGTCCAACTCGTTGGCTGAATGGTCAGCGTACTCTCCTTCGGTTCAGAGGGTCGCGGGTTCGATTCCCGGCCGGGTCGGGGATATTGCTGTCCCCAACATCCCTTCAACTCACACACCACACATAACACTACCCTCCACCACAATAACACGCAGATACCTACACATGGCAAATGCCGCCCACCCTCATCGGAGGGTCTGCCTTGCAAGGGCTGCACTCGGCTAGATATTGCCACACGAAATTATATTATATGCGCTACATATGAATTAAGGCCAATTATACGGCCGGATGCCTTTCTTGACGTCGGTCCTACGTGGAGGAATGTAATCACTATTGTGGTGGTTGGTGGTGTGATAATTTGTATATGAAAAATTAAGGCAAACTCAAACCCGAAGCCTCCGACCTAGAGAGATTAAGCGGACGCGGCTGAAATCCCCAGTCAGCTGAGAATCGAACGCGGAACGATCCCCTTCTGAACCGAAGGCTGTTGTCCATTCAGCCAAGGACCCGGGCAGTGACTAAGAGATGTGCGATTATTATTATTATTATTATTATTATTATTATTATTATTATTATTATTATTATTATTATTATTATAGCCCGCCTGGTGGCCATGATCGTTAATCCGTTGAAGTCTGACACCGTGGTAAGCTGGTTAGAGTCCCGTTAGTCTAAAAAATGTTTCACCATCAGAATGTTGGCCGGCAGGATAGGGAAGGCGGTGGTATACAATTTCTTATCCCTAGATTGTGTGCCAAAAGACTGTATTCTCCACAATACTCAGATGGAGTGAAGACATTTGATGTTGTTGATGGTGATTCGTCCGTCGGATGGGGACATTAAGCCTTGAGCAGACCCCTTGGTGCTATTCGATAGGAGGAGGCTATATGCCGGCACAGGGTTTCACCCTCTCCCTTCCTACTATCATATATCACGTCATTCATTTCATCTGATTAACTCCTCTGATGAGGTTGACGTCAGGAAGGACATCCGGTCATAAAAGCCCACCACGACAGATTCATCTCACCTCATACCCGGCCCCGTAGAGAAACGGGACAAGGGTTGGACAAACAGACATTATTATTACCTTTATTTCAATGTTACTGTGACATTACATACAGTGAATGCGGACTCCTAGCCTCTCACCCACCGTCCTCATGCGTTGCTGAAATTCTTTGAGTCCATTTTTGGGAAACGTATATCACGACTTGAGATGAATTATCATACCAGTATGTTCCTGGAGTCAAATCCGGGAAGTGAAGATAATAAAAGTGTCCATTACCAGGTCCATGTCAAACCTGCATACACCGTAATCTTGTTGTATTGACTGTATAGACCTGTGTTAGTTCCAAAGCCCTCCACTTTTATTCTACCTAAGTGTACGGTAATTCTCTTCCGGGGTGACCAGCGCTGCCCATGACCCCTTGAGGAAAGGTGTATGGGTTATGTCAGCCCGTGCCCACCACCGTGAAGGTAAGGCAGGAAGGGAGTGGACAGGTGCTGCTACTAGTGTCAGCTGGCCTTCTGCCCGCCATATTGCACGCACACAGGGGACCTTGTTTTCGCCACCGACAACGGAATCCTTCCCTTATTGATATCCTCGTCACCTAATTGCTTGTTGACGAGTCCTCCAGCAGATAGCTGCGGTAAATATCTGCTACTTGAAAACTTGTGGCATTGGAGGACTCTGTGCTTCGGGGAGGGTGAAAAATGAAAAGTTAATACACAGACTAGGAGGGCTTAATGAGCTGTAGGTTTCAACATGACAGTATTTTTGCTTATTGTTCTCTCAACAAGACGGGGCCATCGTAGTTAACAGCGTGTAGTTTCTCTAATAACCTGAGCAGTTGTGGTGTCTTAAGTACTGTGTGTGGCATTTTTTGAAAATGTGATTGAGAAGGCAATGATTATTATTATTATTATTATTATTATTAGTAGTAGTAGTAGTAGTAGTAGTAGTATTACAAGAGTTTTGTGTGAATTAGTGGAAGAGTGACGACCTATGGATCTCAAGATCGTGGGTTCAAACCCGGGTGGAGGTAGTTAGATGTTCGAATGGTGAAAGGAAGTCCATTCGACATTCCATGTCGTATAATGTCGGTATATAAAAGATCTCTGGTGACACATTTGGAGTTTATCCGAGATTAATTAAAAATCAGCTATACGCCTGGGTAGCCCAACAGAGATCTGGTTTACTCTGCTATCTGGTAGAATAAAACAGAACGTCGAGACTGGCACGCAGGGAGGTTGTATGCTGTCAAATAATAAAAAATTCCTGTACATGGTACCTGAGGCTATATGCTAAAGAATGAAAATCCACAGCCTGTTTCCAGTCATTCGACCGGCCCACATCTATCGGCGAGGATAGGAATTGTGCCGGCTGCCGAAGCCTGTCGCACTCATCTGGGGCAATGATAAATCGCTGACAGATGAAATGAAATGTTAATGGTGAGTGTTGGTGGAATGAAAGATGACAGGAAAAACAGGAGTACCCGGAGGAAAATCCGCCCAGCTTCCGCTTTGTCCAGCACAAATCTCACATGGAGTGACCAGGATTTGAACCATGGTATCCAGCGGTGAGAGGACGGCGCGCTGCCACCTGAGCCACGGGGACTCATATAATAATAATAATAATAATAATAATAATAATAATAATAATAATAATAATAATAATAATAATAATAATAATAATAATATTTCGGTATCCTCTCTTCACAGGTGGTTTATAACTATCATGGAGTAATTATTCCTGTTCTGTGTTTCCCGTGTCTTCGATGTCCATGTCCATGTTTCCCCTGCTGGTCTATATCGGCTTCTGTGATCAGTTATATCAGGATATATTTGCCATTTCGGAAGAAGTGACCGAAATAGGCGACTTTCCTGCTTTTTGTGAGGGTTAGGGCTTTGCATGATTTCCCGTCACGTTGCAGTACCTCTTCGTTGGTGACGTAGTTTGACTGTAGATTTTCATCTTTCTGTGATAGATGCACTTTTCGGAAACCTGAAAATTGGTTCACTGGTGATGTATTTATTGTCCAGCGCTCGACACCGTAAAGCAACACAATAGCATAACATTTCACGACAAGTCAGTGAGTTTCGAATCGGAAGTCACGGTTGCACACAAAATAATTTAATAATAATAATAATAATAATAATAATAATAATAATAATAATAATCAATGAATTTGACGTTCTTTCAAAAGAAACAGATTTTAAAATCCGCGAGAAGGGAACGACAAAACGACGTGGCCTATGCTTTAGTTACCATGAAGGTTTTTTTCCTATTTGTTTTACGTCGCACCGACACAGATAGGTCTTATGGCGACGATAGGATAGGAAAGGCCTAGGAATAGGAAGGAAGCGGTCGTGGCCTTAATTAAGGTACAGCCCCAGCGTTTGCCTGGTGTGAAAATGGGAAACCACGGAAAACCATGTTCAGGGCTGCAGACAGTGAGGTTCGAACCCACTATCTCCCGAATACTGGATACTGGCCGCACTTAAGCGACTGCAGCTATCGAGCTCGGTTTACCATGAAGTAGAAAACCACGTAAAATAAATGTTATAATGGCTCGAAATAGCCCACTTCTGTTTCTCACTTTTGCTCTCGAAACGGAGTTCACTCTGTTTCAGACCAATTAACCTATCTTAAATTCGTCATGGTGCCTGGAATCAAACCAGGTCCAAGCGTAATGCAACAAGGGGGTATAATGAGGCCTGTTTAACATGTTGAAATTTTAGAGCACCCACGTGAGGTCTGAATAAATCCTATGAAATTCAAGACTATTTTAGTACCGTCAACGTAGGGAATGGAATAGAAGGGAATCATTTCACTCGACAAGTCTTCCGGTAGCCCTGAATGTGGTTTTCAGTGGGTTCCCATTTTCACACTAGACGAATGTACTTTAATTTAGGCCACGGCCACTTCCTTCCCAATCCTATCCCTTTTCTATCCCATCGTCGCCATAAGACATATCCGTGTCGCTGCGACGTGAAGCAAATTGTATTTAAAAAAAAATAAAAAATAAAAAAATCTTTCTTCGTGACATTGAAAAGAGCTGTTTATTGGAAGCTCAAGGAAACTATCACTCAAATTATTATTAACGAGTTTACCATGGCTTTTAGTGCCGGGAGTATCCGAGGACAAGTTCGGCTGGCCAGGTTTTGATTTGGCTCCCGTAGGCGACCTGCGCATAATGATGAGGATGAAGTGATGATGAAGACGACACATACACCCTGCCCCCATGCCAGCGAAATTAACCAATGAAGGTTGAAATTCCCCCCCTGTCGGGAATCAAACCCGGGACCCCAGTGACCAAAGGCCAGCACGCTAACCATTTAGCTATGGAGCCGGACAGAGTTTACCATTAAACGCATGGCGGAATATGAGGGTTTTACATGATGATGCACCGGGCGAGTTGGCCGTGTGGTTAGGGGCGCGCAGCTGTGAGCTTGCATCCGGGAGATAGTCGGTTAGAGCCCCACTGTCAGCAGCCCTGAAGATGGTTTTCCATGGTTTCCCATTTTCACACAAGGCAAATGCTGGGGCTCTACCTTAATTAAGTCCACGGCCGCTTCCTTTCCACTACTAGCCCTTTCCTATCTCATCGTCGCTATAAGACCTATCTGTGTCGATGCGACGTAAAGCAACTGGCAAAAAACGTAATGATGCTCTGTGTAACTATAGTCGTTCTATGAGGCCAAATTTAGGCTGGGAATTTCCTGGTTTGCGAAACGCTCGCTGTGAATCTGGATGTTGGCCAACCAGATCACACAACACAAATCCTTTCCTATTAATGAAAATGAATTAGTGCATTTCAGACGAAGCTTGCGTTGAACGCATTCAGAGGTGCTTTTCACTAACAGCAGAGTGCGCCATAACTGGTACGAGGTTTACTTATAAGAGATGGGGATATTTTAGTACTTGCTACAAGCAGCTGTAATTGGATCATATCGTTCTTATTCCTAGATAGGTTGAAAGGGTGTTGACATTAGCCTTACTACGGTGGACAGTCATATGGTCGACACTGATACATCTGGTCCGATGAGTAACTTTTAACGTAATATACCTCCTCATATTTATAGTAGGGTGTTCGAATTAGAAAAGATGCACTGGGTTTTGTCAACATTCACATAAATTGTGTTTTTAAGAAAAGATGTATGGGAACACTTACTCACGGTTGATTACCAGAATAATGTAATCTTGGCTGAGATTCTAATCGTACTACTTTGCATATACATTCTTTATAAAATGTGCGACACCAAAAACACAATTTAGATGTTTGTTGTACATTTTTCGAGGAAACGCTTGAATGCAAATTCATCAGATGAAAATATATGTCGTTAGTATTAGAGGACATATCCATTGTATACCAAAGCAGAAAAAAGTGATCTTCGCTTTTTAACATTTATTATTCCTTTATTTATTTTTTTACTATTTTGCTTTTTGTTGTACCGACACAGATAGGTCGTAAGGTGACGATGGGATAGTAAAGGTTTAGGAGTGGGAAGGAAGCGATCGTGGCCTTGATTAAGGTACAGCCCAGGATTTTCCTGATGTGAAAATGTGAAACCATTGGAAACCATCCTCAGGGCTGCCGACAGTGGGATTCGAACCCACTATATCCCGGTTGCAAGCTGACAGCTAGGTGACGCAAACCAAGCAGCCAGTCACTCGGTAGTGACCTTCGTACAAGCCATGAAGGCCCGAAGAGAAGTGGACGGTAAAGGCTCCTAAAATTCGTAATCTGGCCATGAAGTATTATAGAGTGGTTAGCTCAATTTCTGGCTACGTTTCCTCCTAGGAATTAACCTGGTACTCACTTTTGATGTTCGGCGAGTAAACCCGGGGCCGTGGCATCTCCAGAAGTGAAAGTATTGTTTCTAAAATGTTCAGCTTCCATATGAGTTATCATACCTAAATACTTCCGAGCAAACCAAGCATGACTCTATCGCCTCAGCTGGGCAGCTTAGTACACTCATGTTCGTAAAAAACACAACACACTGAAAATCTAGAAATAGGAAGTTCATATTCACAGGACATGTTCATTAGTATGTTCTGCAGAAACGATTAAAATTTCAGTCACCTAGGTTCAGCATGTGTCTTATTGCCTAGTAGGCAATGGGTCCTCCATTGATACGGGTAACTTGTTCCGTGCGTGATGGCATTGATGCGTATAAGGCGTGAATGGCGTCCTGGAGTATAGCCATCTATGCTGCATTCACCTGGTTCCACAGTTCATCTTTAATGGTTGGCATTGGGTCACAGCGCCACATCCGTCGTTTCACCATATCTCACACATTTTCAATTGGCGACAAGTCCGGTGATCGGGCAGGCCGGGGCAACAGTCTGACATCCTCTGACAACAAGAAGACACGTGTTCGTGCAACAACATCTGGTCTCGCATTATCCTGCTGAAATATGGCGTCTGGGGCCACGTGCAGAAAGGGTATGGCTACGGGTCGCAGAATATCATTCAGCATAAGGCCTTGAGTTGGTGTTGTATGTCTTGTGCGAATGCAGTCAATGTGATGCCTCTTCTCCTGCCTGCGGTGAACCAAAATGTGGCCATCATTTTCAAACAAACAGAACCTGGATTCGTCCGAAAACACTACCTGCTGCGTCTCCTGTCCCCAGTGACGTCGTTCCATACACCATTGCAGTCTAGCATGTTTATGCGCATTAGTCTAAGGTAGGCGGAGAAGTGGACGGCGCGCCGGTAACCCAGACCGTAATAGACGGTGACGTACTCTCACTCCTGATAGTGTACAATGTGTTACACTGTTCCACTGTTGCGCCAGAGCCGAGGAGGTCGCAGATCTATCCTGTAATGCCATTCGGATGAGGTGTCGATCTTCTCGTGAGGGGGGGAGGTGCCTGGGTGGTGCGACCAGACCCATCTCGTCGTGTTCTACGGCCTTCTGTGAACAATTCTGAACATACCCGTTGCACTGCCGACACACTTCGTCCCACACGAGCAGCAATTTCCCGGATGGATGTATAAAGTTTCCTCATGCCAATAATGCGCCCTCTTTTAAACTCACTCGTTTGACGGTATGGTTCTCTCATACATCTGCGAGGCATCCTGCACGTCTGCTCAAGTCACACGGATCCATTACCTTCGGTTTATAGCGACAACGAGAGCCGCAGGCACATTTTACCTGTCGGTGGTGGTGCGCCGAGATTTCAATGTGGACCTTGAACCTGAGGGCCGACATGGTTCAAATTCTAGTCATTTCTTCAGAATATACTACTGCATATGTCCCGTGAATATGAACTTCCTATCTCTAGTCTTTGAAGGCGTTCTGGTTTTTATGAACATGAGTGTATTAGAGAAGCAACGAATTAGTTCGGATGATTTAGTGGTGGAGACAGTAGCCTTGAAAACAAATCTCTCTAACGATGACCTTTAGTTATACAGGATTTTTGGGAGATAAGTACAAATACTTTTTCTGCTGGTTATTTGTAGGCTCCTGAATACATACGACGTCAAAGTAATGTCCCATTTAAAAATCCTGTTTAAAATTTTATGTTTGTAGCTCAGGTAGTATTTAATGATGAACGGCTTAGGACTTTGCTGACATGTTTTCCAGTGTGAAAACGTTTGCTTCTTGTACGCAGAACGTTTTCATGTAACTTTTTCCTTCCTTCCTTCCTTCCTTCCTTCCTTCCTTCCTTCCTTCCTTCCTTCTTTCTTTCCTTCTTTCTTTCTTAATCCGTTTACCATTCAGGGTTCGTTTTTCCGTCGAACTCAGCGAGGAATTCCACGTTTACCACCTTAAGGGGGATACAACTGAGGAAGAGGACGAGCACATTGCTCAGGCGGTCTCACCTGCTATGCTGAACAGAGGCCTTGTGAGGGATGGGATAATTCGAAGGGACAGGCAAGGAAGAGGGAACGAAGCAGCCGTCGCCTTAAGTTAGGTACCATCTAGGCATTTGACTGGAGGAGAAACGGGAAACCACGGAAAACAACATCGAGAATGACTGAGGAGAGAATCTAACCCTTCTCTAAATCAGTTAACCTCCCGAGGCTGAGTGAACCCCATTCCAGCCCCTCGTACCACTTTTTAAGTTTCATGACAGAACCGAGAATCGAACCCGGGCCTCCGGGGGTGGCAGCTAATCACAGTAACTACTACACCACAGAGGTGGACTTTCATACAACTTACGTAGGCATACTACGTGAAGCTGCAGTGCAGTGATCTACTGAGCATTGTTCCTTACACATTGAATACGTCCTGACCCCCAGTTGATTTGTACAGTTGTTGTGCAGTGATGTACTTAGTAATCCTTCTTGCACGTTACGGATGCATACTGCCTGAAGTATGGCGGGTAATATAAGCCGAGGAGTAAACGAAGTTACTACCTACCTCATAAACGTTGCACTTTACTTCAAGCTCGCACAAACCATTCACTAAACAAAAAAAAACTTATTTTACGAACTGAGGACAGTCATGTCTAACTCCTGTAAGGTATTTTTACTTATCTCCAAAACATCCTCTATAAAATGAAATTACACGCACTGTGCTCGAAGAACAGAAAATCAGAAGGAATATAGTATAATACGTTAATGGCATTAGTAAGGCAGGTGCAGAATTTTTCGTATTCTTTTCGAAAGATTGGCATTGTCAATAATTTGAATAATGATTGGAGGTATAGACGAAATATACCTACCAAATCAAACTCCATGGCGCAAAAACCCCTAAGGGCCATGTCCTACCAAGCGACCGCTGTTCAGCCTGAATACCTGCAGATTACGAAGTGTCGTGTGGTCGGCACGACGAATCCTCTCAGCCATTATTCTTTGATTTCTAGACCGGGGCCGCTATATCACTGTCAGATAGGTGCTCAATTGTAATCACTTAGGCTGAGTGAACCTCGAACCAACCCTCAGATCATGTAAAAATCCCTGACCTGGCCAGGAATTAAACCCGGAACTGCGGGTAAGAGACAGGCACGCTACCCTACACGTTGGGGCTAGCGAAAGCTATAGCTGTTATCATGATGAATGAAGTGCTAATTAAAGGAAAATCTGTTGAGCCAACTTAGTATTGGAATCTCAGATTACAGTAGAGTGAGTGTTCCCGTAACTGATGTTGGCAAACCTGAAATTTCCATGGCGAGTGTGTGGAAGAGTTCGAAAAGAAACCACACTGAACACCAGTATTTGACTTATAGATTCGAGTTCTCGACTTCGCTATACTATTGTAGGATGGCTTCGAAGGTGAGTGTTGAAAAAGTATATGTGTTACGATAAACGAAATAAAGCAGCATGTTAAAGCATTGTTTGCTATATTTTTAAAGTAGCTTAACGTCGCACCGGCACAGACAGGTCTTATGGCAACGAAGGGATAGGAAAGCCCTAGGAGTGGGAAGGAAGTGGCCGTGGCCTTAATGAAGGTACAGCCCCAACATTTGCCTGGTGTGAAAATAGGAAACCACGGAAAAACATTTTCAGAGCTGCCGACAGTGGGGTTCGAACCCCTATCTCCCGAATGCAAGTTCACAACCACGCGCCCCTTGCCGCACGGCCAACTCAAGCATTGTTTGTACCAAGCAGTGAGGAATATGCTTATAAAAACATTAAGCTCTTTAGGCCCCAGTGTAGCAGTGGGTTCATCAGTTGGATAGCTACACCTTTCCGAGACGCTGCAAGCCACTTGTGTAGGACAATGCAGTGACGGTGCATTTGCAGTCGATGAAATTAAATTATGGTTTCCTTCTAGGAACTTCATTTTTAATATGCCTATAGTTGGAGTAAAACATTCTAAAACAAGTATGCATTCCTAGTTTTTAAGCATGAATTAATCGCTATAATTATAAATGTCTTAATATTCATCTACCGCTTTCCCCACACCTGTAGGGTAGGGCATGAGGATTTGGCCCTGTTTTACGACCGGATGCCCTTCCTGACGCCAACCCTATATGTGGAGGAATGCAATTACGATTGCTTGTTTCTGTGGTGGTTGGTAGTGTGGTGTGTTGTCTGATATAAGGAGGAAAGTGTTGCGACAAATACAAACACCCAGTCGCCGAGTCAGAAGTATTAATCACACGCAATTAAAATCCACGAACAGGACAGGAATCGAATCCGGGACGCTGTGAACTGAAGCCCTCAACGATGAGCATTCAGCCAAGGAGTCGAACGCTGTGATTATGAATATAAGTTGTTCGTTTGTTCGTTCGTAATCTGTTTACCCTCCAGGTTCGGTTTTCCCTCGGACTCAGCGAGGGATCCCACCTGTACCGCCTCAAGGGCAGTGTCCTGGAGTTTCAGACTCTGGGTGGGGGATACAACTGGGGAGGATGACCAGCACCTCGCCCAGGCGGCCTCACCTGCTATGATGAACAAGGGCTTGTGGGGGATGGGAAGATTGGAAGGAATAAGCAATGGAAGGGGAAGGGAGCGGCCGTGGCCTTAAGTTAGGTACCATCCCGGCATTTGCCTGGAGGAGAATTGGGAAACCACGGAAAACCACTTCGAGAATATCTGAGGTGGGAATCGAACCCACCTCCATTCTGTTGTCCTTCCGAGGCTGAGTGGACCCCGTTCCAGCCCTCGTACCACTGTTTCAAATTTCGTGGCATAGCCGGGAATCGAACCCGGGCCTCCGGGGGTGACAGCTAATCACACTACCCACAGAGGCGGACACACAAAATTACTGCGAATTAAAAATTCCCCGGATCATTCAGTGCCCCGGTGTATGTTTCCATGGTTAATGGTGCAGCCAGCCAGGATGGCAGTGTTACTTCTATTCCTGTGCTTTGATCTGTCCCCGGTACTTAATCGCATTCGAGATCTCTCTCCGGTGTCATATTTATTTGCTACTGATTTGCATGCTCGTCAATAAAATCAACTGTCACACTTGTAGCGTGAATTAGCCAACTTGTTATGACATTAGTTATCAGAGGAACATCACACGATCATTATGAACACATGGTGTATGCATATGCTGTCAAGTGGTTTTTTTTATACAACCCACTCTCGCATAACGTGTCGATGCCATTGTGTGGAGGGGATTTCTCTAACACAGGCTGACAATATCATCAGCGTAACATAACACTTACTCACAAAAACGCATTTAATATCCCTGTTGCAGTATATTCTAATAATCATTAACAAGTTAGTTTGGCAAACAAAATCGTTACGTTGGCAGAGTAGTTGAAAATCGACCAGCAAAAACATTTCACACATTGCCCGTTAATTATGTGGAGGTGATTGTACTTTTATGGGGTAAAATATCATGACTGTCACCTCCAATGCACTGTCCAAAATGAGAAACATTCCACAATTACAGTACAGTGGGCGAAACAACTGGAATTCATTGTTACTTGAAGAAGGAACGAGAAGTAAAAACAAAACAATTCAAATAAAGAAGTTGCTGTTTCTTTACGATGTCAAGTCAAGATAAAGGCTGCCTAGATGACACGGTAAAATCATGCTCAGTTCACCCAGAAGGACGTGTGTTCAATTCGCGTTTGATTTCGAAATATTTAGAAACACAATTTCTCCTTCTGGAGAGGCACATGGCATTGAAGTTCACTTATCCCCCACAAAAATGAGTACCAGGTTCATTCCTGGGGTAGAGGTGGCCACCCATGAAACTAACCACTCTGACCAACTTAATAATGAGGCACGTTGCTGTCAGCTTGAATTCGGGAGATAGCGGGTGCGAGCCCCTCTGTCGGCAGCCCTGAAGACGGTTTTCGGTGGTTTCCCATTTTCACACCAGGCAAATGCTAGGACTGTACCTTAATTAAGGACACGGTCGCCTCCTTCCACTCACAGCCCTCTCCTGTCCCATCGTTGCCATTAGAGCTATCTGTGTCGGTGCGACATAAAGCAAATTGAAAAAATGCTGAGGTCACGGATAATCGAGGCATCTACCTTCTTCTCCTCTTTGTACGAACCTTCATGGCCTCTATGGAGATGACTTTGCTTTGCGTCAATAGTCTTGGCTAGAGAGAGCAAAAATATCACCTATGTTTTGTGGCTGAATATGATGGTAAAGAAAAGATGAAATTACTAATCTAACCTAGGACCGGGCGAGTTGGCCGTGCGGTTAGGGGAGCGCAGCCTTGAGCTTGCATCCGGGAGATAGTGGGTTTGAACCACACTGTCGGCAACCCTGAAGATGGTTTCCCGTGGTTTCCCATTTTCAGGCCAGGCAAATACTGGGGCTGTACCTTACTTAAGGACACGGCCACTTCCTTCCCACTCCTAGGCCTTTACTCTCTCATCATCGCCATCAGACCTATCTATGTCGGTGCGACGTAAAGCAAATTGTAAAAACTTAGGAAGAGGAGGTGAAGAAGATAACCTACCAGCGAATCAGATAGCTCCCTTCAAGAGAACAAGAAGGGTAGTCTCGTAAATATAGTTTCCAGATTTATTTGCATGTGATATTCAATTTGTTACATTCTAGAATACAAAATTTCGTGTCTTTCAAATTCTTTGTAACTATTATATGTAGTATAAATTATATTTGTTAATGTTCTTCTTCATAATGGAGACTTGAACAATTGTGGTCAATAGTCCACGTGAGAAATCTGTCTGATAACCTCTGATAAACTTTGTGGCTTTGATACCGCACTGGAACAAGCATATTTATTTTATATTGATCTCGTAATGTTTCAGCGTATACCAGTGTGTTTTTGCTAGTCGATTAAAGAAGACTCTAAGGTTAAACTGCGCGGTTGTGAACTACCTTGACATTAAAATCGATCAGTTTGCCGGAACAATAGCGCACTCAGTGTTGGAGAATATTTTTCATAGAATTATAAATACCTATCAATTCTTCTTCCCTCCCAACTAATGCACGCGTTTGAATCTCTTTCGTACAAAGTTTTTTTAAAATATTTTCTTCCCAGTATCTTTTTCATTCGTTCACTGAGTTCGTTGTCCGGATACATGGCTGAATGGTTAGCATGCTGGCCTTTGGCCACAGGGGTCCCGGGTTCGATTCCCGGCAGGATCGGAAATTTTAACAACCATTGGTTAATTTCCTTGGCACAGGGGCTGGGTGTATGTTGTTTTTCATCATAATTTCATCTTCATAACGACGCGCAGGTCGCCTACGGGAGTCAAATCAAAAGACCTGCACCTGGCGAGCCGAACCCGTCCTGGGATATCCCGGTACTAAAAGCCATACGCCATTTCATTTCATTGAGTTCGTTTCGCCGGGCTGAGTGGCTCAGACGATTGAAGCGCTGGCCTTCTGACCCCCAACTTGGCAGGTTCGTTCCTGGCTCAGTCCGGTGGTATTTGAAGGTGCTCAAATACGTCAGCCTCATGTCGGTAGATTTACTGGCACGTAAAAGAACTCCCGCTGGACAAAATTCCGGCACCTCGACGTCTCCGGAAACCGTAAATGTAGTTAGTGGGACATAAAGCAAATAACATTATTACTGAGTTCATTTCTGCGTTCTTCTGTCGATCCTGAATACCGTCGTTGCGCCTGCGGAAACCGCTATGTGCTAATATTGTGAGTGAAATACTGACCCGCAGCACATATACCTCGTACATAGAGCGAGGATTTTCGTTGCAATTACTCACACAATATTGAACCTTAGATGACAGAGCCTTACCGGGCAAAATTCTAAGCTGAAATGTTTCACATAGCGGTTTTCGTAGGTGCAACGGCGATATTATCTTGTAGGTTTCTCTGAAAATGTATTGTTACAAAGCTTTTAAATTTTGTTCTGTCTTGAATGGTTTCTTCAGTAATATGAATTTCATGTAGATCTTCGTTTGTTTCCAGTAACCAATTTTGTTGCGGTTTTTCTGGTAATACAAAGGGCCCTAAGAAAGTTTTGCAATGTGAGTGAACGCTTTAGACTTTTTCAAAATAATTTCCACCACACTCAATACACTTCTCCAGTCACTGAACCAAGTCTGCCACTTTTCTTCGGTTACATTTTCACACTCTTGATCACATGCTGCCAGAAACTCCTCGTCGGATGCAAAACGCCGCCCTTTCAGCTTCATCTTCACTTCTGGGAAGAGTGCGAAGTCACATGGGACAAGATCAGGACTGTATGGAGGGTGATCAAGCACAGTGAACCCTGATCTGGCAAGAAAATCCATTGTTACATTAGCACGATGTGCTGGAGCATTGTCGTGATGCAAGAGCCAAGTGTTAAGCCGTGACCTTGGACGGAGCTGCTTGAGAGCCTGGACGACCTGAGGCAGACAAGTCTCACTGTACCACGTAGCAGTAACTGTCATTTGTGTTTCTAACACAACCCGAATCAGGATGCCTCGTTTAGTGAAAAATACTGCAATCAACCTTTTCTTCACTGACCTTAACTTTCGCACAGTCACAGGAGTCATCTTCAAACAGCCACACCTTGTTCTGGGATTTTGTTGGGACATCATAATAATAAAGCCAAATTTCGTCACCTGTAACGATGCTATTGACGTTACGCGAAGTCCCATTTTCAAACTCTTTTGGCATTTTTCGGCACCATGTGCCCTTTGTTCCTCTGAAAGTGAATGGGGCACTCAAAGGGAACAAACCTTTCTAACATGGAGATAGTCGTGTGGAAATGAATGAATAGCTGGTGCAGGGATGTGGAGTGTCTCTTCTACCTGCCGATATGTTAACCGCCTCTCTTGCTGCAACATTTTCCTCACAGCTTCAATATTTTCCACAGTCAGTGATACAGACGGTCGCCCAGAACGAGGATCGTCTTCAATCCCAAAATTTCCCCTCTGGAACTCTTTGTACCAGCGGAAAATTGTTGTCCGATGTGACAGTCTTTCCCCAGCACAGGAGTCATTTCCTCCAGGCACTGGTCAACAGTTAATCCACGAGCAAAATTGTAGCGGATAATTGCGCGATATTCACCTTTAGACCACACTGACATCTTAAGTTGCTTTCAATCCCACTGCTTGGTAACAACTGGTGTGAAGGTCACTACTTGCTCTCTTATAGACCGGTTTTCACCCCTCTTTTCATCCCTCACCATTACAGGGGTGTCCAGCCAACCGTTTTTGCGTATTGCATGACGTTCCTAGTGCCCTTTGTATTTTTTTTTTTGTTAGCCTGTTGTTATCCATTCTGTACAGGTGTCAGTAGAATTTTATTCGCCTTCTTCTAAGTGTACCTGTGATTTTGTTGTGATTTGTTAAATTTCCTGTAGTTTCTTTTCTATCCAAATTCCATTTTCGTATATTATTATTATTATTATTATTATTATTATTATTATTATTATTATTATTATTATTATTATTATTAGCAGTAGTTGTAGCAAAGTTGAAAGTTGAAATTACTTCCAAGAAGACGGCAATAGAACAGGTTATTTGATGTTTTCCTAATCACAGAGGCTTTTAAACTCCCCATATGAATCAGCAGCCAGAACACAGATCTCACTAGCGACAGTGTGTGAAGTGCAATCAGTCTACTTCAGTTTAATGGCAGGGGAACACCGAACAAATATGTGTTCCTGTCTCTCTTCAATCGCCTAGCGGTCGCCAGAAGCCGGTCCCATCGATCCGCTAGTTTTCACAGTAACCGAATGAATGTTGACTGGCTGGAGAAGAGAGAGACAGAACAGAAAATTACTTTGCATGGCTTAGCAATAAAATATGCACGACTCTAACTTGGCGCTGCGCAGCTCGGGTTCAGTAGAGGCTACAAAAGCCAGAAGTTTTAGTCTGCACGCCATTCTCTATCTGGTGCTGAAAATAGAAACCGCAGTGCAGTGATCTATGAGCTTATCCTCCCAGCTTTATGAAGTCATTTTCACCTATTAAAATTTCTACCTAATCAGCATTTCAATGGACGCCATTATCACGTGTGTCAGTGCTGCATATTTCACACACAAAGACAACTGGCTTGGGTCTCTGTCTCCAGATATAACTTGTGGTTGAGTCCTGAAAGTTGGCAGGTGGAGAGCCAGTGAAGCACGAAGTATATTGTTCCGCCATACTTTTGCTGGCGCATGCGCAATGCCGGAAGTGGCTAGCTACTGGTGTCGACCTCAAGTCTATTATGACAAGGTATTGTAACAAAGGTTTCCGGAACACAAAAACAAGGATGAGGATGTCAGGGGGGATATGGAGTTTGTTGTTGCCTTATTTAATAAAGTTATTGTCAGTAATAGGGCGCAAACTTCTGAACTTCAATGTACAAATAGAATACAGACTTCCTGTGGAGATAGACCTATGATGACTTTCAGAGAATGTAATCCGAGGACAAATCTACGAGTATTAAAAGTATATTACAACCAAATTACGTCACTTTTCAAATATTCAATATGAGTTTAGAATTCTATCAAAATTCCCATGAAAGAGAGAAATTTAGAATTTATTTCGTAGTTTTCCGCCCAGAAGTGAATGAAATTGTGCATGCTACGATATACTGAGTTCACCTGTTGGTTAAGAGGCTTAAATATTATAAACGAAGTTTGGCATTTTTAATACATACGTTACCTATTCAAGTACGGTATATCATGAAATGGAGATGTAGCACAGTAGATTAGAACGTGATTATTCTGGATTTAAATTTCTACGTAAAACGAATTTTTCAAATCAATTCCAGTCCGTACTTTAATGAAATTTTTTTGTTAATTATATGATAATAGATTTCGGGATAATATGGATACCTTGGAATCTACTAAAATTTACAGCCACTGCTTTCTGAAAACGGATCTAAATATAACTACATACAACTAAAAGTATACTAAACCGGTGTTTTCTTATCCTATTTTTAAGCACACCCCCAACGGAGATGAGTTGCATGGTGACAAAAGGGATATAGAGTTATAAATCCCTAGTCAAGATTAATTCAAGATAAGGAACCACAAATACACAAGAAAATATCTCGAAGAAGAATGGAAAAATTTAATCCAATAACATGTCCGATTTTACAATTTGCTTAACGTCGCACCGACACGACACAAATAGGTCTTATGGTGACGATGGGACAGGAAAGGCCTAGGAGTGGGAAGGAAGCGGCCGTAGCCTTAATTAAGGTACAGCCTCAGCATTTGCTTGGTGTGAAAATGAGAAACCCCGAAAAACCATCTTCAGGGCTGCCGACGGTGGGGTTCGAACCCGCTATCTCTCAGATACAAGCTCACAGCTGCGCGGCCTAAACCGCACGACCAACTCGCCCGGAATACTGCATTTCTCTGATATGTAAAATACAACAATTGCTATTAACAAATACAAAATGGATGTTGCGTGAAATTGTTTCTGAATATTGAATTCGTTGTCACAGTAAATGATAATGTCGATATGAAACGAACGGATAAAGACGAATATATTAAAAGACCTTAAGCAGTGACATACTAAGCAAAGAGATTAGAAAACAGAAGCAAACCAGAAAGTAAATGAAATTCATATTTCGAAATAACTCACAACTCATTGAGTTACAGACTTCCCATTGAAAATGATTTGAAAAATAAGGGAAGCTTTTAGTTTTACGTGTATGTTGATATCGCGATTAAATCATAGTCACGTGGCATCTTGTTTTATGTGGAATTTGAAATACTTAGACGTGCCTTCCCATTTCAAAATGGAATGATCTTTCAATAGAACCAATAACAATGTACAGTATATCCACTCCTACATTTTCGTAGCAAAATATGAGTTACAAATATAATTGACGCATATTCCAATAATTCCTAAATTGTACTGGTGTTTAAAAATGGTTTCTTTCTTCCTCACTATTACCTAAAATGTCAACTCGAATTTGCTTAGCATCAAAATAATGGCATTATACAGGCCAAGAATTGTAAAAGAAAAAAGTATTTTTACAGGATGAAGAAAGACTGGACAGCAGATTCTTTCCCTAGAAACTTCTAAAATATCAAAAGTACATTGTTTAAATACAATTTGATTAACTGTTAACGAAAATTAATATAAATGATACTGTTAGAAAATAACATTCCTATGTTAATTCCTGGAATATCAGATTGACTTGTGCTGAAAATATTTGATCCATCTATATTGAGATAAAGATAGGTTTCATGATAATATGGGTCTACTATGATAAAAATGAATGAGGCATGCAAAATCAGAAATTAATGTTCCTCCTCTCTTTATTAAAACATATTAAAATTAACAACGGAACTATAAAAATAAATAAATAAATTAAATAAATAAATAAATAAATAAATAAATAAATAAATAAATAAATAAATAAATAAATAAATAAATAACAATATTATTCGCCTTAGGATAAAATTTTACTGCGCATATAACTAGATTTTTTTAAATATTCTACGACTTTTCTTATTTATAGATGGGAACAGTAGACTATGAACAGAGATATTTGAGAATTAAATTTTAGTCGCTTATTTACAGCCTAGATTGAAGTTTACTCTTTCAAATGCCTAAAACCAAACCAAACCGCATGGCGCAACAGCCTCTAAGGGTCTTAATCTAACAAGCGACCGCTGCTCATCCCGATGGCCTGCAGATTACAAGGTGTCGTGTGGTCAGCATGACGAATCTTCTCGGCGCTTGTTGTTGGCCTTCTAGACCGGGGCCGCTATCTCACCGCCTGATAGCTCCTTATTG
This sequence comes from Anabrus simplex, assembly GCF_040414725.1. NCBI lineage: Eukaryota > Metazoa > Arthropoda > Insecta > Orthoptera > Tettigoniidae > Anabrus > Anabrus simplex. The sequence goes on along the minus strand of NC_090265.1, from coordinate 1,031,731,831 downwards.
TAATCAGATAGGCTGAGCGGACCTAGAACCAGCCCTCAGAATTATTAAAGTATGTTCAGCTCTTTTCCCCTGATACAAGTACGTACATGCTTACAGATAGACAGAAATTTAAAAACTGCATTTTATTCTTATTCTAGATATGATTGACATACAAATACCAATTTTTAAACGTTCTGACGAAATTACAGAAAAAACTCTTATTTTATTTACATAGATTATTATTATCATTATTATTATTATTATTATTATTATTATTATTATTATTATTATTATTATTATTATTATTATTATTATTATTATTATTATTAACAACTCCATTCCTGTATATTACTCTATTGTGAAAAAGTCTGAATAAAATCTGCACACTCAAACATTTTGAATTCTTGGGTTGCTATATCGTAGATATTTTTATTTACGCATTTCGTGGAAGTTTCAATGCTTGAAAGCTAGATTGAGCCAAGCTTCCATTCATTAAAATGTATGAGAGCTGTGAGCCGTCTGAAGGTAATCAGAGTGAGGAGGATTCCTTTACGGAGACGGAATAGCAAATAGGGCAGGTCGACAGGAGTCGACGCCCGAAGGATACATGAATACTTATTCACTACAATAAATCCCAATCCTATACGTTCTTCCGTCTAAATGTGTCATAGAATAATCAAAGGTCGGGTAGTAAACTTACATTTTTAATATCTACTTCCTAGAACAACCTTCGGAACATAACTAGAAGTAATCTTGCTCGTTCCGAACGAATTAGCTGCGCGGTCGGACCCTGTAGCTGTTAAATTGCATTCGAGAGACAAAGGGTTCGAATTCCACTGCCGTCAGCCCTGAGATTGTTTTCCATAGATTTCCATTTTCACACCAAACAAATGCTGGGGGTGTAGCTAAATGAAGACCACAGTCGCTCCCTTCCCGGTTCTATCCCATCGTCGCCATAAGACCTATCTGTGTCGTAAAGCAAATTATAGAAGAAAAAGAAAGGCTAGGGGGTATTTAAAACTTATACCATGTCAAATCAATGGTGAGCATAAAAAGGAATAACATCACACAATAAAACAACGTACTAGTAAAGTACTGATATTTTGGGTTGGCTTTTCCGTTTACTGTCACAGAATTGATAAGTCTTTGAATGGCCTAGCAAGACACAAGTTTTTTAAATTTATTGTTTATTTCCATTATTTCTTTGTCATTTGCAATCAACGCTATGAAAAATTGAAGTGATTCAATATACAATATAAAACGTGTTAAATCATGTTATAGCCAAGGCATAAACTAGGTTGCAAACAAAGTTACATGAGACAAATAAGAACAGAATGAGGAGAGAATATTTCTTCTTGTTTACTTTTTAGTATACTGGAACAACTTTTCTCATCAACTCCATGAAAATATAGCTGTAAATGTGCTGCGTAATAACCCGTGTTATCGGGGTTTTTGCAATGTAGCTTTTGAGGTTAAGATTATGACAGGTATCCAAGACTGAATGAAGTACTACCCCAGCATATTTAGGCCTATGTGGCGAGTGTCAATTCAAAATAAGGAGCCATAGTACCTTTATATTCGTAAAAAGAGGAAAAAGCAGGGTTCGTTCACAATCCTGTATATGGTCTTCAGTATTTTCCCATTGTCAAGCAAAGTACACGTTGACTGTATCTTAAATAAAGCCAAGTTCGCTCCCATCAAACTCCTAGCACTTTCCCTTCCTATCGTCTCATCTGTGTTCGTGTGGCGTTAAAACACATGCAAATAGAAGGCAATAATTTTCCAGACATGTGCCTTTTACGAAGGCAGATTACTCAATCATACTCTTCATTGTGTCAATACCGATAATTTAAGTAATTAACAAAATAATGTCTAGTGACTTGGCCGTGCGGTTAGGGGTGCACAGCTGTAAGCTTGCATTCAGGAGATTGTGGGTTCCAACCGCACTGTCGGCAGCTCTGAAGATGGTTTTCCATGATTTCCTATTTTCACACCTTTAACTGCATGGCTACGGCCACTTCCTTCTCACTCCTAGTCCTTTCCTATCCCATCGTCGCCATACGATCTATCTGTGTCGGTGCGACGTAAAGCAACTTGTAACATATATTTAAAAAATCTTGCATACAGTTCTTGGTAAAGAGAATTCTTTTTTAAGAACGAAGAGAAAAAATATTCGTGAACATTTTAAAATGCACACACAATCACGGTACGTTTTGCTTTAAAATATTATTTTTCCCCCTAAGATTGTTCAATCACCTATTTTTAATAATTCCTTCCTCTATTGTTCGTAAAAGTACCTGAGACTGAATCCTGCATATTGAAAACATGTTTTGTCCCCTGTAACTTATTCATAATGTCCTTCACTCTGTTGTACGTGAAGGAAGGTATAAATAGATACTGTTCAGCGCGATGTACTGCACTTACATGCTCTTTACAATACTTCACAGACCAGCGACAGCTCGGACGACAAAACCTATGCCTGTCGTACCTAAAGAACACAGCTGATTGATTATCCCTTCCCGTCCTTGATGCCAATATGTACCCAGCAATCAATGCACAAATGTCAGACATTTCTGAAGATAAATATTGTGTCTATGTGTCCCCTTAACATGATCGATATAAACATCATTTACAACTCTGTAAATAAGTTATTACTACAGTGCTCTTAACAACGCTATTACTACACAGATATAACAATTCAGGTCACCGACCTTGCACCAAGCATTATTCTCAATTTCTGAGGAGTGTCGTCAAGACGTCAACTTCCTTCAGATAATTTGATCTTCAATAGCCGGAAGATATCCCGATCTTAATTCTATTGATCACATGTGGATTATGATGGAATGCTGCATAACACATTCCAATGAGTCTAAAGCTACATCATTAAGAAGGAAAGTGCCTTAAAATTATACTCACACCACCCTAAAAGGATTTTCTCGCAGTTTCCAAATCCTATGCAAAGCAAGGTAATCTACATGCAGACCATGGAGGATAGTGGAGATGATTCCGTTATCCGGAAGGTAATCTCTATGCCTGGTCACATTTGATTCCAGGAATTAATCTGAAACTAATTTCTGTTGTACGTTGTAACACTTGCCCCTGCAACAGTATATGTCGTGATTCCAAATTCTCCGACTTCCTGACGGAGATTCGAACCCACTTCCTTCCTGGTGAACCGAACACGCCTAAGCTGTGAACTTACTTGCCCAGTCCATGCGCAATTTATTTAAAATTGCATACATATAGACCTACTTCACACGCATCGAGTAAAAGAAGGCTACTGACCACTGTGTCCCCAGTCCTCTAATATAAAGCAACAAAAACAACTGATGAGACAATTGTTTGGCTAGAAAACGTGTAAAGATAGTGTACAGGTATATTACTATCATAAGAGTTAATCAGTGTCGTCATTTAAGAAAACTGCCAGTCTCGGGAATTTAATGGAATGGATATGTAAATGACAATGTTACATAAACATGAGTATGTCTCTCCGGCAACGATATTACTAAAAGACGAAGCTTATGAGAGAACTCAGAATATCTTGTCGTTTAGGAGGAGAAGTAATATTTAGATCTCTTCATTTTAAATTTACTTCTGCTGTAAAATATCGCTGATTTCTCGTTTACGGATTATTAGTGCAACCTAAAAATTAATTAATATATTGCAGTATACATTTTCTCTTGCTATTCAACTAGGCTTTCTGTAATTTGAGTTTCTAAGAATTTTTTTTATGACGGCAATAAACCACACACCTATGACAACAAAGTACCGTATCCATTTTTATTGGTCTAGTGTGCATAAATTGAATTCAAGCCTAGTTTTCAGTTATTGATCAGTTTGTATACTCTTCAGTTTTATCTTTTCAGAAAATGTAACAAAACTGCTTACAAATAACACAACAAATTGACGGTATAGAAAAATCTGGGAAGGTAGAAAAATATAACAACGCTGACCACGCTGCGGCTGTGAGCAATAGCATCACGTCATGACACGTAGTTTGAGTGTGTCAGTAATTACAATTATATCAAGCCTAAAGAGCTTAATTGATGCTTTTAACATTTGCAATCGATGAAATTAAATTGTCGTCGCCATAAGACCTATCTGTGTCGGTGTGACGTAAAGCTAGTAGCAAAAAGAAAATAAAAATAAATAAATTATGGTTTCCTTCTAGAAACTTTATTTTTGATATAAAGGCCAAAGGCAGACATTTATATAAGTGGAGGTACATGCTTCCCCTAGTGCACCGTCACTGCATTGTCCTACATAGGAGGCTTGCAGTGGTGTGTCAGCGGCGCACTAGACGCCGGCGTTTTGGAAAGGTGTAGCAATCCAACTGATGAGCCCACTGCTACGCTGGAGCGAAACGCTGGTAATTTCACGATTGATAAAACATAAAGAGCTTAATGTTTTTAATTACAACTAGCGAATGTACCCGTGCTTCGCTACGGTATTCTACATTGTATTCGAATATCGAAGTAAATAGTGTACATGCAGTAAATAAGATTGTTTTAAAATTGCATGCCTCTTAGCGTTATCCGAGAAAGAGCATGGGGAGGTCCCCGTACGTTGTTTCCAATGTAAAGTGTTTGTTACGGATTTGTGATATAACGGCAGGCTCACTTGCCTACTGGCATTCACAATCAAGTTGTGAAGTTTACATTATAATTGCAGGCCCCATTGCCTACAACGCGGACAGAATCGATTTGGGGAGTTTTCGTTAAAATGGCAGCCCCCTTTCCTACTTCCAGACAGATTACAGTTGAGGAGTTTCTATCATAATGGTAGGCAATTACCCTACTATCACTCGAAATTGAGTTGTGCAGTTATCATTATAATGACAGGCCCCTTTTCCTACTGCCAGCCAGCGTACTGCCAGTCACACCAAGTTGGTGAGTTTCCATCAAAATAGCAGGCCACTATGCCTAATGCCAGTCACATTTTAGATGAGGACATTTCTTTATAATGGCGGGCACCCTTGCCTACTGCCAAACACAATCGGGTAGGGGAGTTTTAAACAAAACTGCATGCTCACTTACCTTCTGCAAGTCAAATCGAGAAGGGAACTATTCATTACAATTGTAGGCCTTCCTTACTAATGACAGTTACACAGGAGTTGGAGAAGGAACCCTTTCCTACTGCCAGTCAAAGTCGGTGTGGGGAGTACTGATTACAATAGCAGACCCACCCTTTCTCGATCGCTAAATATCGACATCAGTGAATATATATAGATCGACATACGAAAGTATATGCGTGTTTACAATATTGAAGACCTTCATTTACAGATTAACTGCTACTAAACGTACGTCATATCGACAAAGGATTATACCATAAGACACGCCGGATTTAGTGGCCTAAATGGCTGGTCCTATGATATGTCATCTATTCTTGGGTCAGATTGAGTTAGAAACGTGGAACAGCGTAAAGGTTTTGTAAGATTATCTCACATTACATTACTATTCGGATAATAATGTGACAGCTACATACGTAGCATTTGGCTCACATATGGCTACTGGGTGGGCCAATTTTCGTGAAGAGTTTGATGATTCTGTATTTCATATAAGTAATTGAAAGTATGAATTATGCATGTGAAAATTCCAAATTGACTTAACATCGATTAATAGAGAAAAATCAAACGTAAAAGGGATACAGATACGGCAAAAAGTCATAAGACAAAGGTTGTAGATCATTCCAAATTGAACGGAGATTGTGCAATCCGTTATGTGATAGGAATTTCCGAAGGTCTGCACCATCATTAAAATTGCCTGCATATTTCGATATTCTTCGGGGATAAAAAATGAAAAATTTAATGATATAGGATTTTTCCATTCGTTACTGGCTAAAACGTATAATTTTGTCAAATTTCAATTATATTCTTATTCTTCTGGCAGATTATGCCACAATGTGGATTTTGGGCGAGGCGGGTAAAAATTAGGACTTTCAGGAAACTAAACCAAAAATTATGGAGATGGTCATTATTACCCCTTAAACGGAAAGCTGTACCAAAATTTCGCCAAAATAGTCAGTGTAGAGACACACAGTCGTTACGATTTGATTTATATAGATAAGGAATCTGCTCCATGTAAAACACCTTTTGGGCTATGTCCGCTGGACTTAACCTGCAAAAGTGACCATTCATGATATCTCCCTTATTAATCCTCCTGACGAAAAAATGCACATGGAAAAAAAAGGTTTAGAGGTGGAATTCCATCAGGTTTGGTCGATTTCCAGTCAGGTTGGTCTTGTTCTGTATATATTGTGGAAGAGTAAAATCACCATTTGTGTTCCCTATAAACCGCCAGTCCATTCCGGAACATGAAATGTTATTTACGTTTAAAACCTACCTTTGGACAGGTGGATGCTAAATATAAATTTTGGTTCGAATGTCTTCAGTAGTTTTCAAGTTGTAAGGAATACGCTTTACACGCACCCGCTCGTGAGTCAAGTCCGATGGGACTTGTACAGAAAAACGGTCCGTTAATGATATCTCCCTTATTAATCCTCGTATCGAAATGATGCACATGAGAAAAAAAGTTTAGAAATTAATTTCTACCAAGGCAGGTAGATTTAAATTAACGTTGGTTGTGTATATTTTGTGGAAGAGCAAAATCACTGTTTCGGTTTCGTATAAACGGATTTAGAAACAATATTTGCCCTAAAACCTATCAAGGACAGGTGTATTCTAAATATGAGTCTTGGTGGAAATACATCCAGTAGTTTGTAGCACTCGCGTACATACGGCGTAATTAAGGAAGAAAATAATACAGTTAAGAAAGTTGAAAGTAATAGAAAATGGATTATAACTGAGGACAGCCGGATAACGACAAATATGTAAATGCCAAGTGAATGTATTGGAAAATCAAATGCCCCTCAATAAATTATGCTAGTGTGAGTTATGGAAAAGCGGTAACAGAGGAGAAATTTAGGTCCAGTGATTCTTAGGTAAACAAATAAGAAGATGACTAATGGTGTTATTACTTAATCTATTCGAGGGCGGTTATAACCTCCAACGATATTCCGCCAATATCCCGCAGATGAGCCGATTGACGCCTCTCTTGCCATCTACCCAAGGAACAACCACGAATTTAAAAGCATGATGAGGAAAATGGCAATACGTTACTTCCCTACTGGCATGCAGTCAGAGACGTTGCCATGGTAACCTGTAGGTTCGTTGTCGGTCTGTCGGTCACTAAATGCAGAGCATGATACCAGCAGAAAATTGTAAATTTCTCCGTCATGTGAAGAGTAAGGTAAATTATGAACATAACGAAAGTTGTTTATAATGAAGAGACGTTTCACGTACGGTAAACGAAGTTTACAGAAAATCAATAGTATAAGAGAAAATGGAGGAAAACCACTGTGGTTTTCCTATAAACACCCCGTCTATTCAAAGATTTTAAACTTATATGCATATCGGAACCTTCCCCGGGATGAGTATACTCTAAATATGAAGTCTGGCTGAGATCTATCCAGCCGTTTCGACGTGATGGTGGAAAAACCATTCTGGTTTTCCTATAAACCCCCCGTCTATTCATGGATTCTAAAATGATATGCATATCAAAACCTTCCCCGGGATGAGTATACCCTAAATATGAAGTTTGGTTGAGATCTATCCAGCCGTTTCGACGTGATGGTGGAACAGACAAACAGACAGACAAACAGAAACAATTTTATTTATATAGATTATATTTTGGTAACGAGTAAATATTTAGTGTCGTGAGGAAAATATTTATCTTACAAACAAACAAAAAATACTTATCTCACAAACAAACAAAAATACTTCTCACAAACAAACAAAAAATACTTATCTCACAAACAAACAAAAAATACTTATCTCACAAACAAACAAAAACTACTTATCTCACAAACAAACCAAAAATACTTATCTCACAAACAAACAAACAATACTTATCTCACAAACAAACAAAAAATACTTCAAAAAGAATATTTCTTGCTATGTTTTAAAATAATCTTCTACGTTGTCAATAATCTTTTCGCTGAATTGGGCTACGCCTATGTGTTTTTTTCGATTTGTTATGCATGTTCTCCCCACCATCAGCCCGAATACCGGGGATTTTAATGTACTTAATTCAAGGAATGATGTCCTAGATTAATAATAAATTATCAAACTTCAGTTTATAATGAATACACTTAGTAATACCAATAGAAGTGCACATCCATGGATCGCATTGTCAAAGTAAAGGAAAATGATAACTGGAGTATTATACTTATAAACATTCCATACCTATATTTCTAAAATAAGTTTTTTTTTGTCTACCCGGCGAGTTGGCCGTGCGCGTAGAGGCGCGCGGCTGTGAGCTTGCATCCGGGAGATAGTAGGTTCGAATCCCACTATCGGCAGCCCTGAAGATGGTTTTCCGTGGTTTCCCATTTTCACACAAGGCAAATGCTGGGGCTGTACCTTAATTAAGGCCACGGCCGCTTCCTTCCAACTCCTAGGCCTTTCCTATCCCATCGTCGCCATAAGACCTATCTGTGTCGGTGCGACGTAAAGCCCCTAGCAAAAAAAAGTTTTTTTGCCTGTACATTGTTCAGAATTTAAAAAGAATGGTTGTTCTGCATCGTTCGTGTTCACAGTAACAAAGCAGAAAGCACAGTCGCCTTTCATTTTGTGGGGGGTGGGGGGAGTTTCCTATGACCTTGTCTAGTCCAATAACCCTCAGTAGTCTCCCATGATTTGCCCTATCAAAAGCTTTGGATAAATCAATAGCGATGCAGTCCAGTTCATCTCCAGAGTCTAAATCATCTGCCATATCTTTCTGGAATCCTACGAATTGAACCTCACTGGAATAACTTTTCCTAAACCCGAACTGCCTTCTATCAAACCAGTTAGCAATTTAGCCGATGTGTCTAATGGAGTGTCACGTAATGTCATCCTCCGGCATAATCTTCAGCTTTCTTTACGAGATGTGCTGTGTCTTACAGCTTCAGTTGACCTCACAAGGTTCAGTTAACGGAATTTAAACCCTCCGTCCAGGATTAAAATCCTTAGACGAGCCGGGGATTGAACCCGGAGCCTTCATGGAACAGGAAAGATCCTATTCCTACACCAAGCGGCTGCACACACATAATGACTCCGAACATTGTGTTCACTGTGAGAAAGACAGCCGTGACTGAGGCCAGCAATGGCTATTGACAGCCCGATTGGTTTATTGGTTTATTGATTGGCATTGGAAAATGAAGATGTAATAGAGATTGCACGCATGAATACAGGGAAGTGTATCTATAAGACAGAAGCAGAAGGCTGTTAAATCGAATAAACTAGACATGTAAACATCGCCGTCAAATTAAATGCATCTTGTTTGACAGTTTATAGTGACAAGCTACCATTTAATGATGGAAAATGAGTCTTTGAGGAATAACGACTAAGTTCCCCAAACATATCAGAATATTACCTTGTAACTATGCAACATAAAGTACATGAATTTTATTATTATTATTATTATTATTATTATTATTATTATTATTATTATTATTATTATTATTATTATTATTATTATTATTATATATAATTCGCTGGGGCCATCAAGGATCACGTTAAGTCTTGTTGCATTTGACACTGAACTTGGCCTTCTTTAGAGCCCAAATTTCCCTCATTCTTTGTGAGTGGGCCTGCTTACGCTCCTCTGTCCAAGGGGCACCGTGTCTTCTCTTCGGTTGCTCGTCTCGGTTTAGCCCGTTCGTCAATATTTTCTTGCGGAAGAGATCTCTGTTAAAGGCGTCTTCAGCTGAGATATGTAGCATTTGCAGGTCTTCTTTGGTATTTCTAAACCAGGGAATTGTTGTTTTGTGGTTTGAATCAAAAAAGTGAAAGATTTCTTTAGTTAACTTCTCTTCTGTCCATTATTTTCAGATGACCGTAAAATCGTGCCCGTCTTTTTCTGATTGTGTCGGTAATTTTCTATATTTTGCTATTATTATTATTATTATTATTATTATTATTATTATTATTATTATTATTATTATTATTATTATTATTATTATTATTATTATTATTATTAAACCAAAGGATATCTTTTGTAAGGAAACGAACAGCGTATTTCTTGATGAAATATTCTGAAAATAATAGAATATTCATAGAAGTTTTGTTGTATATAGGCAGCGTTCTATGTTTAAAACGACTTCAATAAAAAGGAGGAGATCTCAATTCGAGGCGTATATATTATTTTTAATGCATGCACACCGATTACTCTGAAATTCTGCGATAGATTTGCGTAATTATCATTTTAAGGATACTCACATGGTCACATTAAATTTTCATGAAAATCGGTTCCGTAGTTTTTATTAAATCAACAATAATATCAATATTTTTGTCTCTTCCATGGACCGAAAAATCGCGTAAGAGATTACTCCTAGACCGGGTACCACGGTTACGTGATTTGAAAGGGGTCTGCAGGAGTTCGGTGACCAGAGGGTTGTTCTGGTCCAGGGATTGCTGGAAGAAGCGGAAGAAGATTGTGTCGAGTTTGGGAAAAGGGAATATGTCGTTGAGTTTTTGGGTGTGTAAGAGGGGTGGAAGACAAGACACCGTTCCATGGAGATGATGAGAGAGTTTCGATTGTGGTTGCATGTGGCTGCCTATGCACGTAACAATGACGTACATTCATTGACGTGAAGGTGATAGCCAATATGTTGAGTCTGTAATCCACCGAGAGTTCGTCGTCCTACGTACAGCTTTCGTACATCAAAAATTTGTAATAGCCGATTTCAAAAATAAACAACAAGAAAACCTCTCTTTATTTTAAATAAAAGGGGTTACTCTCGACCTCATCCTATTTAAATGACATGATCGATAACTGTCCTCTCTAAAGTCGTTCTCTGAGGTTTCTGATCTCTGACAGCCCAGCTAAGGATCAATGGCAGCATTCATCTCCCCACATCACCGTAGCTTCACTTCGAAGTGATGTCCGTTTGGATTTTCTAAATTTTTTAATTATTATTGTAGTTCCCTTAGAACAATTGAGGTGTGTCTGTTCGAAAGGCACTATTTCCATCATAAGAAATTTGCAGGGAAAACGCACAAAACATACAATATACGGAACATGGAACGTACCATGATTGGGTATGGTACGAATTTCAAGGAATTACTGTACATCATTCTGGTCTGGATTGTTCATGGCATTAGATAGTATTCAACACTGCAAGCATATGAAGAAATATTAATTTTTTACTTTGAAGTGTAAATAGTAGCTTTTGAACACACACTTCTCAATTTACAAAAAGGAGGAAGTCCTCAATTCGTAACATATGCATTTTTTAATGTAAGGACACCAATTACTCTGAGATTCCTCGATCTATGTGCGTGATTCTTTTTTAAATTGTAAACAGAATCCTCTTGAATTGGTCCCATTAAAATTTCATGAAAATCGGTCCAGTACTTTTTTATTAAACTATTTGCCTCTCCCATAGACAGTGGTTGCCGGCCCCGTGGTATAGGGGTAGCGTCCCTGCGTTTTACTCGGAGGCCCCGGGTTCGATTCCCGGTCAGGTCAGGGATTTTTACCTGGACCTGAGGGCTGGTTCGAGGTCCACTCAGCCTACGTGATAAGAATTGAGGAGCTATCTGACGGTGAGATAGCGGCCCCGGTCTAGAAAGCCAAGAATAACGGCCGAGAGGATTCGTTGTGCTGACCGCACGACACCTCGTAATCTGCAGGCCTTCGGGCTAGCAGCGGTCGCTTAGTAGGCCAAGGCCCTTCAAGGGCTGTAGTGCCATGGGGTTTGGTTTGGTTTTTTATAGACAGTGGTTATGTATCTCTAACCTCAGATTTGTATGGTGAGTTAATATGAGGTGGCATACAGTGTTTCTTTTAAAAATGTAAGAAAAGGTCAGGCCCATGATTGTGAACGTTTACAGTTGTCCCAGTCTTTATATTTCTCCCATAGACAGTAGCGCAGCCATCTGTAATAGCATACAGCTCAACACAGCCCTGTAGCTCGCATGACGTTTGTTATGCATTATTTATTCTCATGGCCAATGAATAAGCAAACTATTAAGTAATTCTTTGCACTCATTAAGATTCCTTGAAATTGGGACATTATTAAATATACATGGTCATGTGGCCTTGTTAATAATTTGGTCACTTTTAAGTCAATGCGATACCTCCCAATGTCTTAACACGACTTAAGGCCACGTGAACCTGATCTTTAGCAATTTATTTTCATAACTGCTCACTCTGAAGTCGTTTCCTGAAGTTTGAACCATGACAGCTCAGGTAGGGATCAATGGCATCATTCTTCACTCCACTTCACCATAGACTTCGAATCATGTTAAGTGCTGGATATTGTTTTATTATTCTTGTAATGCCCATAGTGCACTATTTACAAAAAGGAAGAGGTTCACAGCTCGGAGATTATATATCTTATTTCAATGTATATGCACCGATTATTCCGAAATTCCATCATCGACTTGCGCGATTCCTTTTTAACTGAAAGGGAGATACTCTCTAATTGGTCCAATTAAAATGTCATCAACATCGACTCAATATCAAAAATAATCTCAATATTTTCTTCTCTCATAGACAGTAGCGCAGCCATCTGTAATGTCGTACAACTCAACACAGCCCTGTAGCTCGCATGAGGTTTGTTATGCATTATTTATTCTCATGGCCAATGAATAAGCAAACTATTAAGCAATTCTTTGCACTGATTAAGATTCCTTGAAATTGGGACATTATTAAATATACATGGTTTATTACAACATGAGCATATGGTAGCTGGTCGAGTATTTTAGATAAGGTATTATTCTGGTATCCTGTATTTTTTTTGGATCACCGAGCTCGATAGCTGCAGTCGCTTAAGTGCGGCCAGTATCCAGTAACCGGGAGATAGTGGGTTCGAACCCCACTGTCGGCAGCCCTGAAGATGGTTTTCCGTGGTTTTCCATTTTCACACCAGGGAAATGCTGGGGCTGTACCTTAATTAAGGCCACGGCCGCTTCCTTCCCATTCCTAGGCCTTTCCCATTCCATCGTCGCCAAAAGACCTATCTGTGTCGGTGCGACGTAAAGCAAATAGCAAAAAATATTTTTGGATGAAATGGCAAAGAAGGGCAATATCGCCAGAAGAAGAAGATGATGATGATGATGCTTGTAGTTTAAAGTGGCCTAACATCGAGGTCATCGGCCCCTAATCGTACGAAATGAAATAACAAAAAGGTCAAATACATCCACTGACCAAAATAAAATAAAAATTGTCATGATGGACACGAACCCAACAAAAAACAAAAAACAACCAAACAAACAAAAAACAGGGGATCAGACTAAAAAAAGATCGAAAATAATAGTATTACTGACCAAGGGACCACTCATAAAGCACAAGGATGCTTGATGTCTAAAGGGGTGCAAAATCCACGTCTAAGGCCCCACAGAATGGTACATGTCGCGAGTAAAGTAGAACCATGGTATTTGTCATTTTGGGGTACTAATCAAAAGTAGCGAAGACTCACGGTGGTCCACACAAGATGGTACTACTCACAAATATTGCACATCGTACAGGAAACGCAGACCTATGGTATTTCGCACACAAAGGCGCCACTTACAGCCAACGCAAACCGATGAGTTTCCTCACCTAGGTGTACTAGTCACGGGTGCCGGTCCCACGGGCCCCGTGGTGTTCCTCACATAGTGAGTACTAATCACAGGCAACGCAGACCCACGGTGTCGCTCATATAGTGGTACAACTCACAGGCTACGCCCAGACCCGCGGTGTTGCCCACATGGGTACAACGCACGGGTACTGGAATCCACCAGGCCAGGCTTTTTACTGCAACTAATCACAAACCTATTTCGTACCAAGTTAGTGATACTACTCGCAAGTACATGCAACCCATGGTGTTCCCCGCATGATGGTACGAATCAAGAGTAGTTTCATGGTTCTAATTCATTCATCCCTTGGTCGCCCCTTTCAGTCGCCTCTTACGACAGGCAGGGGATACCGTGGGTGAATTCTTCGTCTACCTCCCCCACCCACAGGGGGTGCCAGAAGAAGAGAGCCATTTCGTAGGAAACCAGCATACTCAGGATTCAGATAAAAAAATATGTAGTTCACAGAAAGAAACTCCACATAGTGTCTCTGTGAGAAAGATTTATATGGAGAATGGGCCTGATTTTCTGAAAACACATATACCTGAGAATGTAAATAGCGCCGAATATCCCATTATTGATCTATTTTAGGGGGTAGTATTTTAGTGAGAACTTACGTTGTAAAGTATGTCATGGTCAGGTTGTGTTTGTTCAAAAATCTATATTTGGTCTTGCTAGTGTCTTAAGCATAAACCGGAAAATCTTGTGAAAGTGAGGAGTTAATAAGCAGCAAATCAAATGCACAGAAACAAGTTATGGATATAAACAAAGAAACTTTGTATGCTAGGAATGTTTACGACATAGTTTACACAGCATCTAACATTTTTGCGGATTTATGGGCCTACCACCACCAGAAAAGTAGCAACAAAATAGGGGAGGTTACCAGACCAACTGCTGAAGAAAGTATGAATCGGGCCGCACTAGAAGCAGCTCAGCTATCAATTCTCGTAAGCATAAAATTTCAGTTTCAGGCGATGGGCCTTGGAAAACCAGGGAACATTTATTATGACATGGCGTTGCATCAGGTATTGATATGGATACTGGCTGTTACAGACTTTGAAAGCGTTTCCCTGGAATTCGGATTCTTCATCCCAAGAAAGATGATATCTCACAAGTTAATTGTACGATGCAGTTAGAGCTTTTCAGAATGTTTCATATACTGTATATATTTTCTCTAGGGTGGACCGAATCACAGTTTTAATCACATTTTAATGTAAAATTAAGGGATTACAGTAAAGAATTTGCCAAAAGTGCAATCATTTTTAAGAAACAAAGTTTGATTTCTTCCACAATCTACGTAGAAGTACCTGTTAATCCTATCGTACTTCTTCCTCTATAATAAAACCTATGCCACTCAAGAGGCGTAAAAACATTTCTCTTTTCCACTTTAATTCCTGTGTATTGTTTTTCGTTAAATACTGAAACAAAATTTTGAAAATCTATTAACTAATTGAATCGCACAGTGTCAATTTTATTCACACCATACAAAACAGTCAATAATAGTGTACATATAGCTCGAATTTCAAGAAAATACCCTTGAATAGTTACAGAGTTATTGACTATTTTTACAATGTAGGTTTGGTACTGTACGAAACCCCTTCATAGGGAAAATCAATGTTCCTATAACCATTTTCTTTTTATTTCCCTAGGGGCGTAAAATTGTCCCTGAAAGCGGAAGAGCTCCTACATGGCCAACGGCATAGGATGGAGAAGGCATTAAAGACCTATTAAGGTAATCCACAAGAGTACCTTCTGACTTATGGCAAAAGTTCATTTGTAATAATGCTAGTAGACACAAACAATGCATGACGCCGGAAACTTTGTCATTACTGCAAGTGAGTATTGCATACCGAAGAATCCAAGATAGCATACAAAAATCTATCCAGACAAATTCAGAAAAAAGTGTCGTCAAGACGAAAGCAATAGTGTAATAGTGTTAATGTGACAAGACCAGCGCCTGCTTTGGGCTGTTTTGAGTTATATACGTCACTCAGATCATTTGCTTCTCCCCATCGCTCAAGTGCTTCTCCATTTTCATTAGTCTTACTATATCCCCAGCTCGTAGGCACTGTGACTGTTGAAGTCGCCTATAACAATCTTTACACGTTGGTTACTGAAGTTCGCACATTCTGTTAAAGGAAACTGTCTTGAAGGTGGTTTGTAGAATTATATTATGGTGACACCTTTGATTTTGACGGTTAGAATTTCAGTATCTTCCTTCTCACTGATGTGTGTGGACAAGACTGTCAGTCCAGGTCGACAGAAAATAGCACTACCATACACAGAGCTTGGACGATAAATCATATGCCTGGAATGGCTGGTGGCCGCTAATCAACAGCACAGGTCTCCTGGATACAGAAGATGTCGCACTTGGTTTTTGAACACATATCAGCCACTACTACAGCTTTGCTTGATGAGAAACCTTCAACATTCGATGACATCACTATAAAAGCTTATTCATTTTGACCTGAAAAGGGCAGAATTTTAGAAAAAGTTACTCATTTCAAGGGTAATCAAGAAACGAGAAAGTAAGCCGCTCTGCTAAAGAACATTGCTTAGGATTCGCTACACTAGCTGTGTTTGCGTTCGTCTTAATATGCATATTCATTTGCATGTAACAAACCACACAACAAACCGCTATAGAAACACGCAACACTGAATACATCTCTCCACATAAGGTTGGAGTCAAGAAAGGCATCCGGCCGTGAAACTGGGCTGAATCTACACAAAATGTTGACCTCATGTAATTGAGAAAATGCCAGAAGGAATAAGCGGAAAGAAGAAGACTCGTCTTATGAACCCACTATATAGGGACAGAATCCTGGCTTGGTGAGTCAACGTTCAAGATGGTTTAAATACGAGAGACCTGTTCAGACCCATTTGTTATGAATGTCCTCCACCTCTGTATCTTATGAGACCGGTAACTGTTAATTATTGTCAAACTGCTTATTGTTACAGTATGGAAGTACCTTTCAATAGAAGACCATATAAGTACTTGAAGTGCCTAATGAATAAGAGTATCTTACAGTAGAAAAATGTTTCAATGATGTACATAATTAACGAACGATCAACCTGTTTTCTCCTTGACCAACCAAGCTCGATAGCTGCAGTCGCTTAAGTGCGGCCAGCATCCAGTATTCGGGAGATTGTGGGTTCAAACTCCAGTCGGCAGCCCTGAAGATGGTTTTCCGTGGTTTCACATTTTCACACCAGTCAAATTCTGGGGCTGTACCTTAATTAAGGCCACGACCGCTTCCTTCCCATCCCTAGCCCCTTCCTGTCCCATCGTCGCCGTAAGACCTATTTGTGTCGGTGCGACGTAAAGCAAATAGTAAAAAAAAAAAAAAAAAAAAAATCTTGACCGTTCTCTGAAGGAAAGCCCAAAATCAATTTGTTCCTTCACTCAAGATCATAACAATTTTTCAACAGGCAATCACTGGCAAGGATATCTTATTTTATGGAACAATAAAAGTCTGACTCCCCGAGGAAAAAGACTGATTGGAAGCTCTACGGATCGATAGAGAATAATATTTGCAGACTATCCCGCCAAGCTTGTCCTACATCTCGCTGAGAGAAGACAGAATTGAATCGAATACGAAAGCTCTCTCTCATCTGTCTGTAACTGCATGTATGTATGTATGTATGTATGTATGTATGTATGTATGTATGTATAAATGCGAGCGAGTTGGAGTGCTTTACTGTATGGGTCACTTATCAATAATCTTGCATGTAGGAGATTATGAATTCGAGCCCACAATTGGTTGCCCTAAATGCATTTTCCCATGGCTTCCTAGTTTCACACCACCAATGACCTTAATTGAGGTCGCTACCTGTCCAGTAGTAACACAAGTCAAATTTCGGCAATGCCGAATAGAAAATGTCTAAAACTGGGAATTTTCCGACCAATACCGCATTTAAGGCACCTTCATTTGTCTGATGTGAAAACAGAAAACTAGGGAATGACCACCGACGGAGGAGGTCCAATCAACCGTCTTCAGAATACAAGGTTACAGCTGTATGACACATACCTGGTAGCCAATCCACTCATACATAATAATATTAATTAATTAATTATTAAATTTTGCTAGGGGCTTTACGTCGCACCGACACAGATAGGTCTTATGGTGACGGTGGGATAGGAAAGGCCGAGGAGTTGGAAGGAAGCGGCCGTGGCCTTTATTAAGGTACAGCCCCAGCATTTGCCTGATGTGAAAATGGGAAACCACGGAAAACCATCTTCAGGGATGCCGACAGTGGGATTCGAACCCATTATATCCCGGATGCAAGCTCACAGCCGCGCGCCTCTAACCGCATGGCGAACTCGCCCGGTATAATAATAATAATAATAATAATAATAATAATAATAATAATAATAATAATAATAATAATAATAATAATAATAATAATAATAATAATAATAATAATAATAATAATAATAATTTCGTGTGGCTATTTCTAGCGGAGTGCAGCCCTTGTAAGGCAGACCCTCCGATGAGGGTGGGCGACATCTGCCATGTGTAGGTAACTGCGTGTTATTGTGGTGGAGGATAGTGTTATGTGTGATGTGTGAGTTGCAGGGATGTTGCGGACAGCACAAACACCCAGCCCCCGGGCCATTGGAATTAACCAATGAAGGTTAAAATCCCCGACCCGGTTGGTCCCAGAGGAATTTCATTACGTGCTGCAAGCCAATTATAGGAACCTGTCGTATTTGAATCCTCTTCAATTGCACCGACGTCAGCCAGAATCGTATCCACTGTCCTGCGAACGAAAGGTCAACGAATAGCCCATTGTGCCACTGAAGTCAGGAAGCATGTAAGAGAGTAATATTGTACAGAAGGCATGCGAAGTATATAATCTTCGTTTTATTTTGATATAATTCCAACGAAATACTATTACATACCTTTAGTAATGTCACTTAGAGCTATTTTAAAAATATTTTCTCTCACTTTACTTATTGGTCGGCGCTTCAGTCCATGTAGTTCCGTGGCCTCCTTAATCACCTGCCTCCATTCGTCCCGGTCTTCGGCTTTCCTTCTGTCCTGCATTTAACTCCCATCTTTCTAAGGTCTTCAGCAACATCATCAATTCTTCTCTTCCTGGACCTTCCTCTCTTTCTTGCTGCTATTTTCACTCCATGCTTATCCAGTTCATTCCTTAATTCCTTCAACTTGCCAGGTCTCTTTAATGTCCTTATATTCCACCTTGCTACTATGATATCATTTTTCCTTCTCCTAAGCCGTTTTTCTCGCCGGGTCGTCACTAAGTTACCCGCTTTTCCTGTAGTATGTCTTAAGGTATCCGTAACATTTGTCTTTTTACGAGGTAGGGGAGTTTACCCTACGCCCAACCCCCAACCTGGAGGACCAGGGTATCACTCTTAGTCTGGATCATCACCTTAGATCTGTCCGGCTTAGGTGGCCCTACCAGGAGCGTGTGCTCCCGCCGGCATAGCTCTAAGGATCATTTGAACACGCAAGCCTCCAAACACCCAGCAACATGTATTTTGATTTCGTCAAGGTGGTGATACCTTCGGGAGGATTTCTCGCACTTTACTGAAACAAATAGCTCGCTACAATGGAAATGCGTATTCCATTCTATGAACACCTGCAATAATGGAAAATAACATTGTGCATGCGGGAATCCTCCTTCTAATCTTCTTAATTTCACCGGAATCATCCGTATGTTGATCGTGACTGCAAAACGAGTGTATTACTAGATTTTGCCATGCCCAAGGTGTCCAGACCCCGATTATTTTCTGTGTCTCAGGAATTCAAACAAGATTCCATAGAAACAGACGGAACTGTAATACGATGTAGTATTTGCGATTCAGGAATTTTGTTAGATGAAAAACAACAGCGAGACCGCATCAAACAACACATTTCCAATTCTAAGCATCAAAAGAACAAGACTCCTCTTCTTCTTCCTTAACTGTTACACTCCAGGGTAGGTTTTTCCCTCGGACTCAGCGAGGGATCACACCTCTACTGCCTCAAGGGCAGTGTCCTGCAGCTTCAGACTATGGGTCGGGGAATACAGCTGGGGAGGGTGACCAGTACCTCGCCCGGGCGGCCTCACCTCCTGTGCTGAACAGGGGCTTTGCGGGGGATGGGAAGATTGGAAGGGATAGACAAGGAAGAGGGAAGGAAGCGGCCGTGGGCTAAAGTTAGGTACCATGGCGGCATTTGCCTGGAGGAGAAGTGGGAAACCACGGAAAACCACTTCCAGGATGGCTGAGGTGGGAATCGAACCCACCTCTACTCAGTTGACCTCCCGGGGCTGAGTGGACCCCGTTCCAGCCCTCGTACCACCAGAGCCGGGAATCGAACACGGGTCTCCGAGGGTAGCAGTTAATCACACTAATCACTACACCACAGAGGCGGACAAGAACAAGGCCCTTCAAATAAATAACTCGTGACAACTTTTAATACGGAATGCATTTGAACAGTGTACTTCAAATATTCAAAATTTGAAGGAATTCAACATTGATTTGTGTGCTGCTCATACACAAGCGGGAATTGCACTAATTAAGGTAAACCATACAGCATTCAAAGGATTCCTTGAATAATACACAACGATGTCAGTGCCCGATGAGAGCACTGTATGAAAAAACTACATGGAGCCTGTTTACCAAGAAACCGTACAAATAATCAAGGAGAAAGTGACTGGTTGTGTTGTGGGTATCATGTTGGATTAAACTACAGATTCAGTGGGACTATACGTACTGAACATTTAGGCTTTTCCCTTATCAGGGGAGAAAGTTAAGTCCATGATGATTAAAATGTATGAACTAGAGAAAGCCAATGCCAGTACAATAATGTAATCAATCATGGACTCCCTTCTAAAGCTGTGGCGAAGTGATATCGCGTTTGAAAAACTTCTTCTGGTGGTTACGGACCAGGTTTGATACACGGTTTCAGCAGTTAATCAATTGAAAACTTTGCTCCCTAAGTTAAAGCATGTGACATGCCTAGTCCATGCTCTTTACAGGGTTTATAAATCCATAAGGAATGAATACGACATCGCAAATGAATTCAACTCTGCCCTAAAGAAGATTCTACGGAAAGCTCCGAATCGTGTTGTTGCCTACAAGGAAATCAATGGCCTGCCCCTTCCAAATTTCCCAGTCATTACTCTCTGGGAATCGTGGATTCAGTGTGCAGCTATGTTGTGTGAGAATTTTGACAAGATTAAGGAGTTTCTGCTTTCATTGGATCCAGCCATTGCAGGTGTGATTTCAAGGTCCAACAACTTCTGCTACCGGGAAAAAATACATAATTTGCAGACATAACTATTTTGTGTCCTTGGTTACAAGTACCTGACTTACAGCTAATAAACGATTGGAACGTAAAAACCAGTGGGATATTTTAACTTCAGTGAGGTATCAGTTAGAGGACGTTGCCAAAGACAAACTTGAGTCTAGTCTTCAGAAGAATCCCGATGTTGAGGAAATTGCCACATCTGTAGTGTTGCTATTCAGAGTGAATACGAAGTTTGCCCCAGTGGTTTCTGTCTACATCGAATTAATATTTAGCATCTACAAAAACGTTCTATCTCCTATTAGGGACAGACTTATTTTTAAAAATGTAGAGACGCTCATTGTCTTGAAATACATCAGCTTGCTGTATTTTCCTGTTTCTGCTAATTGATTTGATGTATTTGTTTGTACCTCAATAACCAAGAATAGAAGATCGATTTTTTATATTAGTTGAGTAAAACAGCGCACCTTTTTGGCTTTTTTTGGTGCTAATTTTAGCACATTTACCCGTCCTTTTTTCATATGAAATTTGCATCTTAAGATCCTAACCCTGGATATTATTATTATTTCGTATCAGTACGAATATACATACCATACCATAGCTCCGAAGGGCCATGGCCTACCAAGCGACCGCAGCTCAGCCCGAAGGCCTGCAGATTACGAGGTGTCGTGTGGTCAGCACGACGGATCCCCTCGGCCATTATTCTTGGCTTTCTAGATCGGGACCGCCATCTCACCGTCAGATAGCTCCTGAATTGTAATTACGTAGGCTGAGCCCTCAGATGCAGGTAAAAATCCCTGACCTGGCCGGAAATCGAACCCGGGGCTTTCGGGTAAGAGGCTGGCACGCTACCCGTACACCGCGGGGCCGGCAAAATCCATTTCGGCTAGGGCCTAGTAAAGTAAACTCGTGTCCTCATCCCGAGGTGGTGCAGCTCTTTACATGCACACCCCCAATGGAGGCGAGCTGCATGTAGCATTTCAACCACATACCAGCCCTTCTTCCATTCTTAAATTGATATCAGTACCGGGAATCGAACCCGGGCCCCGGAGGACGGCGGATAATAACACTAACCTTTACGCTACGGAGGCGGACTAACATACATAGAGTAAACCATAAATAACACGTTACATTACATATGACATGGACTTAATACACTTATACATAATGTTACACACGTTATACATCTAATGCCACTATGGGTAATGTCACAGCATTATTTCTGTGTGAGTGTGGGGAATGACATGGAAATTCTACGTCCGGGGTAGCTGATGGCATTGCCAGAGTTCGAAAACTATGTTATCCAAACAGTTCACTTCCTGCTTGTCCGGCTCCATGGCTAAATGGTTAGCATGCTGGCCTTTGGTCCAAAGGGTCCCGGGTTCAATTCCCGACTGGTCGGAAATTTTAACCTTAAAATGGTTAATTCCCTTGACTCGGGGATTGGGTTTTTGTGCTTTCCGCAACATCCCTGCAACTGACACACCACACATAATACTATCCTCCACCACAATAACACGCAGTTACCTACACATGGCAGATGACGTCCACCCTCATCGGAGGGTCTGCCTTACAAGGCTAGAAATAGCCACACGAAATTATACTGTATTTGTTGATTCGGGATGGTATTTTGACCGTCCTACAGAAATGTCCGACCCTTCATAAGAAGAAGATATGGGAAAATGGCAAAGTAAAAGTGAGGAGCCAGCCCTTTGAAGTCCTACTCACCGGGCGAGTTGGCCGTGCGTGTAGAGGCGCGCGGCTGTGAGCTTGCATCCGGGAGATAGTAGGTTCGAATCCCACTATCGGCAGCCCTGAAAATGGTTTTCCGTGGTTTCCCATTTTCACACCAGGCAAATGCTGGGGCTGTACCTTAATTAAGGCCACGGCCGCTTCCTTCCAACTCCTAGTCCTTTCCTATCCCATCGTCGCCATAAGACCTATCTGTGTCGGTGCGACGTAAAGCCCCTAGCAAAAAAAAAAAAAAAAAAAAAAAAGAAGTCCTACTCTATACCAACTTCAGCGAGGAGCCCTGTGACCACCTTTTTCTTGCTAGTGGCTTTACGTCGCACCGACACAGGTAGGTCTTATGGCGACCATGGGATAGGAAAGGGCTAGGAGTTGGAAGTAAGCGGTCGTTGCCTTAGTTAAGGTACATTTGCCTGGTGTGAAAGTGGGATATTACGGAAAACCATCTTCAGGGCTGCCGACAGTGGAATTCGAACCTACTATCTCCTGGATGCAAGCTCACAGCTGCGCGCTCCTAACCGCACGGCCAACTCGTCCGGCTCTGTGATCACTAGTCAACTTCCGAATTGAGATCCTTCGGAATTCACCCGTTTTAGGCAGCCCATATCGTTATCGTAGTGTTGCCATGGATTTTTTTCTATGCTTCCACTCACCGTGGTGGAATTGCTTCATCGAAAAATATGATTGAGACCAAATTTACGAAACTTAACAAGAGAACAGGGGAGATTGCAGCAAGTATAGAATTATTTATTTTATCTAGTAAAAGTGCTAATGGACACTGTAAGAAAGAGAGAGAGCGACGTTTGTTAGAGGTTATGATGGATTAAATACGTCGCAGTTTTGGACTACAAACGAATTTTTATTATCTTCTCCCTAAAGTAACGCGAACTTTAGCGACCGCTAAAATCGTCACAGCAACACTTTAGTGGACTTTGTAGATCAGTGGTTGAGTGTCGGTATGCGGACCCCGAGGTACCGGGGTTCAAACCCGGCAGAGGTAGTCGGATTTTTGGAGGGCGGGAAAGTGTCCATTCAACATTCCATGTCCTCCAATGTCAGCATGTAAAATATCTCTGCTAACACGTTGGTGTTTACGCGTCCAAATTCATTAAAACTCAGCATAGACGCCAAAGAGCGATTCGGTTTAATCGGCCATGTAGTAGGCCTACAGTAAAACGGAACGTCGATATTGATGAGCAAGCAGCCAGATGGGATCAATTTTTTATATATAAAAGAAGTGCTTAAATACGGTAGCTGAGGCCATACAATTATTATTATTATTATTATTATTATTATTATTATTATTATTATTATTATTATTATTATTATTATTATTATTATTATTATTATTATTCGATGGGACCATCTAGGACCACGTAAGGTCTTGTTGCATTTGGAAGTTTGCTTTGCTTTCTTTTGAGCCCAGAATTCCCTCATTCTCTGTGAGTGGACCAGCTTGCGTTCCTCTGTCCAGGTGGTACCTTGCCTTGTTTTCGGTTACTTATCTCGGTTTAGCCCATTCGTCAGTATCTTTTTGTGGAAGAAATCTCTATTGAAGGCGTCTTCTGTTTTATATGCAGCATTCGGATGTTGTCTTTGGTTTTCATAAACCAGGGCATTGGGTTTGGAGTCAAACAAGTGAAAAATCTGTTTTGTCACCCTGTTTCTGTCCATTCGTTTGAGATGACCGTAATATCGTGCCACTCTCTTACGGATTGTTTCTGTAATTTTCTCTATTTTACTGTACACTTCTTTGTTGGATTTTTTATAATGGGTGCCATTCTTGTAATTGGATCCCATGATACTTTTGATAATTTTGCGCTCTTTTTCCTCCAGTTCTTCGAGGAGTCCTTTGCTGCATTCATAACTACTGGCTTCAGAACAGTTTCGTAATGATGTAGTTTAGTATTTTGGGACAGGCATTTTTTATTGTAGATTGAGCGCGACGTTTGATAGGCTATTTCAAGTTTGTGTACTCGTTCCTTAAGCGCTTCTTTGTCCAGTACATTTTTCATTATGATCTCACCCAGATATTTAAATTTTTACTACTTGGTTGATCTTCTCGTATTTTGTCTGGAGTTTTTCTGGGGCATCTTTGATGTTAGCAATTACTTCGGTTTTTCCAAAACATATCTGCAAGCCAGTTTGTTCAGCGATTTCCTTTACAAGGTCGATTTGCATCCTAGCAGTTTCTACATCGTTTGACAGAATGCGGATGTCATCAGCAAACGCTAGACAGTCGATCAAGATCTCCTTAGATGTTGTTCCCATTCTCAGGGGACTATAATCCGCTTCTAATAATTTTGTTCGCCAGCTCCTAATGATCTTTACGAGCACGCAGTTGAAAAGCATCGGAGAGAGAGCCCATCACCGTGTTTGACTCCATTTTTGACCTCGAAGGAATCTGAGAGGCATCCCAGGAACTTTATTTTGGATTCTGTGTCAGTCAGGGTTGCTTTAATTAATGCCAGCAGTTCCAGGTCAACCCCGAACTCGTTAAGGATGTTCAGCAGAACCTCTAGGACTATCAAATCGTAGGCCTTCTTAAAGTGCACAAAGACTGACACGTACTGTTTGGACCTAAGATTACAATGCCTGATGATCGTTTTGAGGTTGTGAATCTGTTCAGCAGTAATGAAATGGCGTATGGCTTTTAGTGCCGGGAGTGTCCAAGGACATGTTCGGCTCGCCAGGTGCAGGTCTTTTGATTTGACGCCCGTAGGCGACCTAAGCGTCATAATGAGGATGAAATGATGATGAAGGCGACACATACAGCGAAATTAACCAATCATGGAGAAAATTTCCGGCCCTGCCGCAAATCGAACCCGGGACCCATGTTGCCAAACGCCAGCACCCTAACCATTTAGCCATGGAGCCGGACAGTTCAGCAGTGAACGACACTTTCTGAAGCCCCCTTGGTATTCGCCTATTTAATGCTCGACTTGGGCTTCTAAATACTTGAGGGTAGCAAGTGAGAGAATTTTTTACGTTACCGGTAGCAGGGATTTACCTCAGTAGTTGTTGACGTTTTTCGTGCTGCCTTTTTTGTGTAACGGACGGATCAACACCGTTTTCCAGTCTTCGGGTAGAATTTCTTGTTTCCAAATTTGTTCTATGTTTTTCTGCAAGATTTTAACTGCTTCTTCAGGGGCATATTTCCAAAGTTATGCAAGGCATATTTCCAAAGTTATGCAATGACAGAGTCTCCTCCAGGCGCTTTGTTGTTTTTTGTCGGGCAATGTGACGCTTGATTTCTTCTTTGTCGGGTGGTCTTGATTCTGGAATCTGAGTATGGGTTCTTCGGTCTTGATGGGATTTTTGGGTTGATCGCAATTTAGTAAGTTCTTAAAGTACTCGACGAGGATGGTACAGTTTTCTTTTTTTGAAGTCGCCAACGTACCGTCCTTTCGCTGAAAGCATAGCGACGACGGAGGTTTATAGCCCGTAAGTTTCCTTTTGAACTTCAATAGTACTCCGTGGTTTCATTTCTCTTACTTGTTAAAGTCTTGGTCGATTTTCTCAATAAGTGACTTTTCATATTTACGTTTCTCAGCTTTAGCTGACCGGGCCCATTGGGTTTTTGGGTTTCCCAGTCAGTTTGCGATTTTGTTGAACAATATTGTTTCTATACATCGAGCCTTTCCTTGAGAACTGAAACACAGGTATCATTCCACTAGGCATGTTTCTTGCTTCTTTTGATTTCAGCAACTTCTTTTTCATCCTTAGTCAGGCGGTATTTTGGTGTTGTTAAAGTCACAGGCGATCGGTCGAGCCTTTTCCTGGAACTCCGTGACCTTTTGTCGGAGTTTATCATTTTCAAAGCGAATGGTATTTTTGGGGATCTAGTTGGAGTTTCCAGGGACCAGTTTAAATTTAATTATAGACATGTAGTGGTCTGAGGTCACGTTTACGCCTCTTTTAACCTTAACATTCATGATCTCATGACTGTTTTACCAAGAGATTGCGACGTGATCTATTTGGAACTTTCCGATGGTTGGGATAGGAGACCGCCATGTTGTCTGCTTTCTGGGAAGATGGCGAAAGTGGGTTTACATGATCTGCAAGTTATGGTTTTCGCAAATGGAGACAAATCTCTCGCTGTTTTGATTGGTTCTTTTGTGGGCAGGATAGTTTCCAATCATTTTCTTGTACTTTTGTTCTCGGCCAAGTTGGGCATTGAAATCACCCATAAGAAGTTTCACATGGTGTTTGGGAATTTTGGCTAGCTTTTTATCCAGTAAGTCCCAGAAGTTATCCACTTCGTCCGTATCAGATTTGTTCTTGTCATTTGTGGGGGCATGTGTGTTAACTAGGTTGTATGTCTTGTTGGCGCATTTGATTGATTAACATGGATAATCTATCATTTACTGGTTCGAAATTTGCAACCGATTTAAGGATTCCGGTTCTCACAGAAAATGAGGTTCCAAGCATCACAGATCCATTGAGGACTCTTTTTTGAGTTCTGCTCTGGAAGAAACGGTAACCTTCAGATTCCCAGGAATTAACCTGAGAGGAGTCATTGTGACTCTGGCAAATGGGAGTGAAATGCATTGTTGTCAACATCTGCGACATTAATATATTGGGTTCAGCAAGGGAATCCAACTAGCCTCTTTCACTCCAGCTCCAGCACATAACCTACAAGAGGTGCCCCCCTGTTAAGTCGAGCAACCTAGTGGAAGGTTGGATAATCAATCCCAGCGAGAAACTGGGTCGACAAGTCGATCAGTGCTGGGGGCTCCATGCCTCATAACCTTGGTAGTAAAGAGAAGCCAGAAAATATCTTGAGGCAACTTCTAGGGTTAACAACCTTAGTTGCAAGATGGATGCGTATCCGTCTAAAACAAATTCAAGTCAAGTAAGCACGATGGCAAAACATTTCGAGAAGGCTACCCCAGGGCGTAAGTCTTCGGATAAATCCTACGTCGTGAAACCCGCGGCGCACAAGTCTCAATCGGATTCTTGGGAAGATTTGACATCACGCAAGAGACGAGTCGGAGCGTCTCGGTGTATCCCAACCATTCAGAAACTCAGAACTAAATCGAAAGCCTTTCTAGCAACATTCAACATAAACTCCCTTACATAAATTGGCAAATTGAAAACTCTCACCAAAACCATACATTTAAATCAGATATCCATAATTGCTCTACAAGAAGCACGTTACACAGACGAAGAGACTTTTGAATCTGAAGATTAATTTTATTATTATTATTATTATTAATGTTATTAATTATTATAAACATTGTTTGTACAATTTAGAGAGATTTACGAATTTAAAAACAGGAAAACTGTATGTACCACGTCGCAAAGAAATTTTGCAGAGTCATCCTGTCGTTTGTATTTCGTCCACTGAAGTTCTGCCTTTCGTACTTCATATGCAAAAGAAATCTATTTAAGGGCCTGGATGTCATCATGCATCAAGAACATGGGCAATGCACTGAGAGTCATAGTAATTTTCTTTTCAATGGTCTAAGTAGAGAAATAAAAGTAAAAGAAAAATTCCTGTCAGTCCAGACAGTTCATGAAATAAAAAACGCAAACCCCACGGCACTTAACGCCCTTGAAAGGGCCTTGGCCTGCTCAGCGACCGCTGCTCAGCCCGAAGGCCTGCAGATTACGACGGCTCGTGTGGTCAGCACGACGCATCCTCTCGGCCGTTATTCTGGGCTTTCTAGAACGGGGCCGCTATCTCACAGTCAGATAGCTCCTCAATTCTAATTACGTAGGCTGATTGGATCTCGAACCAGCCCTCAGGTTGAGAGAAAAATCCCTGACCTGGCCGGGAATCGAAACCGCTGCCTCCGGGCGAGAGGCAGGCACGCTACCCCCACACCACGGGACGGCTCATGAAATAAAACGTAAGATATAAAGGCTACAACACACACAGTGATGTTTTGATTAATAACAAACAAGTACTTTAAAGTTTTGTTTTTTTGTGACTGTTCATACCGTGTTCACAGCTAAGGGGCCTCCAGTTTTATGTGGAATCCGAACCGCAGGAACGTGCCGTTTAATTTAAGAAGTCCCACAAGTATTGGCCGGGATTCGAGAGACGACGCCGCTCAGCTATCACATCCCCCGTTAGTTCAATAGCGTGAACATTTACATCCTTAATTTCACATTAAAATTAAGGATTCCGATCGATTGAAACATTTTAATCTGTAACATATTTTTTTAAATTTCTCTTGCATTGTGTTCAACTGATTCTCTTCGATCTGTCGACACTGCAAGAATGACTTCTATCCAATCAACTCTAAATAAGATATTTTTCTGGGTACGGTCGTGAAAGGTATTGATCTACAATGAGACAATGGTGTTAACATGGGTTATTATTGATAATCAGTAGCACTGTGTCTTCCTTTCTTAATCCGTGTACCCTCCTGGGTTGGTTTTCTTCCCTCGGACTCAGCGAGAGATCCCACCTCTATCGCCTCAAGGGCAGTGTCCTAGAGCATGAGACTTTGGGTCTGCCCAGCAGACGGCCTCACCTGCTATGCTGAACAAGGGCCGCAGGATGGGATGGTCGGAAGGGATAGACAAGAAGGGGGGGGGGGGGGGTAGGAAGCGGCCGTGTCCTTAAGTTAAGTACTATCCCGGCATTTACCTGGAGGATAAGTGAAAAACCACGGGAAACCAATTCGAGAAGTGCGAATCGAACCTCCCTCTCCTCAGCTGACCTCACGAGGCTGAGTGGGCCCCGTTCCAGCCCTCGTGCCATTTTTTAAATTTCGTGGCAGAGCCGGGAATCGAACCCGGGCCTAATCACTACACCATAGAGGTGGACTGCTTAATTCTTCCTTAGTTTAAATCCTAGAGGACTCGAAGGTAATCCGCGCAGTCCACAAGAAAAACTGAGTATGCAAGAGTGGTTAACTTCTGGCCTTTGCAGAAGTAGCTTGCTGTGATTATTCTCACTTCAGATGAGTGCACGGATACAAAACATACAGGTCAAACCTTTGCCCCAAAATGAAATATAAATATGTACACCGTCACACATGTTATCGGACTTCACCCGCAGTAAGTAGCCTACTCAAGACTGCAGACCATGTTCTCAAAGCCCTTGAAATTAACATCTATAAACATTAAATACGATTAGGCCCTACATATCATAACACTGTGAATGACTTAGCTACGCGGTGTGGACTGTACAGTTATAAGCTTACATTCAGCATATGATGAGTTCGAACCTCTGTATTGACAGCTAAATTCTAACTTACTGCTACAGCATCTGCAGGCAACTCGTTTGGTAAATAATACAATAGTTGACAAAACTTCTATTGTTAAACAATGTTTCTACCCAAGCACTGTACTAGGGTAAGGAAGATCATTGCTTGTGTTTCATGCTCCTAAAACGCTTTATCGTTAACGCTTAGTATTTCGAAGAGCCGGGCTAAGAGGATCAGATTTTAGAACACTGACCTTCTGAACTCAAGTTGGCATGTTCGATTCCGGCTCAGTCCGATGGTATTCGAAAGTGCTCAAATACGCTAACCTTGTGTCTGTAGATATACAGGTACGTCAAAATCCGCAGGACAAAATTCCCGTATTATGACTTCTCCGAAAACCATGAACGTAGCTAGAAAGTTGTAAAACCATTATTACTACTGCTTAGCAGAAAATAAACTTACCATTGAACCTCACTTACCATCAGGTTTAGTACACCTATTTGGTAAATGTTTACAATTAACTTTACCAACACAGACTGGTTTTACGGTGGCGATGGGATGGGAAAAGGTAGAAATGGGAAGCAACGCCCGTGTCCTTAACTAAGATACACCCCAGCATTTGCCTGGTGTGAACATGGGTAACCACGGAAAAGTATTTTCAGGGCTACCTACACTGGGGTTCGAACCCACTATCACCCGAATGCAAGCTGACAGTTACGTGACCCAAGTCGCGCATCCCCTCACTCGGTATATTGCGTAATTTTTTCGGTCCTTTGAGTAATCATGTCGTCTTCTATAGTGCCAGTAATGTATGCCTCAACATACGCATATAACATTTTAACCATTTCTTGACGTGAACTAGGAATAATACAGTTACATGCATTTTAGAAGCTTGCAGCATGTGTGAATATACTTGTAGTAGCAGAGTGTGGCCACAATTATTTGATTCTCTCAATGAGAGGGCGTGACAATCGATTGACATCGTCACTGGAATCTCATCAAAGCAGCAAAGATTTAAATCCTTGCCAATGCACGTTGGATTTTTTAAAGTGAAATTTCTTGTCTCTGTGGCTATGATTCTTCTTTAAAATTACCTCGTTATCAACAGTCATGTAAGAGATAAGTCCGTGTGCCGTGTTCTAGTAGTGATTGTCACTATGGGTAATATCACAGCATTCTTTTTGTGTGACCGGGCGAGTTGGCCGTGCGGTTAGGGGCACACAGCTGTGAGCTTGCATCCGGGAGATAGTGGGTTCGAATCCCACTGTTGGCAACCTTGAATATGGTTTTCCGTGGTTTCCCACTTTCACACCACCTTAATTAAGAGCACGGCCGCTTCCTTCCAACTCCTAGTCCTTTCGTATCCCATCTTCGCCATAAGACCTATCTGTGTCGGTGCGACGTAAAGCCACTAGCAAAAATATAAAAGCTTTTTGTGCTAGTCTGGGGAATACAAGGGAAAATCTACGTCCAGAGTAACCGATGGCAGTGTCAGAGTTCGAAAACTATGTTCTCCAAATAGTGCACGTCCTAATTCTGTCTTAGAACGTGATTTCAAATTTTCAGATACTTAGACTGATAATCTCCTTCATAGACGGAAAGAAATAATGATTCTTCTCCATTGACTGCTATATTGTCCTCTTTCTTCTTAGAATGGGCGATTCTACTTTAACGATCTTAATAATCGATAATACCACCTAGCAACATATTCATCACAATTATCGTACATCGATATAATTGGCCCACCAATAATCACTGCCCAAAATGATGAAACAAGCTGCTCAATGAACGACATATGAATTTCAATATTTTACTAAAGACTTGCCCTCCCCTATGTTCTGCCGCCTCTCCTCCCGCCGCGCACGTCGATCCTCCCCACCCCAGTCTGTTCGCCTAGAGGAGGAGAGAGAGCAACATTGATTGGTTGCGTAATGCGTCTCCGCGCGCCGTGCGCCGCTCAACTGTCTGTCGCACTGTGGAGGGGAGCGCCGTCCGCTCCCTGGTCGACCGCCAGTACATCGGGCGCAGCGCTCCGCATCGTATTGCGGCCGGCTGAATACAAACCAGTGCTTGCAACCCTTGCCAGCCCTGACAGTGGCGAGAAATTGCTTCAATCCACGTCTAAAAGTTTCTTGGTATTTTGTAGGGAAGTGGTCTTTTTTTAAGTGTTGTCGTTGTGCAAAAAGAAAGCGCGAAGTTTCACATCTAATAAAATAATATACTACACATCAAGATGGTGGTGTTTGAGCCAGTGTCAGTTTCTTTGGAGCCGGCTGAGATAAGTCGTTAACAGTCTGGAGGTGGAACGGTGGAGGTGGTGGTGGAGTGGGGGGAGGGGGCGGGGGCGGGCCATGGCCTGTTGGATGTTGGCCGCCTGGACCACCGTCACCTGGCTCGCCTCAGGTATAGTCTATCTCTCTCTAGCATGTATCTTCTTTAAATGTACAGATGTGGTCAAATTAATATACATTTTGAGTTGAAGTCAAATTCCTATTCTGTTACATGTTTAAATAGACTCATTATCACCTCATTTTCAATGTCTTATCTATGCTTGAACTGTCAGAATACTCTATTTAAATTGATTAAGTTAAGCAACATTGATCGCGGTCAACACTTGGCTGGATGTCCGACTGGATGGCCTAAATCATGTACGCTGGAAGATGGGGAAGCACAGTCGATATGAACAGGTCATGACACAGTGTAAACTTTTACTCAAGAAAAGTAAATATCTATTTTTATAACAGAATAACCATTTAGATATTTCGGAGTGGCATGCATAGAATTACACTCATTAATTTTTCAAATTTCAGTTCGAATGACTTGAAGAATAACTAGTTAAGCTGTGTTGAAAAACAATCGGAAAGACAAGCAGTTCTACTCGCATTAGTTAAACAATACTTTCTGTTGGGATAGTCCAAAATAGCGCTGTTAATCTTCCAAGATACGTATTCATAACTGAAGAAGTAAATTGTTTGGCGAATATTAATGGACTCTTAATTACTTTTGAATACGAAATGCATGAATTAATTAATATTAATTTGACCACCTCTGAAGTGTCATGATACGGGAATAATATTCTATTAAGTATGTAACACTGAATTTTCATCGAAATATGTTTTCTTAAATAATATTTTTGACATTGTTCGTATTATTTCTTCCAATTGGCAATAGATCACATTTTATACAAAATCAGCAAATGACATGGACTAAGTTGCAATTTTGGACGATTTTAAGAGCTCATATATCAGGAGTTGGATTTCTAGTTCGTGTTAAAAAATGTCAACTTACGGTAATCATGACTCGATGTTATGGCATCGCCAAAGTATGTTATTTGTGTCCTTCAAGAATATATAAGTGAACCAACTCCCCAACGTTCTTCCTCTTGAACGGTTTGGATATTATTTACAGGAGAGTAGTTGGGATAGGTCACTTCAGAAACTATGAGTACCAGTTTGGGAAAATCAGAGGTAGAAAGTGAAGCTTAAGGAAATGTTCACAACAAAACTAAAGTCACAATTCATATTCTGTAATCAAGGATTGTATGCCGTATAAAACTTCATACCACTGGCATTTCGCCAGGAAACACATCTTTGCTTATTCGGGAATAGAATTATAGTGTACCAGTAACTGAATCTTGTCTGTGAATATATTTCTGCATATTACAGGATGAATTGCAAGAACGTAATTCTAAGGTCACTATCATGCATGAGAGCGTGTTGTAGAGAAAATGTGTACCTCCTGACAGTTAAACGGAGTGTTGGCACTGGTGCTCTCTGTCTAAAGAGAGCACTTCACGTGTTCAGATTGCTGGCATTCTTGTCGGGTAGACAGTTCAGCGATCAGTAGACTAGCCTCACAGTATGCCGCCGTAGAGGATAATGCACATTGTATTACGCAACTAACTCTATGTTGAGAACAACGTATAGTGATTCTATTCGTAACAGACCTAAGGCAAATGTCTCTGATTCTATTTTCCTCTTGTAAGGATATTTATATGAAGACCCCTATACGAGTCACATAACTCCATTTCTGAGCCCAAGTAGGTGGGTTCGATCCCAGCTCGACGCAGTGGCAATTGAAGGTCCTCAAATGTTGTACAACTCCCTCGTGTTGGTAGGTTTACCGGCAGGAAGAGAACTCCTGCGAGACAAACGTCCGGCTCCGCAGCGTCTCCGACACTCGAAGTAGTAGTTAGTAAGACGTAAAACTATTATTGTTCAGTACTGTAGTGTAACGGTTACTGTGACTGGCTGCCACCCCCGGAGGACGAGGTTCGATTCCCGGCTCTTCCACAAAATTTGAAAAATTGTACGAGGACTGAAACGGGGTCCATTCAGACTCGGGAGGTCAAATGAATAGAGGGGTGTTCAATTCCCACCTCAGCCAAACTCGAAGTGGTTTTCCGTGGTTTCCCACTTTTCCTCCAGGCAAATGCCGGGATGATACCTAACTTAAAGCCACGGCCGCTTCCTTCCCTCTTCCTTGTCTATCCTTTCCAATCTTCCCATCGCCCCACAAAGCCTTTGTTCAGTATAGCAGGTGAGGCCGCCTGGGCGAGGTACTGGTCCTCCTCCCCAGTGTTATCCAAGACCCAAATTTCCACGCTCCAGGACATTGCCCTTGAGACGGTAAAGGTCGAATCCCTCGCTGAGTCCGAGGGAAAACCAACCCTGGAGGGTGAACGGATTAAGAAGGAAAGAAGAAAACTATTATTAATGTATTATTACTGTTAGACTATTATGCAAACCAACCAAAGGCTAAAATATTTAAGTTGTGTGTTCTCCCAGGATGGAAATATAGTAAGTGAGATTGAAACAAGGTGTGGTAAAGCTAATGCAGTGAGCTCACAGTTTCAATCAACAGTGTTCTGTAAGGAGGAAGTCAGCTCCCGAACGAAACTATCTTTACATCGGTCTGTTTTCAGACCAACTTTGCTTTACAGGAGCGAAAGCTGGGTGGACTCAGGATAGCTTATTCATAAGTTAGAAGTAAAAGACATGAAAGTAACGAGAATGATTGCTGGTACAAATAGGTGGGAACAATGACAGGAGGGTACTCGGAATGAGGAGATAAAGGCTAAGTTAGGAATGAACTCGATAGATGAAGCTGTACGCATACCGTAAACCGGCTTCGGTGGTGCCGCCATGTGAGACGATTGGAGGAGGATAGGTTACCTAGGAGAATAATGGACTCTGTTATGGAGGGTAAGAGATGTAGAGGGAGACCAAGACGACGATGGTTCGACTCAGTTTCTAACGATATAAAGATGAGAGGTATAGAACTAAATGAGGCCACAGCACTAGTTACAATTAGAGGATTTTTGGCGACGTTTAGTAAATTCACAAAGGCTGACAGACTGAACGCTGAAAGGCATAACGGTCTATAATGTATGTATGTATGTATGTATGTATGTATGTATGTATGTATGTATGTATGTGCAGTACCTAAATAGCCACTCAGTGATGTGCATAAGCTTAAAGCTGTGAAATCGCGCGTTCAGTTCTCTGCACTGATCAACGTGATTTGCTGGTGTTCCGTATACGACAGCTTTGCTTCGGTAGATATAAACTAAAAGAACTTGCTCAGAATAAAATCCATTCATGCAGTGACTCAGAAGCAGTAATAGCGTCTGATGTACAGTCACCAAAAAATCACACAAGAAACGAGAGCATGTTATGTATAAGTTCTTCACACGTAGAACTTTCCCAAAAATAATTGAACCTGCAGATATAATGTTTGTTGTGGGTACGCATAGGTTTCGTATTTAAATGGGTGGTAAATCACATCTTGATAATAATTACAATCAACTAAGATCAAGTATTAAATGTGAAGAACATACAATACCATACACTCATTCTTTTTCTAACGACTATATACTAAAACATCGACACCGGGAATGGGACCGTTTAGCTGTCGGGAGATGGTGGGTTTGAACCGAACGTCGGCAGGTCTGAAGGCGGTTCTCCGTGGCTCGCCCATTTTTCACTTCAACCAAATTGTGGGACCGTACCTTAATTAAGACCATGGCTGCTAATTTCCCAGTCCTAACCCTTCCATCTCCCATCGTCGCCGAAAATATTTCTGAGTTAGTGCGACGAAAACCGCTAGTCGAAAAAACCAACTACAAAACTGAGCATTATTATAATTATGTATAATAATCGTTCCATTTCGTTCGCTAAGTTGTTTCCAAGGAGTCCCTCGCCTGTCAAATGGGAGTGGGAC
This sequence comes from Anabrus simplex, assembly GCF_040414725.1. NCBI lineage: Eukaryota > Metazoa > Arthropoda > Insecta > Orthoptera > Tettigoniidae > Anabrus > Anabrus simplex. The sequence goes on along the minus strand of NC_090265.1, from coordinate 1,031,695,859 downwards.
TCCGTTATTCCCATAGGACCCAGGCTTGCTTAAAATGTTCTGAGCTCGGTAAATTCATGCAGTAGGATGCTACCCTACTTACACATAGTCCAAGTGAGGATCTCTCCTCTATCCGGTTAGGGACCACCGGTGGATTGTATAGTCCTAGCCGCCTGAGCACAAGGAAAGCCACGACTCATAATATGTCCGAGATGCCCACTCCCCTTCCGTAGCAACTGGTATCCCGACTCTCAGGACTACCTACTAGGCCATTCAGCCGTTGGTCATGGTTCAATGGTCGCACCCTCCCTTCCAAGATGCTAGTGAATACTTTGCCTGGTATATTAATCAATGAGATACCTCGATAATCCTTGCAATCCTTCCTGTTCCCTTGCTTATAGATAGGTGCAATTACTGCTTTTGTCCAAGCTGAAGGTACTTTACAAACACTCCATGGTAATCTTACTACTCTATGAAGCCTGTCTTCCCACTATACTGCACCATTTCAGGTCATATTTCGTCTATTCCTGCTGCTTTATGGCAATCGAGTTTATTTACCATCCTTTCCACTTCCTCAAGCGTAATTTCACCAACATCATTTTCTTTCTCCGCATGAGCTTGATTGTTTGCGACGCCACCAGGAAGATTTCCTTTTACGTTGAGAAGATTTTCAAATTACGCAATATTTTTCAAGTAACGAGTACAGTTACCCGGAAGTGTGGGCTACATTTCCCATTCTAAGTAGTTTTCTGAGGTACAGAATAAGCTAAATGATATCTCGGTGTGATGCGGTGTACGAGTGAGCAGTTGTTATTCAGCCGTACTGTCATTAAGGTAAAACTCATGGAGTACTCCTACCGAGGGACACATAACTGAACCAAAACCTTGTAGATTTAAACTGGCTGGTGATGTCGTGATCGTAGTCGTGGGCATCCAGGTGGAATCTCAACCACAGCAATTTAACCTTTCAAAAATCTGACATGCATTGCCCGAGATTCAAGAAGCTGGTTGTGTTATCAAGCTACCGATGAAAGCGCCATACTGGGAAGTTCTGTAAATTCTATCTGAAAATCTGCTGATCAGAGATATGAAGTAAGTACGAAGTTATGTCACGAGAATGCCGTTTACTGCCCTCCGCGTTCTCCACTTGATTTTAAGAATATCCTTAACTACAGTAATTAAAACTGTTTAAATTAGAAGCTTCAAAAATGATTAAGACAGGTAGACCGTACAGATAATCTGTATGATCTACCCCCTATACCATTATTCTACATCAAAGTGGAGAACTGCAACTTTGCCGTGCATCTATCGTCCTAGCAGAATCGGTCGGTTCACCTGCCCAGTAAACGCAAACTTGGGTATGAGTTGGGGGTAGATACATGTTCGATTCTTTCTTATCAAATATATAAACTGGTTAAACTAGTTATTATTATTATTATTATTATTATTATTATTATTATTATTATTATTATCATTCACTTAACGTAGACTATTTACCGTTAATCTTGTAGGATTCATTATATAGAAATGCCAGTGAACTGAACTACATTCGTAGTCGAGAGCAGTGTATCGCAGTCCGCGAGGACGGAAATGTTACATCGTATGGAGATCTGAAATCAATTTCGGGGACAAAGACTATCCTGACTGAAATTTCCCCTCGAAAATGTCCACACTTACTTCAGGAAAGCTGTTTACATCCACCTCATTATTAGCCTTATATCATTTTTCATCTTCTTTAGCCTTCCGACTCGTTGGCTGAATGGTCAGCGTACTGGCCTTCGGTTCAGAGGGTTCCGGGTTCGATTCCCGGCCCGGTCGGGGATTTTAACCTGCATTGGTTAATTCCAGTGGGTCGGGGCTGGGTGTTTGTGCTGTCCCCAACATCCCTGCAACTCACACCACACATAACACTATTCTCCGCCACAATAACACGCAGTTACCTACACATGACAGATGCCGCCCACCCTCATCGGAGGGCCTGTCTTACAAGGGCTGCACCCGGCTAGAAATAGCCACACGAAATTATCTTCTTTAGCCACCGTAACACTGTAGAAGCATAGTTCACGACACAGTTGTGTTAACTGCTATCTTAAGGGGTTCGCGAACAAGATTTCCAACTTGTCACTGTATCAAATCAATAACGAACTTAGAGGACTGTTTACCAGAAGCCGCCAGCTTCAGTCTTCAGCTATACTCTGGTTTTGGACAGAATTGGCCCGACATTGAGAACAATTGAGAAAAATGTAAACACTTCGGTAGAGAAAATAAATATCAGTGTTGTTTTTCGAAGCAAGGAGCTTGGGACATCTTAGTCAACGACACAGTGTATTTATTGTGTTGTAATTGATCTAGAAAGGAAAATGGAATGATGTTATAGCAGGGACCATCCCGGCATTCACCGGATTTGAAAAGGGAAGACTCAGAAAATCATATCTAAGATTATCGAGAGTGCGATTTTTACTAAGTAATATCCTCAGTTGTGTTACCTGTTCTTGGAACCCATGACAGCAGGGCGGAAAGCGGCTCTCCCCGGTCTTTAATGGACAGAATTCGTGATGTCGGGCTGGCTCGCTCAGATGGTATAGCACTAACTTTCTAAGTTCGAGTTAGCTGTTCGATCTGGACACAGTCCTGTTGTATTTGATGGTGCTCAAATACGTCAGCCTTGTATCGGTAGATTTTCTACCACGTAATATTACCCCTGCGGGTCAAATTTGACACCTCCTTGCCCCGAAAACTACAGAAGTAGCTGTTTTTACAATTTACGTCGCACCGACACAGATACGTCGTATGGCGACGATGGGATAACAAATGTCTAGGAATGGGAAGGAAGCGGCCGTGGCCTTAATTAAGGTACAGCCCTATCATTTGCCTAATGTGAAAATGGGAAACCACGCAGAACCATTTTTCGGGCTGCCGACAGTGGGGTTCGAAACCACTGTCTCCCAAATGCGAGCTCACAGCTGTGCGACCCTAACCGCACGGCCACTTGCTCGGTAGTAGAAGTAGTTAGTGGAATGTAAAACCAATAGAAGTATTAATGTATTAGAGTTCGCGAAGGTATAGTATAAGGAGTGGGAAGGGCTAATAAATGCTTGACCCAATACCATCGTGATCAGAAGAGAACCGGAGTGACCATGAGAATCAGAGAGAATATATGAAAGACAGGAGCCTGGCAAAATGTCATCAGAGGAACAGCAAATTCTACGTAGGGAAGCATTTTAGATATTTTAAGTTCTTTTATTTGCAGCCCGTTTACTCCCGGCAGAGGCAGTAGGACTTTTGAACGGTGGAAGAATCTCCATTCTATATTCCATACTGTAGAAGATCTCTGGTGACACACCTGTATACGTCAGCCTTGTCTTTACCACACAAAATCAATTAAAACTTAGCCACAGGTCATCCAACAGTGCAAAGTTTCTCTACTTCTAGCGCGTAAAAACAGAACGTTGAATTTGACAGTCAGGCAGAATAAATGTCACCAAATCAAAATGCTTGCACACGGTAGCTAATCCCAAACGTATGATATTATATTCTTCTTCTTCTTCTTCTTCTTCTTCTTCTTCTTCTTCTTCTTATTATTATTATTATTATTCCCATTCATAGGCTAGCGCGTTGGAACTTGTTCATTGGTTTGATGACTTTCGCCTTCCCATTCTTCCAAAATCTCTTCATAAACTCACTGTGTTGCCTCTTCCGTTCTTCTGACCACTTTGTACCAGTTCTGCTATTATTATTATTATTATTATTATTATTATTATTATTATTATTATTATTATCATTATTATTATTAATAATAATAATAATAATGTTATTTGTTTTACGTCCCACTAACTACTCTTTTACGGTTTTCGGAGACGCCGAGGTGCCGGAATTTTGTCCCGTAGGAGTTCTTTTACGTGCCAGTAAATCTACCGACACGAGGCTGACGTATTTGAGCACCTTTAAATACCACCGGACTGAGCCAGGATCGAACCTGCCAAGTTGGGGTCAGAAGGCCAGCGCCTCAACCGTCTGAGCCACTCAGCCCGGCATTATTATTATTATTATTATTAATAATAATAATAATAATAAATTATTATTATTATTCTTTCATTGTAGTTTGAAGTAAGGTGGAATATGAGTATGTGGGCTATGTAAACTCGTACAGTTCCATTGTTACATGTTATGGCACATAGGGCGAACAGTAGGCGAATTCTCCTCCAAATTGTTAGGAGTAAAGAGTTAGAAGCTGGGGAGTGAAATAAATTATAGCCCTTCAAAGCTTAATGGAGCTGGGGTTAGAAGAGAACAATACTTAAGCGGGAGAGAGAAGCTGGCACACAATGGAATATTTAACTCGGACTTGATTCCTCTCGGCTCCTAAAAAGTCAAATTACACTGTTTACCGTTTCACGTTGCTTAAAATTCATCCGCAACCACTGTACATGTATCACGCACTCAACAACATCGGTCCCATAGTTTTGAGGACCATACCCTTCCACGGTGTTGACCAAGGGTACGGCCAACTCTTCTGTTAAACAAGCCGGGCTGAGTGGCTCAGACGGTTAAGGCGCTGGCCTTCTAACCCCAACTTGGCAGGTTCGATCCTGGCTCAGTCCGGTGGTATTTGAAGGTGCTCAAATACGACAGCCCCGTGTCGGTAGATTTACTGGCACGTAAAAGAACTCCTGCGGGACTAAATTCCGGCACCTCGGCGGCTCCGAAGACCTTAAAATTGTAGTTAGTGGGACGTAAAGCAAATAACATTATTATTATTATTATTATTATTATTATTATTATTATTATTATCATCTGTTAATCAACGTCTTATTTTAAACATTCATCTTATTCGATACAAGTTGACTAATGTTAGAATCCGTAATTTTTAAAAACTAAAGAACGCTTAAATGAAGTAACTACAGTAATCCATTCATCCGTTCTTCCATTCATTCAACAATTATCCAGAAAGTCACCAGAAAGTATCATCAAAGTTTAACGACATAGCCTATTTCTGAGCAGAAAAAAATAGAGATGGAAATATCCTTAACAAATTATTTCAAAATTATTGCCAACTTTTGGGGACTTTCTAAATTTTAAATAAGGATTTCAATAGACACGAAGAATATTTGAAAAATATCAGGTATCTAGTGTATCAGGAGGCTAGTGTAAATCTTAAATCCATAGACCCACACGGATTTTACAGGGAAACTTCTTGTGCACGAGGCATATACAAGTCGAGAAATATGCCTCTCTTTTGATCTCTTTCTTGAATTTAGTGAGATGAAGTTGATTCGATTTTATTTGTGTGTATTTAAACAAATGGACTGGATATCGGTCGAGAAAATGGCAGGAGTAAGGTTATAAAACTTATAACGCAGAAGTGGACAAAGTGGACACAGAAGCACGAATTCACACTTTCGAAATGAATAATTATGAGTGAAATTAGAGGTTCGATTACCTTTATTCTATTTATTTAATTTTAGTGCGGAAGTTCAGATAATGACAGGATGTGGACTGGGGTATATGCCGTTACACAGACGAATATACTAATAGGAGAATAATATCTTTGAACCACAAGAGTATTGTTTAGTTGTTGTGATCACGTCATACTGTATAGCAAAAAGAGTACTGTGAAGGTGGTAGCATATGTTGTTCACGGTTGGATTAGCATCTTGTGAATGGTGGCGTATCAATACCAGGCTGAAAAGTCGTTAGCTATTAAGTCTCTCTTGGTGATACTTGCAGTGTCTTCATGTGTTGCAGGATAATTTAGGTTTTTGGCACAAGTTTTCCGTCATTATTATTATTATTATTATTATTATTATTATTATTATTATTATTATTATTATTATTATTACAATTTGCTTTACGTCGCGCCGACACAATTAGGTCTTACGGTGACGATGGGATAGAGAAGGGCTAGGAGTGGAAAGGAAGTGGCCGTGGCTTTAATTAAGGCACAACACCCTCAGCATTTTCCTGGTGTGAAAATGAGAAACCACGGAAAACCATCTTCATGGATGCCGACAGTCGGGTTCTAACCCACTATCTCCCGAATGCAAGCTGATAGCTGCACGCCCCTAACCGCATGGCCAATTCGCTCGGTCTTTTTTGTCAATACTTAACACCCTCTTATGTTAGTTAAGTAGATCTAACATGATACAGCCTTGCTGAGTAGCTCAGGCGGTATAACGCTGGCCTTCTTGCTCAGATTGGCGTGTTCGTTCCCGACTCAGTCCGGTAGTATTTGGAAATGTTCAAATACGTCAGCCTCCTGTCGTAGATTTTTTGGCACGTTAAAGACCTTGTGGGGTAAATTTCTGAGCCTAAGTTGAAACATTAGCATGATATAGCCGGGCTGAATGGCTCAGATGGCAAAGCGCTGTCCCTCCGAGTCTAATTTAACGGGATCGATCCAGGCTCAGTCCGACGGTGTATGAATGTGCTCAAATACACCTGCCTCGTGTCGCTAGATTTATCGGCATGTGAAAGGACTACAGAATACGATTCCGGCAAGTTGCTGTCTCTGAAAATGAATAGCAATTGATTTGCTTTTAAGTAACATTATTATTATTGTTATTATTATTATTATTATTATTATTATTATTATTATTCTACTTCTTCTTTCCCATGCCGTAAGGGTAGCTAGTCCTAGCTACTCTCGTCGAGGTTGGCGGATACGAAGGTAGTACTCATGTCTTTTATTTACACAATACAGAGGTACGATTCTGTTTCTCAGAAGTCTTTCGCAGGATCTCCATATGTCTTTTGGCTTTCCTCTCCTTGCAGACCATTCTTCGATAATTAGCGCTCTCTGAAGAAAGTGATTTTCGTCTCGATATTGGACGTGTCCAAACCATTTCAACTCGTCCTCGTCCATTTTGTCTGTTATCGCAGAGACTAACACCAAGCCACGAATGTGATCATTTTTGATCCGATCTTCCTGTGTCATACCCATTGATCAACGAAGCGCGTGAAGTTCCTAGTTATGCTTGGCCTGTCTGGCCCACGCGTTTGCACTGTACATCATTGCTGGTCTCGTCACAGTGCTATAAACCATGCCTTTAATTTTCGCAGGCATTCTTTATCACACATCACGCCCGTCACTGATCGACACTTTAGGCAACCGACGAACCGACATTGGTTTTGTGTCGAACATCAGCATCCCCTGTTGCCTTGCTGTTGATGATAGATCCAAGGTACCTGAATTCATCTACCAACTATATTGCTTGTTTATTTATTTATTTATTTACTGAGCGAGTTGGCTGCATTATACAGGTCGCGTAGTTATACACTAAGCTTTCATTCTGGAGATGATGTGTTTGAACCCCAACATCGGCAACTCTGAATATGGTTTTCCGTGATTTCATATTTTTACACCAGGTGAAATTAATAAAGACTACGGCCTTCCTTCCCAGTTGTAGCCCTTTTATATCCCATCGTTACCGGAAAACCCGTCTGAGTTCGTGTGGCGTTAAACTGTTATCTACCCGGGCTGTATAGCGCAGACGATAAACCTCTGGCCTTCTGAGCTCAAGTTGAAGGTTCGATCCTAGTTCAGGCCGGTGGTATTTGAAGGTGCTCAAATGCGTCAGCCTCGTGTCAGCGTATTTACCAGCACGTTAAAGTACTCTTGAGGGACAAAATTCCAAAACCTCAAAACCGTAAAAGTAGTTAGTGGGACGTAAAACATTATTATTATTATTATCATTATTATTATTATTATTATTATTATATTTATTATTATTATTATTATTATTATTATTATTATTATTATTATTAGAGTTTAATATCCCTTCAAATGATACTGGTTTTAACGTACAAGTAAATCTACTTACATGGGTCTCCCTCATTCCACCACCAGGATTCGATCCTGCTACCTTGAGAATGGCCTCTACCTCACAGCTGGTCAAGGAAGGTAGAGTGACTACTGGGAGACGACATATTTCTTTACTCCTGGCCGCTAAGAGACAGGACCACATTGGAAAGTCCTCTGCTATCCACATAACTATATTCTGACTTTTGTTCAGCTTGAACCTCGCTAAACCATACAATTGACGATAAAGATCTTCCAGGTGGCATAGAGTTTGCAACGTTTCCTGGCTCATGATAAGTTAAATGTCTGAACCTTTAGACCATGACGACCCAGCTGAGTGGTAATTAGGCACGACGTACGATGCAGGTAAACAGATGTTCAGTAATGGAACCCGGGAGGTTTTAAAGAACTGAATCCTGTAATTTCCATTACACGATCTGCTAAATTATTTCAAATATTTTACTTAATTTGTTGAAATTGTAAAACGAAAACATTAAATTCAAACTCGAAATATTAATACCGAGGAGATTGTACCAGGTGTATGCCTAAGTCTTTCCCGCTTTCACTAAGAGATTGCGCCAGCGAACAGTACGCAGCGTATGAATTTGGCACATAAGTCAGTTTGTTCATCTAACATTAACCTACCAACACACACATTGAGTCCGCCAAACACTAGCGTCTGTGTTGTATCGTTCAGTGATCAAGTCGACGTTTGTGCCTGAAAAAAGAACCTTTGCGGCACGCATTGCTTTTCTTATTTAATCAAAAGAAAAAGGCTGTGGAAAGTCATCATTTGCTGGTAGAAACATGGTGAGCACGCTCCATTGATTAGAACATGTGAGACATGGTTTCGACAATTTAAACGTAGTGATGTCGATGTGAAAGACAGTGCGCGCTCTGGTAGACCACAAAAGTGCGAAGACGAGCAATTTCTCGGCGAAACCGTTAATGCACAACGCTATCGCCAACAAATGATTATGCATCCGGGAGATAGTAGGTTCGAATCCCACTATCGGCAGCCCTGAAAATAGTTTTCCGTGGTTTCCCATTTTCACACCAGGCAAATGCCAGGGCTGTACCTTAATTAAGGCCACGGCCGCTTCCTTCCAACTCCTAGGCCTTTCCTATCCCATCGTCGCCATAAGACCTATCTGTGTCGGTGCGACGTAAAGCCCATAGCAAAAAAAATAATTTAAATCAGGCATTGATTAGAAAGACGACAAGAATGGGCCAGAAGACATGGCAAGGACATCCTTCCGCACCCGCCGTACTCCTCCGACCTGGCGCTATCTGATTATCATCTCATCACATCAATAGGGCAGACGCTCGCAGAGCAGCACTTCAGCAATTTCGAGGAAGTTGGAAAATGGCTCGACGAATGGTTTGCCTTAAAAGACAAGCAGTTTTTCTGGCATGGTATTTATAACTTACCCGAAAGATTTGCGAAGTGTGTAGAAGTCGATGGCCAATATTTTGAATAAACAAAAATTGAATTTCCCTTGAAAATTAAGTGCTTTCTTTACCACAAAAATCGGTAAAAACTTATGCGTACACCTGCAATGAGACTTCCCGGCTTGCATAAAATATACTTTAATTTTCCAAGCAATGTTTAGGTGCACAGATTACTTGGCTGGTTAAACACAGAAATTTAACTACTCTTTTCCAACAAACGGATGCATTTTTAGGCTTTTCCAAAGTAAAGCCATCTCCATACAGACCCTTGGAGGAATAGGACGTGAATGGTTCCACTCTCCGTAATCTCGGCACTGAGTGGGATAAAGTGGTTAGCCCTATGCCCGCCTATCTTTGCTCCCTGGAAATAACTTGGTACTCATTTTTGGTGTAGACTGAGTGAACCTCAGGACCATATGCATCTCCAGAAGTGAAAATCTCGTTTCTTAAAGTTTCGACTTCCTGAAGTTGAATCGAACCCACGTCCTTCCGGGTGAACCATCCATACTCTACGAGGCTGTTTTGAAGAGCTTAAATGGTACCATCCACTACAAATTTCCCTAAACACTGCTGATCACTTTCCTATTATGGTAGAAATACGCAAGTTTATTTAGAGAATGGTTGCCCAGTTGTACTTCCTCTTAAAACAGTAATCACTACCACCACCACCACACACACACAACTTTATTGAAAAAGTGTGTATTATACAACATTTTGTATTACGAAGCCTGTTAAGTAGTCAGCTAGAGGACTGGTTGAATCCTCAAAAAGCACCACCAAAGGTTATGCGGGTGTGGGGAAACCGCAAGAACCGATTGTGGCACCATACCGAGGCGTACTACTATTACTACTAGGCCTACTGCTACTAAAATGTTTTCATTCCTCCCCTGAAGGGGTAGGCGGGCCTCCTAGACGGTGATGCCGTCTCTCAGGCCAGGAGATTTGTTACGGTGAAGGAGATGCTCGGCTAAGGTGAGGGGGTTGGCGGCCATGGCCTATACTAGGAACTGTCCCGGCATTCGCCTTAGTATAGGAGAATGAAAAAACACGAAAAACCATTCTCAGGATAGCCCTGTACCGTCTCCCGAATGCAGAGGCGTTCCACCCCTCATCTGCTTGGTTGTCCGGTCAGAGTGCAGAGCTATTGGACCATGGACCAGTCGTGCCCACTTATGGGCCGAGACCCACTCTGCATCTACCTACCGCGTAGAAGAGATGGTGAGGAGTGAGTTAGTTTGCCATTGCTTACCTCATTGGAGCAAATATTGCTATTGTAACACAACTGCCCTATGAGGAACACCTTTCATTACATCTAGCTGCATTTTTCGTGCTCTGAATGTCGTTTCTCAGCAGCTTCCATACTTATCACAGCCATAAATGACTGAGACATCGGTGGAAGCTACATTGTTCTCCGGTTTATACCAAGAGATAGCTCAGAGTGCTATTGTTGTCGCACCGACTCAGACAGATGTTATGGAGGCGACGGGGTAGGACAGGCTACGATTGTGAAGGAAATGGCCGTGGTCCTAATATTTAGGTACCCGGTCTGAAAATGGAAAACCACAGAAAACCATCTTCAGAGCTGCTGATCGTGCAGTTCGAACTAGTAATCTCCCGAATGCAAGGTAACAGTTACACTGCTCGAACCGCGCAAACAACTCGCTCTGTATTATTAAAGAGTGAGAAAAATATTTTATCTCTGAAGACTAGAGGACTAGTTACGAGAAGAGGCATACAAAATTTGATGCTAATTCTTCCGTAACTATGGATTTTGTGGCAGGAAGTGTACAACCCCATTTGTCTAATGTGAAAAAAAAAAAAAAACTATAGAATTCACTTTGCAAAGAATGTATATGTTACTCACGTTTCATTGCGTAAGTGATTGATTGATTACTGCCAATAATTAGTAGTCAGCTATTTTACACATCAGCTTGTCCTCTGCTAAGTGGCGCGCTCTCTAACAATGGGTAGCGATCGCCTTGAAGGAACAATGGACAGCGAAATAATAGGCTATTGGTTGGCATTTAGCAGTCAGAAAGGAGTATAGTTGATCTATCTATTCAGATGTGTTCGATGTGCAGTATTTTTGGGAACGTGTTTAGCCCTTGTCTGAGGTATATTCATTTATGATTCCTCGTCTGCATATTTGTGCGGATCATTGATGTCCAGTGAAAAAATATGAAGTGGCAGTCCTCGCTAGCAACTGAAACTGGAATGTTACGTTTTCTGAGATGATTGTATGGCGCGAATTCGGATCGATATGTGACGACTTTTGTTTATGATGAGGCATGAATATGTCATCCTGAAAGGAAGAATATTAACACTTGTAGCAATGCTGATTTCTGTAGGTAAGTACTGGAAAATTTTAAAATCGTCTGCAACTGAACGAAGTTCTGACTTAGGTTCGTAGCTAATGTGCAAGAGGTTTCATGTAAGGATATCAATGAATGAACATGCTCAAATTATTGAAGGTGTACGGGAGGTAGTAGTCGAGGACGAGTTTGTTACCGAGTGACAGCAATAGTTAGTATTCAAGTCCCAGACTAGTAGTGAATTGCAAAAAACGTTTTTCCCATTTCCATATTTCATAAAATAAAAATGTTATTTTATGTTATCTTGGTTGGCATTTAGCAGTCAGTTCGTGTTATGAATGAGTGAATTATGGCCAGTTGCGATATTCTTTTGTTTGTCAAAGTATAATTGTTTACGTCTCTTCACCGGCCGCAGGCACAGTCGGTTAGTCGTTGCCGTTCTGTTTTCGAAGATCGCCGGTTCGATCTCGGCTGATGTCGACAGTAAATGAGACAACACCAAGTCAAAGGATTCTGGTATGTTAATCAATTCCAATCCGATGTATATTACGATCTTTAAAAATTAGAGCTCACCTTAAGCAAACCACAAAATAAATCTGGAGCCGTGTGGCTTCAGCTACTTCTAGTAATACCGAGCGAACGAGAGCTTTCGTATTATTATTATTATTATTATTATTATTATTATTATTATTATTATTATTTTATTCTGAGAAGTGTTAGAATTTTTCCATTATGTTATGTGCTAGTAAAATAATAAGCTTACACAGGTCAATCGCATGTAAGTACGTTTATATGCCAGGATTGGACCCCAAAACCTGGAACGAATGACTTACCATCCGAACTACCAGCTAGGCGTACTGCAATTTAAAATAAGACATGTTGAAAACAAACTTGAAGTGATGAGGTTTGGTATGTGGGAGCTGCTGAAATTTCATCAGTGAATTTTCTTCTAAGAATAAGACTGAAGGTTAATCGCAAAGCTAAGTTACTAGTCTAGCGGCACTACAGGTCAATTTAGGTTTCTATTCGTCACAAAATATTTGCTAAATTTTATCTTGTACATCACCCCTTGGCATTTGCAACTCGTATCAATATTGTTACAGTTGGAGAAGATCACTATTTGTGATACAAACAAATGTATATTCTTAGGTTAATTATTTTGCTAAAATAATACCCTTTAAAGTGAATCTTCCGTGGCTCAGGTGGAAGCGCGCCGGCCTTTCACCGCTGGGTTGCGTTGTCAAATCCCGGTCACTCCATGTGAGATTTCCATTTGTGCTGGAAAAAGCAGAAGCGGGACAGGTTTTCCTCTACGTATTCCGATTTTTTCTGTCATCTTTCATTCCAACAACATTCTCCATTAACGTTTCATTTCATCTGCCAGTCATTAATCATTGCCCCAGAAGAGTGCGACCTCACCGTTAGATGGGGCTTCATTCATCCCATTCCTGACCCGGTCGAATGACTGAAGACAGGCTGTGGATTTTCATTTTCAATACCCTTTAAAATACGTATTTTTGTACGTGTTTCTAATTTTACTTTATTGAGCACGATTTAATGCTCCAGTAGATTGAAGATACAATACAATTTAATATCTCATTCATCTCCATAAAAGTAAATAATAGTATAGGTATCCAGTGCTTCTGAAACTAATACCAAATGAAAGTACGTTAAATACGTATTTCCTTAACATATCGTTTCAGCCTCTTAGAACAACGGTTAACTTTTGTTAGCTTTCCTGGATTTCCTGTACTTCTTCTATTTGATGGAGATTGCTATTCTTCGCTCTTCGGACCATTTTGCACCAAGTCATTTTCTCACTCTTTTCGGAAGATTCTTTATCCCGTGTACCCAAGTCCTGAACTTACTCCTGTCTTGAACCAATGTCTGAGAGACACCAGCCAGATCCTCCTTCCCGGTGGTTGACCATGGAGTGGTACACATTTAATTCATGAGAAGATCAGCAATACTTCGAGATATTCTAGTGTTAGGCATTCGAGACAGATGACCGCAAAACATAAGACGAAGCTGCATATTAACAAGTGAGACCATTTCAAATTTAGAATACGGCTCTGTATTTGACCTCGAGGAGGGGCTGCCTGGCCGAGGCGGTAAAGGCGTGCTCGGTTCGCCCGGAAGGACATGGGTTCGAATCCCCGTCAGGAAGTCGTAAAATTTAAGAAACGAGATTTCCACTTCCGGAGGTGCATGTGGCCCTGAGGTTCACTCAGCCTACATCAAAAATGAGTACCAGGTTAATTCCTGGGGGCAAAGGCGGCCGGGCGTAAAGCTAACCACTCTACCCCATCACGTGCCGAGGTTAACAATGGTGGAAGCCTTTACCTTCCACTCCTCCAAGAGCCTTCATGGCCTGTACGGAGGTGACTTTGCTTTACTTTTTATTTGACCTCGAGCGATATTCACCCTAAACAGTTTCACGTTGGCCGAGGTACTTTTATAGGAATTTCTTTTTCATTTGAATCCTCTCTATCTCATGGTGGTGTGTGGGGGCAAGGATTCAGCAGCGTATAAGGTTCCAAGACATACACCTCCGGTGTAGTGGCGGTATTTGGCTTTTAGCCCGATATTTCAGGGCGTCTTTCTCTGATGCGTTAAAGGAAATTCTCTCTCCAAGATACTTAAAAATGAATGCAACGTTTGATTATTCCGTGTTTGGTATCTAGAAATATAGTGGTATTATGACGATCAGACTTCATTATTTCAGATTTTTTTCAAAATAAATCTGTAGACGTACAGCTTCAGCTAGGTTCTTCTAGTAACGTTTCAGTCTGGAGGTGGGCGATGTGAGGTAATCTTCCATTAGGAGATCACCATCTGCAAAAGGGCAATAGGTGTTCACTGCTTCAGGTCTATTATTATTATTATTATTATTATTATTATTATTATTATTATTATTATTATTATTATTATTATTATTATTATTATTATTATTATTATTATTATTATTGCTGGTACAAATAGGTGGGAACAGTGGCAGGAAAGTACTCGGAATGAGGAGATAGAAGCTAAGTTAGGAATGAACGCGATGGATGAAGATGTATAAACCGGCTTCGGTGGTGGGGCCATGTGAGGCGAATAGAGGCGGGTAGGTTACCCAGGAGAATGGACTCTGTTATGGAGAGTAAGAGGAGTAGAGGGAGTCCAAAACGACTGTGGTTAGACTCAGTTTATAACGATTAAAAAAGAGGTAGCCTATAGAATTAAATGAAGCCACAGAACTAATAACAAATAGAGGACTGTGACGGCGTTTAGTAAATTCACAGAGGCTTGCAGACTGAACGCTGAAAGGCATAACAGTATATAATGAAGATGTATGTGATGTATGTATTATTAATAATAATAATGTTATCGGCTTTGCATCCCACTAACTAATTTTACGGTTTCCGGAGACGCCGAGGTGCCCGAATTTAGTCCCGCAGAAATTATTTTACGTGCCAGTAAATCTACCGACACGAGGCTGACGTACAGTATTTGAGCACCTTCAAATACCACCGGACTGAGCCAGGATCGAACATGCCAAGTTAGGTTCAGAAGACCAGCGCCTCAACCGTGGGGGCCTTTCAGCCCGACTATAGAGTTTGACCTCGTTATCTAGATAGAGGCCGACACTACCATCGATGTCCAGAGGGAGGTAAAGAAGTATTAAGGAGATAATAAAGAAAACTGCATATAAATGATCCCGTTAATTGGCAGAAAGTGAGGAGAGTATACAGTAATACCTCATTAATCTGGATCAATTGGGGTTGTTGCTGTCCAGATTAATAAATGCCAAGCTAATTTAAAATAGCCTTGGTACATGGTAAACAGAAAACTCGTAGCCTCGTTCCAAAATGGTACAGCTCTTTTCAAGCACACCACCAATAGACGAGAGCTGCATGTACTGTTTTAACCACATAGGCTATCGGAAAACTGAACCCGAACCTCCGAGGACAGCAACTAATAGCGCCAACAGTCATGCTACCCAGCGAGTTAGCCGTGCGGTTAGGGGCACGCAGCTGTGAGCTTGCATTTGGGAGATAGTGAGTTCAAACCTTGAAGATGATTTTTCGTTGTTTCCCATTTTCACACCAGGCAAATGCTGCGTCTGTACTTTACTTAAGGCCACGGCCGCTTCCTTTCCACTCCTAGCCCTTTCCTATCCCACCGTCGCAGTAAGATCTGTCTGTGTCGAAGCGACGGAAAGCAAACAGTAAATTGGAACACATTTTTTGATATTCATCATTCATCACTGCATTGACTATAAATCCTGGTGAAAGAGAAATCTCTCCTAAGTCAACCGATTTTTTATTTTTATTTTTTATATGAGATTGGAAGTGAACATTCATTTCAAGGATGTATGACTATTTACGCCCAGATCCATGTCTGGCAAGATATAGCGTTTACCTTGCACTCTATCTTCTGGTGTAGACTAGAGAGCAAGTTTGTTGTTTTCATAGGCCTGCCTTAGTCTTATATTTAGCTTTGACGATGTGAAAGTGACAGAGGTATGGAACGTTCCATATGATAATGGACTGAAAAGTATTTTTTTAACTTCTGAATTAATATCTTGTCCACCTCTGTGGTGTAGTGGTTAGTGTGATTAGCTGGCACCCCCAGAGGTGCGGGTTCGATTCCCGGCTCTGCCACGAAATTTGAAAAGTGGTACGAGGGCTGGAACGGGGTCCACCCAGCCTTGGGAGGTCAACTGAGTAGAGGTGGGTTCGATTCCCACCTCAGCCATCCTGGAAGTGGTTTTCCGTGGTTACCCACTTCTACAGGCAAATGCAGGGATGGTACCTAACTTAAGGCCACGGCCGCTTCCTTCCCTCTTCCTTGTCTATCCCTTCCAATCTTCCCATCCTCCTGCAAGGCCCCTGTTCAGCATAGCAGGTGAGGCCGCCTGGGTGAGGTACTGGTCATCCTCCCCAGATGTATCCCCGACCCAGAGTCTGAAGCTCCAGGACACTGCCCTTGAGGCGGTAGAGGTGGGATCCCTCGGTGAGTCCGAGGGAAAAGCCAACCCTGGAGGGTAAGCAGATTAAGAAAGAATTTATATCTTAAAAAATAAACTGGTTAAAGATATTAATTTCTGCACAATATTAGCTTACCATGTACAACAATCTTCATTATATTCAATATCGAATATACAGTACATTTTTCCGATATTCAACATTTAACAGAAATGTTATTTACTAACTTCGTTTCTTTACAAATACAGTACTGCATAGAACATAATAATGTTTTAGGAATTTATTTATTTATTTGTTTAATTTATTTACTAACTACATCTGAGGACATGTTGTCGGGCTGAGTGGCTCAGACGGTTGAGGCGCTGGCCTTCCGAACCCAACTTGGCAGGTTCTATCCTGTTTCAGTTCGGTGTTATTTGAAGGTGCTCAAATACGTCAGCCTCGTGTCGGTAGATTTACTGGCACGTAAAAGAACTCCTGCTGGACTAAATTCCGGCACCCCTGCGTCTCTGAAAACCGTAAAAGTAGTTAGTGGGTTATAAAGCCAAAGAATTATTATTATTATTATTATTATTATTATTATTATTATTATTTGAAAATGTTCATTAAATTTGAGCAAATTCTCGACATTAAAAAATCGGAAGTCTTCAAAGCAGGAGAAATTGTACGGAAGTGGATTTACTTGTTCAGTTTGGGGAACTCGCACCTGAACTGCAATCTCTGTGCACTTCAGTCGAACACGTGCTGCATAGTTAGCTGATTGTTGTGTGCGACGTTTTCTTGCCGGAGCTCAACCTCGCCACAGTAATTCTTTTTTAATTGTTTATTCGTACATCACCATAGTCCCATAAATTTGGCAATGCAGATGTATTCAACTGCCGAAAGTAAAAGCTTTGAGGAATAAATAAAAAATGGTGTCATATTTTCCTGTGGGAAAATCAAACGATCATAAATATGTCTTATATGTCTGTCAGTCGTGACCATCCATCAACGGCTGCTAGGTAACAACGCGTCACATATTTTATATTTTCTCTCTCTAAGTATAACTGAAATATGGGCTTCGGTACACACGAAAAGGAATATTATGCGATAAATAAACTTCTTCTATGAGCGCTATTACAGTTAGGAAAATATTATTTTCTACATCTATTTTAAAATGTTTGTAATCTTTTAACTCCAGGTTCATTATTTGCCGTTTTTGTTTGTCTTGGCGTGGATTGAGTGATACTAGTAAAGCCTCTCTTCATGCAGCCAGTCAGTGTGATGAATGACGTGAAGCTGTCTCTCTTAGGGTCTCTTGGTGTATATATTTCATTGCGCCTAGCTGACTGGTAGACAATAGCACCTTCTGGTTTCGTGAAGAAAGAAACGTGAAACTACCTCACTTCCAATTTTCGTAGTACACCTATTCAGTGACGCTTAGGCTATGTATGGCGGCTGATGGAGATCCAACCAGCCTTTGGGTTGAGTACTCGACATACGGTAAGTCAATGACTGGTTACAATTAATTTTATCTGATCATCAACGCCGCCTTTGTAGCGTAACTGTTAGTGCTATTAGTTGCTGTCCTCGGGAGCCCGAGTTCGATTCCCGGCACTGCCAGAAATTTAAGAATGGCAGGAGGGCTCGTATGTGGTTGAAATGGTACATGCAGCTCACCTTCACAGGCGATGTGCCTCAAAAGTGCTACATCACCTCGGGATGAGGACACGAGTTTAATTTATCAAATCATCAGCAATTATTCCCCGGGACTATCAGACAGCTGCAGTTTATTTCTCTTAATTTCGTTGAAGTATGTGTAGTCTTTCGTATGATGGGTTTCGACTGAATGGTCCAAAATGGAAAAGGCATGTTATTGCAAAAATATCCAATGTGGCTAATGTATTTAAAATGCTTCTGACTAATGGAGAATGAAGGGTTGATAATTGCCAAAAGCTTACATCGTTTCGTTAGAGTTATCGGACGCACATTTTCCACTAATTAATATCTGTAATAAATTGCTAAAATTGATGGCCTGTGTTCACTTCGATGTAATTGTATTTTCTTGCTATTGGCCATATGGATCACTTTAAAGGCTAATGCATATTGAATTGCTTCATTTAACGTTTATAGCATCGCCGACATTTATGACGAGCAAGAGATTCCCCAGTCATTGCTCAATTACTGAGGACTGAGGGTAATCAATCATGGGATTCGCTGCATTTACAACAGTTTTGATTTTGAAAAATCATTGCTAAATGTTGTGGACTGTGAACAATGTTTTATTTAGACCGGTTAGGTTAAGTGTATGAATGGACGTTTCGTGGCCTGATGGTTAGATGTTGGCCATATAGCACTGTACCACTGGTTCAGACTTTTGTTGTTTCTAGTGAAATTTATGCAGTATAAAGCAGAGATTAAATAATTTGTATATACAATCAGAGTTGACTTCTCCCGAGCGCGTTGGCCGTGCGGTTAGGGTCACGTTGCTGTGATCTTGCATTTGGGAGATGGTGGGTTCAAACCCCACTGTCGCCAGCCCTGAAGATGATTTACCGTGGTTTCCCATTTCCACACCAGGCAAATTCTGGGACTGCACCTCAATTAAGGCCACGGCCGCTACTTCACAGTCCTAGCCTTTTCCCATCCTTACGTCGCTGAAATCCTTCGTTATGGTAGTGCAAGGCTAAACCGCTAGTAAAAATAAGTTTACCTCTATCAGCTTAATCATCGGTAACTCTATAGTCACGAATAGTTTATTGTGTACCGAACGGGTTGGTTGTAACTGTTGGTGTGACGTAACTTTGCGTTCGCATTTAAACTCCTTGGGCCACAGTCTACAATAATGCCGGTGTCGGCTTCATCAGAATAACACAATTATTGGTACGTAAATATATTAATGAAGACAACACATAAAGCATGATATAGGAAAGAAGCTGTAAAGATATTTGAGAGCGCTATACTGATGAATGTACAGTACATAAAAACAGATGCACGTAGGTGCGATAGTTCGGAAGTGATAATACAAAAACGACAATACCGTGGCAATAGACAGCTGTTGATTGGTTGAATTTTTTTATATTCTTATATCGGATTCGTCATTGGAGCCATGAGCTAAATAATAATAATAATAATAATACCGAGCGAGTTCACCGTGCGGCGGTTAAGGACGCACAGCTGTGAGCTCGCATTAAGGAGATAGTAGGTTCGAACTCCACTGTTGGCAGCCCTGAAGGTGGTTTTCTGTGATTTCCCATTTCCACACCAGGCTGTACCTTAATTAAGGCACCGGGTGAGTTGGACGTGTGCTCAGGGGTACGCGGCTGTGAGCTTGCATCAGGGAGATAGTGGGTTCGAATCCCACTGTCGGCAGCCCTGAAGATGGTTTTCCGTGGTTTCCCATTTTCACACCAGGCAAATGCTGGGGCTGTACCTTCATTAAGGCCACAGCCGCTTCCTTCCAACTCCTAGGCCTTTCCTGCCCCATCGCCGCCATAAGACCTGTCTGTGTCGGCGCGACGTAATTTATTTATGTGTACTTTCTACAATGACAGGCTGCCTAAATCTAAGTATACCATAACACTTGAATTTACTGTATGTGTAACCATGAAGAGTTTTCTGGAGTTAATTCTTATCGTATGCAGTACTATACAGGTGATTTCTAACAATTTGGACGGAGCCTTTAATGGCCAAGACGGCTAAATTAGAGTACATATTCGTGGGAATGCCCACACTATTGAAAAACTCGACTAAGAATTTTGATATGGGGGAGTTGTATGATTCTTTGAAGTAGCTGATGGTTGGTTCATAGATGGCTCGCTTCTTCGCGTCTACGTCTGCCAGCTGACTTCACTCGACATCACATCTAATGGTGGGGTCCAGAATACATACAAAGTCATTTTCTCGGTCAGTTGCGATTATATTTATTCTCCGTTGTTTCCACCGTCAGCAACACTTGACACTTCTTCATGTATCTCGTAAGGTTTCTGGGAGAATGCTGCTGCAATTCTAGATCTTATTCTGTTGTGCCTAACATTCCTAAGTAAGTGTCCCCATGGACATGAACCGAGAACATGAGCTAGGGTTTCAGACTCACTGCAGTGTCTGTAGTGGACTCCATCCGGGCTACGTCTAGGAAGGGCCCGTACAGGAACCACACTGTACTGGATTTTCAGAGCGTCTTTACACTCTGATCCGAAGAGTCCATTTCGGGTGTCGATCCATCGGTTAGCCGGTGTGTATTCCTGATAGCGGATGGCTCCCTTACCGTGAGTTCTTCTAATAACTTTTAAAATAATAAAACTTTTAGAATAATAATAATAATAATAATAATAATAATAATAATAATAATAATAATAATAATATTTCTTTCTTTCTTTCTTTCTTTCTTTCTTTCTTTCTTAATCTGTTTACTCTCCAGGGTTGGTTTTTCCCTCGGACTCTGCGAGGGATCCCACCTCTACCGCCTCAACGGCAGTATCTTAGAAAGCGAGACATTGGGTCGGGGGTTACAACTGGAAAGGAGGACTAGTTTCGCCCAGGTGGCCTCACCTGCAATGCTGTACAGGGGCCTTGTGGAAGGATTGGAAGATTGGGAGGGATAGGCAGGGAAGAGGGAAGGGAGCGGCCGCGGCCTTAGGTTATGTACCATCCCGAAATTTTCCTAAGGAGAAGTGGGAAACAACGGAAAACGATTTCGAGGTTGGCTGAGGTAGGGATCGAACCTCTTCTACTCAGTTGACCTCCCTAGGCTGAGTGGACCCCGTTCGATTCCTCGTACCACGTTTCAAATTTTGTGGCTGAGCCGGGAATCGAACCCGGGCTTCCAGGGGTGGCAGCTGATCACACTAACTACTACATCACAGAGACGGACAACAACAACAACAATAATAATAATAATAATAATAATAATAATAATAATAATAATAATAATAATAATAATAATAATAATAATTGTTACGGAGTTATCCGTGGTAGTTAGAGGTGAAAGAAGGTGCGGGCGGGAATAGGTCTCAACTACAAAATTAAAGTTAATTTAAAACTTTAACAAGGGTTATATTTTCAAAACTTAACAATGATGACATAGAATTTGTAAACTTAACAAGTCAACAACAAGCCAAAATTAGATACAAAGAAATCCCAAGATTTAGGGGGTTATTACAAGATCCGGGCTTCGAGCACCAAAAATAATTTCTGAGCTCTCAGCTCACAATAACAAGATACCAAAGGGCAGAACACCCTTAATTACATGGAGCATTAGCTCCCAATTTTACATCTCAAGCCTCTCTAAGCATGGGCGCCCGCAAGGGGGGGGGCAAGGGGGGCACTTGCCCCCCCCTGGAATTCTAAAGATGTTGATGTTCAATTGTTTAATATCATACTAGATTATTTCATAAACTGAAATTACTGACAGTCAGCTAGCATATGTTATAACTGGAAGTTTCTGTAAACAATTTAATGTTGCTGACGTTATATTGGTTTTTATATTCAAGAAAATTGTTAATGTGCCCCCCCTGGAAAAGATCCTGCGGGCGCCCATGTCTCTAAGGCACTTTTACCACAACACTATAAAGAGCTGTCCCGCTCTCGATTTTACAAGCCTATCAAAGGCTACAACAAACTTCATTTCTATCTGCCCTTAAGGCACACAAGGAAACAGGGGTAATTAATACCCAACCTACGGGGCCTTCGCATGAAGAAAACAAACAGGTTAAGAAAAATGGCCCAAATATACAAAATGAATGGAGGCGATAGCTTGCACTCCTACACCAAGCTTTTGTCAAAAATCCTATGTGGCGCTAGGCCGATGATACAGGGGCTAATCCCAATCAATGGAGGTGACTAGTCGGCAAATAAGTTTAAGACTTTAAGAAGGAAGAGAAAAACGGTTACGAAAACATAGTCACCTCAAATTCAAAATGAAGGGGAGTTCGAGAGGGTGAAGCACTCTCTATCCCCGCTTTACAGATTTGTAATTTGTAGATAGACAGAAAATAATTTACATTTTAAAAGGGTAGGTTACATACTAAAGGTTTCGAACCCTCCCCGAGAGTTAAACTGCTGAGCTAGCAAGAAATGAAGATGTTAACAGGCCATTACCTTGTAGATGAACTGCTGCTTGGAGAAAGAGGCGCTTCCCGCCCCCTGCTACATATCCACACACTAAGAAGGATGTTACTGAAGTGGCACCGAGACAAGAAAATCAGCAGTTTTTATACCCTCGTGGAGAATTCGAGACCTTTCAAGAATGAGTAGACACCCCCCCCCCCAATTTTATTGGGTCGCTAAAAGTTACACATCAACATCGAGAAGGAAAGACACTATTGGTCAGAAATTAATTACAAAAATTAGTTATTGGTTAAATTCAAAACAGGCGGAAAGAAGGATAACTGTTGCCAACCCCCAAAGCACAGAACAAAATTTAGTAAAAATAAAACTTATGAATGCTAAATTTCTTCACGAAAGTTCATTCCTTTACACCAGAGTGCGTTATCAAAGTTTTGGTAGAGACATCTGTTAGAGAATGTCCAAACTTCTTGATACGGAGCAAACAAACACAAGTCAAAATAGACACAGTTCAGAACACTTCAAAATTACCAAATTTACAGTAGTGACATCTTCCGAAAAACCGTTGTGTTAATTCAGTTTGTTAAAGTTCAGGCTTTCTCCTGTAGAGGAGTTTCCACTGGCGCAATATTTGAATTAGCGGCGTGGAGGTGTACCACCCGGTACAATAATAATAATAATAATAATAATAATAATAATAATAATAATAATAATAATAATAATAATAATAATAATAATAATAATAATAATAATAATAATAATGTTATTTGCTTTACGTCCTACTAACTACTTTTTTTAAGGTTTTCGGAGACGCCGAGGTGCCGGAATTTAGTCCCGCAGGAGTTCGTTTACGTGCCAGTAAATCTACCGACACGGGACTGTCGTATTTGAGCACCTTCAAATACCATCGGACTGAGCCAGGATCGAACCTGCCAAGTTGGGGTTAGAAGGCCAGCGCCTTAACCGTCTGAGCCACTCAGCCCGGCCAAATAATAATAATAATAATAATAATAATAATAATAATAATAATAATAATAATAATAATAATAATAATAATAATGGGAGGTGCGCCACACAGTACTCTAAACAATCGATTATTTATCTGTTAGTGCCGAGTTCAAATTCCGGTGTCTTGCTGTCGAATTTCACTAGGACCAGCGATTGGAGATATCCAATCGTTACCCTGATCAAGTCCTAAATTGACCCCACATAAACATGGGAAGATTGAGTTGGAAAAAGGTAAATGATAATGTGTGTGATCCTAGGTGTTGAATGCAAATCCTTAGAATTTACACCTCCTGGACGACTTGTCTGTTAAATTGGACATTTCTGTTCTCACCAACAGATCGAGTCACTGCAATTAATTATATTAAGCGTTCGTAGTAGCAAAGCCGAGATCATGCAAGCTTGAATTTTTATATTACTTTAGACATGGTAACATAATCATAAATCCTTCTGCATTACATGTAATCCGAACTACAGGATTAAAAAAAAAAAAACCATTCATATGTCGGGACTGGAGCCACGAAAGCCTTTTTGAGAACCCAGTGACTAAGCTACCACATTTCCCATCCTAATGCATAGGTCCTACCCCAAGGTATAATATGAACGTTATTACGTAGTATGTAATTTTCTGTCTTCAAAAATACACTTCCTGAAAGAAAATGCATTATGCTGCGACTACTTCCTTTTCATTAATTACACGTTCACACCAATGTAGATACCACAATTAGGCCTACTCAGGTGATGCGGTGTCTTGTGGCCTCCGAAAAGGCCTGGTGCACATCTTTCTAGTTGACATCCATGGGCGACCTGCGCGACCAGGGGCTGCTCCTGGTAGTAATAATAATAATAATAATAATAATAATAATAATAATAATAATAATACGAAGAAGAAGAAGAAGCTAGGGAGATGGTGAAACCGGTGTCGGTACATAGTACTCCTATAAATAACACCAAAGGTTCTGCTTAAGGTGATTGGTGATGATTATTGTTTTAAGAGGCAGTAGGCCTAATACTAGGCAAAGGCTTTAACGTCCCCATCCGACGGACGAATCACTATCAACAGCGTTATATTTCCTCGCTGAAGAGAGATTTGGAATTGAACCCAGACTTTCAGCACGCAATCTAGTGAGGAATTATATACTACTACCACCTCTCCTACCCCGCCGACCAACGTTCTAATGGTGACTTTCTACGAACGGGGCTCGAAACTGCTAACCGTGACATAATTACTTGACGCTTTCACAATCATGGGCACCAGATGGGCATTGCTCAGGTTATTCGAATTAAAAATAACATTTGTTTGACGCTCCACTAACTACTTTAACGGATTTCGAAGACGCCGAAGTACTGGAATTTGGTCCCGCAGAAGTTCTTTACGTGACATTAAATCTACTGACACGAGGCTGACATATTTAAACATCTTGCGATACCATCACCGGATTGAGCCAGTGCTCTACCGTCTGAGTCACAATCCTGGCATATATCAATAAGTAAATCTGACAACTTTTTTTTTTATCAGTAAGCAGCATGGAATCCGAGGTACTAAAATGGTTTCGCACCCTTTGTATGCAGCATTCATATCTTTCTAGTCCTAAACTTACATTTTGTGGCATGCTTTATAAGCGTACTTCCTGTATCCTTGGATATCTTAGATATTCTTTTGAGGTGGTAAGATATGAGGGTTAAATCTGCCGTAAGCTGCTTGGTATTTTCTCAGCTATGTATGGAGTTTGGAATATGATGTATAAAGCCCATTTCCAATATTTATAGGATGCTTCGTACTTGGACGGAGATTTATAGCGACAAAATGCGGTAGACGGAGGTATCTGTGCGATGGTAACGAGACCTTGTTACGAGGAAGACTGAATCAATAGCGCTGCCGGCCGTCTGGTTATCCATTAGCCGAGATAATGGGGCACTGCAGCACCGACCACGCCGCATTACCCGTGAATTCTATTTTCTCTCTCGCACATTACCGGCTAATTCTATGTCGTATTACCTAATTACTCGGTGTTGATTCTTGGAAATCAACTGACAAAATGTCAGCTACTAACGTGGAAGTAATCTGGGTATCGGAACGAGGAAGTTTGCCTCACCTAACAAGTAAACCCTTCAGATACTTAATATGCAGTGTGTGTCAACTGACGTGTTCACCTCAAATAAGTCCAAACCGTTAGATATATCGAAATTTTGTTTTCACCTTCAGCAATGCATACTGTAGCTGTCAGAAGAAGGTGAACAAAAATGAAAATCCACAGCCTGTTTCCAGTCATTCGACCGGGGATCTTTAACCCAGTCGTCATAGTATACATGAGTAGTAAACGTCGTAAGTACGCATTTCTGACTAGCGATTTCATTTGGCAACGATATTCTAGTTTAGTGAGAGCCTCCGTGGCTCAGGCGGCAGCACACCGACCTCTCACCGGTGGGTTCCGTGGTTCAAATCCCCGTCTCTCCATGTGAGATTTGTGCTGGACAAAGCGGAGGCGAGACAGGTTTTTCTCTGGGTACTCCGGTTTTCCCTATCATATTTCATTCCAGCAACACTCTCCAATATCATTTCATTTCATCTGTCATTCATTTATCATTGCCCCAGAGGAGTGCGACAGGCTTCGGTAGCCGGCACAATTCCTATCCTCGCCGCTAGATGGGGGCTTTATTGATTCCATTCCTGACCCGGTCGACTTACTGCAAACAGGCTGTGGAGTTTCGTTTTCATTCTAGTTTAGTCCAGTTCGAGCCTCAGTTCAGTTGCCGGTTATTCCCTGTACCGTGGTTTTCTTTCTTTGCTAGTGGCTTTACGTCGCACCGACACAGATAGGTCTTATGGTGACGATGGGATAGGAAAGGGCTAGGAGTTGGAAGGAAGTGGCTGTGGCTTTAATTAAGGTACATCCCCAGGATTTGCCTGGTGTGAAAATGGGAAACCACGAAAAACCACATTCAGGGCTGCCGACATATTTCCCGGATGCAAGCTCACAGCTGCGCGCCCCTAACTGCACGACCAACTCGCCTGGTCTCGTCTAGTCTGCGATAAGCTTCCGTACAGCACGGTTACTTCTTATACAACTGTAATTAAACTGTTTAGAACGTTTCATGGCTTCTGAATAAAGTGTTGAACGTATTTTTTTGTGCTGCTGATTTTTGAAGTGCAATTTGTACCGTAATTTTGAAGATTCGTGAGGGTGAATTGGATAGAATATCATTATGTGCTACAACGCTTGTCTACAGGCTGAGGGAGAGCATTTTCAACATATACTGTAATGGGGTAAGTTTTATTGTTTTTCTGTTTTTCTCTCGGATTACCGGTTCACCAGGTGAGTTGGCCGTGCTGTTAAGGGAGCGCAGCTGTGAGCTGGCATCCGGAAATAGTGGGTACGAATCCAACTGCCGGCAGCCCTGAAGACTGTTTTCTGTGGTTTTCCATTTTCCCACCACGCAAATGCTGGGGCTGTATTGTGCCCTTTTCAAGGCAACAACTGCGGTGAACTCTTCCTTCTTCTGTGCGCCGGCTGCTCCTGTAATAAATGACACGTAAATCATACTCACCGCTGCATGTAGACTCTTCTTCCTCGGTCGTGACCGTCCGCTATCCCCGAAGAGAGGCCATCCGCCGATCAAGGAGTGAGGAAATGAAAAGAGGGGGGTAGACTAACTAAAAATGACGGTACCCAAAGACTGAATTAAAATTTAAATAAAAGACTGATTTATTGAATAAAATGCAAAATGCCAAAAAGAATGTAAGTGAACTGAACTAGTGAAAAAAAAGGTAAACAAAATGAAATAAATGAGACTAAGAAAATTAAAGACTGAAGATCCGCCTTACAAAACACCATTATCTGCCTAATAACTGACTGAAGGTCAATCACCTTAATTAAAATATATATCAGACTACGTTGACACTGTCTTCAAGTTGATAGCATGAATCAATTTAAAACTCTGGTCAGAAAGACCACCTTCTTGAAATACAGAATTATATTACGTCGAAAATATTTCTCCAAACTAAATTAAAATAGTTGAATCATAATAAAATAATTAGTTACGTCATCAAATCCACTGACTCATAGGAGTTATCAAATATTTATAACATGTGGCTCATTTGGGAAAACACCCCACTTTAAAATAATCATGGACTGCACTAACCAAGTGTATCACATAAGGAATAATTAGAAGAAAACAGCCATGAACATCACCCTTCATTTCCTACATAACCATTGTCTTATTCAAACACCTCATGATTAAACAAAATAAATTATTGAAACATCAATCTGAGTGTTACAACCACTCATCTAAATTTTAAACTTCACTTGCATGTCTGTGATAGACTGGACTGCTTAAAAATAATCCAAAAGATTAGGCCAAGTGCCTGATGTTAACATTTCAAATGACAGCGATCCTTGTACATTAAAATTTCTATTGAATTTGCCGCTAACTGCATTTCATTATCAACTCATTATTTGTGGTACCACCACTAGATGGAGGCAGATGCCATCTTGTTTACCTCATTCATTGCGGCAGTTTCATACAATTGGTTTATTAAAGATCGCTTCATTTCTAAATAGAATGTAGTGGATTTTAAAAAGTTTGGTAATTACTTAAATGCCTGGTATGAGCATACCACTACTATCGTTTCGACTGTGACTTAATCGACGATCCATTAACCTAACATCTGAAATCTTATTTACATCATTAAATCTGTTAAATGGAGAAACACTGCTCCGACAAAGAAAATACAGAAAACAAAACTAGCCTATCTACACCTATCTATTTACATCAAATCAAATATAAATAATTCACATACGCTTACGTCCTACAAATGAGCGGTAATAAAGTACACTCAGAAAGAAATAAAATAAGCAAAACTAGATCCCACCATCGCGGCCTACTGGAAATTAATAAGGATAGAATGCGCACAATAAAATCGGAGTCTCCATAAAAATATACCCCGCTGCGAGTAGCAAAAATAAAATATTGTGAATTTGACGGCAATCTCTAACCTCAGACGATAAATGTCTGGACATGATACTATTTAACCTTTGTGGACAATAATTACTGTTATTTCATGTCATCCATGACTCTACATGATTATTAAAAAACACATTGACTCGTCGCTCTGCTCACATTGTACAATGGCTAGCATATTTGCCGAGCATCTACTTTCCTGGAATTATTTAAACAAATACAGGCTTCTGCCTACAATCATAACCCCTGTCGTAACACATTTAACACTCTTGGTTAAATTACTCATTTCACAATTCTCTTTGCTCATTAATTCTCGATGTCTTTATTACTCATTATTCTCACAACACGGCCTCGCTCGTATCCGGCGGGCAAAATATCTGTCGTGCATATTACGACTTCTTACGACAGTTCATGACATGGTCCAAATATCATTCCATTATCAACGTAGATCATCAGGGATATTAATCATCTAGCTCGATCTCTTGATCGTTCTCTGCTTCACATATCACAAAATATCAGAGCTGACTCATCAATGGCTTCCTAGCACTCACTGTTTATATATAAAAAAGTGGCGAGATTGCCTCTCAAAACACAGATGTTGAAAGATGTGTAACCGCAACTACACGGAAGTAAATACTCGCGTCTACCAAAAATCGTCGCAAAATACACAACATAAAACAAGCTGTAAGCGCAAAATAGCAAAAAATAAACCTTAAAATCATCTAGGCGGCGTTTACAAGATCAAAACTCCAACAAATATGACTCAAAACCAACGATAATAACATGATGAATATTATAATTAATTATAAATCGGCATTACACTCATAGATCAAATATCATAGCTTCCTAAACTGTCAAAGTGACATACTACAGAACACGCAAACAACATCTACCTAAACGAAGTGCACAAATAACCCTATTATTATTATTATTATTATTATTATTATTATAGTTATAATTATGATTATTATTATAATTATTAAAAAAAATATGAACTATTTACAATCCTACCTAATACTCTAAGCTACATTGATCATCGATTAGTCACGGTCCTACATATTTATTTACATTATTTATTTATGCTCATACCTGTGTGATGGAGGCATGCTGTCTCACCCTCCGGCCTCGGTCATGGTGAATTTAGAATTCCATCTTCAAGCTGATGTGGTATTCCAAATTTTTACACACGCAAATTTGACACATATTTGCCATGGCGTAACGCACGCTTACGTTGACATAAAACACTCGCATTTCTCGCACTCCAGTGAAGGTTAGACGATGCCACTGCAGACTCCTGTCGTGAAGTTAGACGGTCGTCTCGCTACCTGCCTGGAAATCACCTGTTGGTCTACACACCGGTCTCTCAGCTTTTGTTTACACACACAGCTTATCGAACATTAACCCCAACGGGACATAACTGTTTGTTCAAGGTCTGCCACTGCGGCCTTCATTAAAGAAAAGTCATTCTCCTCCCCGTCTGCCTTTACAAGTTTCTCCCCGTAAACATCTCGCTTGCCAAACAGTTTATTAAAATGGTAAAAGCAAGCTAAATACAGTTCCAATGTTGTGGAGAAATTTATGCTTATAACAAATGTGAAACTACCCGTGGGTTAGAGAGGTTTTATGTAATTATGCTGACAACATGGACTTGTTCCTCTCGACTCGTAATGTGAGTTTATTTAAGCCAAGTGTAGAAAGTGTAGTTCTTGTCTGTTGTTTCTGCATAAATAGCAAAAGTTTGTTAAAGTGTTCATTTCTGAAATGTTACTCTCCCAAGTGAAATAATACAAGGCCTTCTCAAAATGCCTACAAGTGTCTGTAATCACTTTCTTACCAGCCAAAAGTAAAGCTGACTAACTAAATTAGCTGTCACTCTCTGTCACACTGTCGCTCTGATTCGCACTGTCAAACTGAAGTTTCACTGAGAATTCTAAAGAATCACTGAGAAACTCAAGAAACACTGAGAATTCAACCCCCTGGTCGCTGGGTTTTGTAAAGAGTTCTCCCCCCACCTAGAAAATAGTTCCGTGGAAGGGATGTGGCGTAATGATCTTGCCCTCGGGAGCACTTTATCGTACATCCGTAGGTTAAGGTTTTCAAAATTTATGTACAAAACTCCCTAATTTCGGTCTGACTTACATGTAATATTGCGTCGTGGGAAATGATCACAGGATTATCCACACGACGGCACGCGTCACTGGTGTTATTTTCTTCCGGTGAATGGCTCCATCCTGCCATGACAGTTCATCCTTCTGGGCACACTTACCCCTCCGTGTGAAGTTAAATTTTATTAATTAGGCACTAATTAACCACAGATTCGTACTGATAATTTTCCAAATATTATAACGAAATCAGGACACTGTTTTTCACCACCACACCGGGCTTCAGATAGCGAAATACTGCCTGTAGATTCCCGCTGTGACAGTTCATTCAAATTTAGAATTTTGTGATTGGCTGAGACTTTCGCGCTCTTCGTAGCGTGGATGCTTCCATTTCCTCCCAAGGATTGGCGGGTATTGTCGTTGTCCCTTTTGTCCTAGCTAAGTAGGTCAGGCCTCGACGCGTGATTTTCTCGTGAGAACCAAACAGAAAGTCGCCACTCCTAGGCGGTGTCATAAAATTTATTGGAAGGAGTACTCAGGGTGGTTTACAAGTTGGTCGTGCTCTAAGGAGAGTTTTGTGGATTTTACTCGCCGTCTGACTGGCGCCAGAAAGTTCCTTTGTGACTGCTGGACTCCCAGCCTCCTGTAGTATCCCATATGCGAAATATTCAACTTTTAATTTGTAAATTAATTAGGTAAATTCGCTTATGGGTGCAGTATCTTAACTAAGGCCACGGCCTCTTCCTTCCCACTCCTGTTTTTGCTAGTGGCTTTACGTCGCACCGTCACAGATAGGTCCTATGGCGACGATGGGACAGTAAAGGTCTAGGAGTTGGAAGGAATCAGCCGTGGCCTTATTTAAGCATTTGCCTTGTGTGAAAATGGGAAACCACGGAAAACAATATTCAGGGCTGCCGACAGTGGGATTCGAACCCACCATCTCCCGGATGCAAGCTCACAGCCGCACGCCCCTAACCGCACGGCCAACTCGCCCGGTCTTCCCACTCCTAGCCGTTTCGTCTCCCATCGTCACATCTGTGTCGGTGCGACGTAAAGCAAATAGTAATTGTAATATCTATTCATCGAAGTTGATAGCCAGACCGAGGATTTTAATTGAGTATGGTTAATTCTTCTTGCTCAGGGACTGGGTGTTTGTGTTCGTCTTAGTACACACCGCGCTACCAACCTCCACAGAAACACGCAATAGTGAATACATCTCTCCACATAGGGTTGGCCATCCTGCTGTAAAACTAGACCAAATCCACAAGTGCCAATCCTAGTGAAATGAAATGTCGTATGGCTTTTAGTGGCGGGAATGTCCGAGGACATGTTCGGTTCGTCAGGTGCAGGTCTTTTGATTTGACTCCCGTAGGCAACCTGCGCGTCGTGATGAGGATGAAATTATGATGATTATTTTTTTTCGTGTGGCTGTTTCTAGCCGGGTGCAGCCCTTGTAAGGCAGACCCTCCGATGAGGGTGGGCGGCATCTGCCATGTGTAGGTAACTGCGTGTTATTGTGGTGGAGGATAGTGTTATGTGTGGTGCGTGAATTGCAGGGATATTTGGGACAGCACAAACACCCAGCCCCCGAGCTATTGGAATTAACCAATGAAGGTTAACATCACCGACCCGGCCGGGAATCGAACCCGGGACCCTATGAACTGAAGGCCAGTACTCTGACCATTCAGCCAGCGAGTCGGACAATGATGATGATGAAAACAACACATACATCCAGCCCCCGTGCCAGAGAAATTAACCAATTATGGTTAAAATTCCCGACCCTGCCGGGAATCGAACCCGGGACCCCTGTTACCAAAGGCCAGCACGCTAACCATTTAGCCATGGAGCCGGACGCCAATCCTAAGCAATTGGCCAGGAAGAAGAGGAGTCTTAGCTCACTCGCCCAACCTAATTTCCTTGTTGTCTCCACATCAATGCGGCAATAACGAAAAATCAAAGTTAAGGCACCCCCCACAGAACACAAAGCACATACCCTGTTTACTGGACTTATCACAAAATTAAACCAGACCGACACGATGTCACTGGTCGTAAGCAGTCTCATCGCGACGCACTGGAATTAGACGGTAAGGAGCCTGAAAAAAAAAAGAGTTAAAGAAATGTGACACGTTTCAACTTTGTCACCGCATGGACGAAATTCACACAGCTATACTACGGGAATAGTGAGAGAACTCTCATCCTTACTTCTCAGAGGAGAAAGAAAAAGTAAATTGGTTTACCTTTCTCGAATACACACGTATTGTGAGGAGGTACCAGGCCATGCACATTGGATAGGCCTCAAGTCACAATTCCGACATTATAATTTTAAAACAAATCTAAAGAAACTTTTCTCGCTGTATTCAAAGTTGCAAATAGCTATTTGAATTTTGTCACCAATGACGGAATTGGATATTGCTCAGTACTCTTCCTCGTGTACAAACAGCGGTCATCAGCGACTTCAAAGAAAAATGTTTAAATAAAACAAATACTGACGGAAAAAGGAGCATTGTCCGGCAGTAGTTTTTCTTTTACTTGCCACTGTATCCACCGACATGAGGCTGGCGTACTTGAGCACACTACTGGACGCAAACCCACCAGTTTGGATTCAGAACTCACCGCTCTACCATTTGAGTCACACAGTCTCGACCTGGCACTAGAGCCACGTGGTATAAACAGTTGCACCGAAATATCAATAGAAGAATGGCCGTCTCATGATCCTGATCTCGCGGGTTCAATCACGGCTGACGTCGATTTGTGAAGGCGGTCAAAAATCTTTATATTTCTGTCTCCTGTCGTTGTTGTAGGCATGTTAGAGATCTATAATGGCGCACTCACTGTTATCGGACAAAATAATTAACTTCGCAATAAGAACGGTCCAGTAGAGTTCTGCAATCGTTGCAACATAGCAGCACAAGCAGAAGGTCGAAATTGGTAGGCAGGCATTAGAGAGCATCACGTTTAAAGTTCTGCAACTCAGTTGCTGAGGCAAGACGATTCTTCTTTCTTTTTTTCTTTCTTTCTTTATTCGTTATGCCCAATTTAAAGAGTGCATTTGTTCATGGTGTCATTGATGATGATGTTTGTTGTTTAAAGGGGCCTGACATCTAAGGTTATTGGCCCAGAGTGCATTTGAACTTGTTAGCTTAGTCTGACGGCTTCCCCTCTTCTTCTTCTTCTTCTTCCAAAATATCTTCCTGAATTCGCTGAGGCGTTTTTTCCGTTTTTCTGCCCACTGTTTTCCGGCTTTTTCCACGAAACTCTGATTTGTAACCAGAATTCGAAAGACTTTACAGCTTTTTATTGTATCGTCTGTAGCGTTTATTTCTTGTAAATCTTGCTTAATTTTTTTCCAACCATGTTGATCTTGACCTTCATTGAATTGATTATAGTTAATAGTCTTTTAGCAAATCTATTATTGTCCATTCTACAGATGTGACCATAGAATTTTAAGCGTCTCCTACGTACGGCATCAGTAAAGTTATCTGTTGCTGTGTACAGGTCTGTAGTTTTTCTTTTAATCCATAAGCCATTTACATGATTGGAACCATTATTATTATTATTATTATTATTATTATTATTATTATTATTATTATTATTATTATTATTATTATTATTAAGATGTTATTTTATTTCTTTTATCGTATCAACTTTTAGTGTCCGACTCGTTGGCTGAATGGTCAGCGTACTGGCCTTCGGTTCAGAGGGTCTCGGGTTCAACTCCCGGCCGGGTCAGCGATTTTAATCGCTTCTGATTAATTCTTCTGGCTCTGGGACTGGGTGTATGTGTCCGTCCCAACATTATCCTCATCATGTTCAGACAACAAACCACACTACCAACCACCACAGAAACACGCAATAGTGATTATATCCCTTTATATAGGGTTGCGTCAGGAAGGGCATCCTTCCGTAAAACAGGGCCAAATTAACATGTGCGACGCAGTTCGCACCTGCGACCCCACACGTGTGGGAAAGCGGTAGCAAAAGAAGATCGTATCTTTTAGTGCCGAGAGCGTCCGAGGACATACTCAGCTATTTGACGCCTATGGCAGACCTGCGTGTCTAGGTTTGAGATGATTATAATGACGTAGAGAGAGTTAAACCCGGTGTCGGTGCATAGCCCACTTATGTCGAATAGCACCAAGGTGTCTGCTCAAGGCTTTACGTTCCCATCCGAATCGCCATCAACATGACCATATGCTTTCACTCCATTTGAACGCTGCGGGGAGGTTTAGAATTGAATACAGGCTTTTGAGACGCAATCTAGTGATTATAAATGGTATACGACCACCTCTCCTACACCGCCAGACAACACGACTCGAACCAGATAACGACGGTGCTAGGCCATGACTTGACGCCTGAAGAGCTTGGTGCATTAAGATAATAATGCCAGAGGTTTAACTAATATCCATACCACGGTTTTCGTTAAATGTGTTGTTACAGAAGTAACTTACGTATAATCAATAACCTGTATTGGAATCAGTTTGCAAATGTCAAAACAAATCTAGGAACTTTAGAACCTGCTTCAATGAGCAAGGGCGTCCGCTAGAGTTGTGTACTGTCACCTCTGTTGTTTAACATTCACTCAGAGGCGATCTTTAAAGAAATATTGGCAGACTTTTTTTTTGCTAGCTGCTTTACGTCGCACCGACACAGATAGGTCTTATGGCGACGATGGGACAGGGAAGGGCTAGGAGTGGGAAGGAAGCGGCCGTGGCCTTAATTAAGGTACAGCCCCAGCATTTGCCTGGTGTGAAAATGGGAAACCACGGAAAACCATCTTCAGGGCTGCCGACAGTGGGGCTCGAACCCACGATCTCCCGGATGCAAGCTCACAGTCGCGCGCCTCTACGCGCACGGCCAACTCGCCCGGTTATTGGCAGACTATGGTGGGATCAAAATTAACGGGAAAATCATCCACAACATCAGGTATGCAGATGATACTGTTGTCATAGCTGATGACATGTCTGCCCTTCAGTGCATTATACACTCCTTAGTTCAGCACAGTCAAGAGAAACTGATGGTGTTCTCTAAGAAGACAATTCGGACAAATCTCACAATAAAAGATAAAATACTTGAGCAAGTGTCTTCTCTCAAATATCTGGGTACCATCTTGGATGACCAATGCAACTCCAAACGGGAGATGATATCTAGAATTGAGCAGGCCAGGAAACAATTCATTACCATGAAGAAATTCTTTGTGAGGTCAGATCTCAGTCTCCAACTACGAATTCGTATGATCCGCTGCTATATATTTTCTGTTCTCCTATATGTATGTGAAAGCTGGACTCTGGATCCAATCATAGAAAGACGTATTGATGCCTTCGAAATGTTCCTGTATCGCCGTCTCTTGCGGATATCCTGGGTAATGAAAATTTCAAATGCCGAGGTCCTTCGTCGGATGAAAAAGCAAAAAGAACTACTGCTCACCATAAAACAGAGGAAAACACAATACCTTGGACATATCATGAGAGGTATCAGTTATTACAGCTTATTATCGAAGGAAAGATACAGGGGAAGAGATCTGTTGGGAGAAGGAGAAATTCATAGCTGAAAGACCTTCGAAGATGGCACTGCTGTTCTTCAGAAGTGGCATTCCATTCTGCGCTGTCACGATCAGAGCTAGTTAAGTGCATCGCCAACCTCCGCGCGGAGTATTCTATAGATCAATATCGTGTATTTCATGTTGTTATTTTTTGTTGTTGTTATTGGTAGTAGAGGTGGTGGTGGTGCTTCAAGCAAATATGATTTGCTTAAGGCCGGATGAAACTGAAATAACAACATGAACACAGAGTTGGATGCACGGTTCGGGTCGTATAGCTGACAGTTTATATTTGGAAGAGGTGGGATCGAACTCTACTGTCAGCAGCACTGAAAATGGCTTTCCATGGTTTCTCATTTTTACACCAGGTAAATTTCACACGTTCCAGTCCTATTCTATCGTCACCATAAGATCGGTCTGAGTCGGTGAGACGTAAACCAGTAGCAATGTCTATGAGTGATCATGGTGAGTGTTATTGTTTTAAGAGGAAGTACAACTGGGCAACCATCCTCTCTTAATAATAATAATAATAATAATAATAATAATAATAATAATAATAATAATAATAGCAATAATAATAATAATAATAATAATAATGTCCGCCTCTGTGGTGTAGTGGTTAGTGTGATTGGCTGCCATCCCCGGAGGCCCGGGTTCGATTCTCGGCTCTGCCACGAAATTTGGAAAGTGGTACGAGGGCTGGAACGGGGTCCACTCAGCCTCGGGAGGTCAACTGATTAGAGGTGGTTCGATTCCCACCTCAGCCATCCTGGAAGTGGGTTTCCATTGTTTCCCACTTCTCCTCCAGGCAAATGGCGGGATGGTACCTAAATTAAGGCCACGGCTGCTTCCTTCCCTCTTCCTTGTCTATCCCTTCCAATCTTCCCATCCCCCACCAAGGCCCCTGTTCAGTATAGCAGGTGAGGCCGCCTGGGCGAGGTACTGGTCATTCTCCCCAGTTGTATCCCCGACCCAACGTCTCACGGTCCAGGACACTGCCCTTGAGGCGGTAGAGGTGCGATCCCTCGCTGAGTCCGAGGGATAAACCAACCCTGGAGGGTAAGCAGATTATTATTATGATTATTATTATTATTAATAATAATAATAATAATAACAGAAGAGTAGATGGAAGGTTTGTTATACTACTACTTTTCCTTTCAACGTACGTAGTGCGAGCGTTAACTGCGTTTATCTCACTAGGCTTGATAATGTTGCATTTGACTTCCCTTGTCTATCGGAGTGGATGCTTCTGTCCAATTGTTTTAGACACTGTTCACTGGTTCACATCTGTGCGGTCGTAGAACATCGGTCTGTATTGCGTCACACACTCCTGGCTGGGGATTAGTGGGTAACCATGGGACAAAAGATGAGTGATTCACACGCATGATTTGACTTTGCAGGAAGTGTTTCTTTTCAAATCTGTGAGTAATAAAATTGTACGTCAGAAAGCATTCACTACACAGCTGGAGGGCTTATTTATAATGTGACGTAAACATCATTTGTTACATCAAGTTCAAGCTTTTGGGCGCCATTCCACCGCCTTTCCAAAACTTAACATAATTTCACTCTGTAACTGATTACATAAAGAAATGTACAAATGTAGCGAAGTCGAACTAATGGTGGTGTACTATTCAGTTATACAATGTTTATTATTTTGGCAGTAAATATTTCGTGTTTCTCTTTTCAAAGATATAGCAAAGGTTTTCAGACCGTGGCAGCCGTTCAGCAAGCATGATGGTTTTTCTTTTATATTTTTTTTTTTAGTCTTGAGGCGGTCGGGCTCTGGCAGGAGAGCCCTCAGTAGATTCGTAGATTTTAGCAAATGTGCAGAGTGCGGGAGGAGCAACATAGCCAACCAAACCACTTTATAATGTACTTAGGCTCCTCCCCCCACGTCTTTCATTAACTGTTGTTAGAGATTAATTTACAAAACAATGAATTCCGTTTTACTGACTATTTAAAAAGTTCAGTTCTATAAAGAACATAAAATAGACATTCAACACGTAACCATAAGGTGACGGCACTATTTGTAGGTTGATCAAATGTTAAATGCCTCTTCATACTTTGAGATTTGTGCAAGATTAAAGAAATTCAGGCGTGCACTGTTTATTTTGAAACAGTGCAGTGGCATAGCAGTCGTGATTGCAGTAACTGTTAGCGTGTTAAAGTGCGTGTATAACTGCCATTGTAGTGTAGTTAATTAATGAATTGCTGTTGCAGTGCAAGCAGATTTTTATTCAGCCAGTGTCATCGAATTATTATTATTATTATTATTATTATTATTATTATTATTATTATTATTATTCGTCTAAAAATATCGTGGGTTTGGTCAGTAAAAACCGGACCGGTTGGGGAGGGGGAAGAGTTGGCAGAACCGCCACTAATTTCAAGCTGAATCTGGATATGCGTTTCTAAAGCACAAAGCCACCTTCTTCTAAATGTTATTAATGTCTAAAGTCGAATGTATCCCTCTAAAGTGGTACTAGTAAGGTAGTTTCTTTTTCGAAAAGTATTAATATGAAATTGTAATAATAATAATGCTATTTGCTTTACGTCCCACTAACTACGCTTTAACGGTTTTCGGAGACACCGAGGTGCCGGAATTTAGTCCCGCAGGAGTTCTTTTACGTGCCAGTAAATCTACCGACACGAGGCTGGCGTATTTGAGCACCTTCAAATACCACCGGACTGAGCCAGGATCGAACCTGCCAAATTGGGAGTCAGAAGGCCAGCGCCTCAACCGTCTGAGCCACTCAGCCCGGCTAATATGAAATTATAAACCAGTGGCACACCTTGTTGTTGTGAAGACAGTTCGTATATTGTGGCTCAAATAACAAAGTTTATAATTGTCTTGAGTAAATAGTTCTGTTTCATGAAATGTAAAATATATTCCGTTGTACTTTTAGGACTTGCGCTCAAACTTTAGACATCCTGAAGATGCGAAATTGATGCTGGTGCTCTGTGTTGAGTATATTAAAGCAAAGCAAGCTTGCATTTCCTCGTGACTGCCGATATAGTAGTCATAATCATAGAACCTCCAGTTATAACGTGGAATCCGAACCAGAGACATCTTAGAGACTGGATTTAACTAAACAAGTCCAACAAATTTGAGATAATAATAATAATAATAATAATAATAATAATAATAATAATAATAATAATAATAATAATAATAATAATAATTCCACAGAGGCTCTGATCGGCTCTTTCGGGTTGACCATGAGCAACCTGCACATCTGTGAAGATGGGCCCTGCTTAGGACGAAGTGTAATGTTGAACGAACACCCAGATCTCGAGCGATATGAAATTACCAATCAAGTTTAAAATCCCCCATCCCACTTTGAATCGAACTCAAGACCCCTTGGATCAAAGGCGAGTATGGTAGCTAGTTGGGCACGGAGTCAAACATAACAATAATCGTGAGGTCTCAGCTACCGTAAGCAACAATATTTATGCTAGCATGCTTCCTGTGCTGGTTGCAAGGTTATAGGTAAACAGGAACTCATCTGACGATTTATTGTCCAGTTGTGATTTTGTCCAGTAAACATCCAATATAACACTAGAGATATTTTACATGCCGATATCGTACAACTTGAAGTGCCAAATGTGCTTTTCTCCGCCAATAAAAAAGGCCTCTGTCGGGTGTGAATCCGCTAACTTGAATTCCGTCGATCTACAGTGGAATAATCCTCAGTCCATACACATGATTTTGTCCAGGGTAGACGATTTCTGAAAGACAGGCGAAAGACTACTGTCTGATATGAAAGGCTGCGAATCCGATCAAGAAAACCAAGCAATACGACTGAGGATATAATCGCACTGACTATCTGACACTCCAGTATCAGTTGTCTTCCCAGGTCAAGAACCGTATTGGGCTGTATGTTCCACAGTTTTGGGACAAAAATCTCGGCACACTGTCATATTTGGCATGTTTGAGTTCCTCTTCGCTGCTAAATGACTGTCTGCAACCATTTAGGCTTTGTCATGCGATGATGATTTCTATTGTTTCTGCCAAATAGTCTTCTTCCTGGACTTACACCAGGCAAATGCTGGAGCTGCCTTCCCAATCCTAGCCACTTGCCATCCTTCCGTAGCCGAAAACCTTCGACGTGTTAGTGTAACGGTAAACAAATAGCAAAAAGTTCCAACTATTGCCTGTTTTATGTGGTGGTTGGTAGAGTAGTGTGTTGTGTGTAGGTGAAAAGAAGTGTACCTAGACGAATACAAACACCCATTCTCCGAGCAACAGGAATTCCCCTTGCGTAGTTAAATTCCCGGCCCGGCTAGGAATCGAACCCGGAGCCCTCTGAATTCAAGGTCAGTACGCTGACCATTCACCCAGGCAGGCGGACTGTTTCCCGTAAACCAGAAATAAGTACTGTTTGCCAGGTAAATCGTGGAAGGAAAAGTCAGCCGAGTATAGCTAACTACTCTATGTCAATTAGTCTCGAGGTTGCTTGGCGTCGGGGCATTCGGCTCTCGGGACACCGGGTTCGATTCCCGACTGAGTCAAGAGACTTTAATCGTAAGTGACTTAGATACCACACACAGCACTATCCTGCATCACACTAACACGCACTTTCCTATACACTGCAGACTCCGCCCACCCTCACCGGAGGATCTGCCTTACAATCCCCCTGTGGGTGGGGACGGTAGGATAACACCCACGGTTCCCCTGCCTGTCGTATGAGGCGACTAAAAGGGGCTCCAGGTGCTTTGAACGTTGGAGTGTGGTTTGGCAAGCACGGGGCCCTTAACTGAGTCCTGGCATTGCTTCCACTTACTTGTGCCAGGCTCCTCACTTCCATCTATCCTATCCGACCTCCCTTGGTCAACTCTTCTTCTTTTTCGAACCCGACGGTATTACGCATGGAGGCGGCCCTTATCTTCCTATGGCTGATGTCTTCCTTTTTCGAAGTGTCGGATCCCTTCCATTTGTTCTCTCTGATTAGTGTTATATAGAGGATGGTTGCCTAGTTGTACTTTCTCTTAAAGCAATAATCACCATCACCTCTGCCTTACAAGGGTTGCACCAGGCGAGC
Source organism: Anabrus simplex (assembly GCF_040414725.1). NCBI lineage: Eukaryota > Metazoa > Arthropoda > Insecta > Orthoptera > Tettigoniidae > Anabrus > Anabrus simplex. The sequence continues at coordinate 1,031,654,656 of NC_090265.1, read as the reverse complement.
AATAGCCACACGAAAATGAAACGCCGAGGTTACGGAAAGCTTCCAGTTTCCCCTGCTCCAAGGACCTTCGTGATCTCTACAGAGACGGCTTTGCTTGCTTTGCAAACAATTCGCTCGTACCTATGCTAATTTATGTTCCGCTAAGAAATCATTCCGAATAGCTTTGTGCTCTGGACGTACAAGTACACTCCAGTTGTTGTTGTTGTTGCGTGCAGTACATTAAACGTGCATGGCTAACTGGGAACATACAGTTTCATTACAGTAAATCATACGAAGGGCTGGCGTTGGGCAGAACTGGCGCTTAACTCTTGCTCCAACACTGTCCTGCTGCATTTGAGGTAATTCTGTCCAACACGAGCAGTAAATCTGCGATAATTTTGATGTAGGGTGTCATCATTTAGTGTCAGCTCCTGAGAGTCATTACACTTGGGTTACAGTGGTAATTAAATCCATGAATCAGGTTAAGTGTGCATCGATTGTCCTCATACTGAATAGTGGCCCAGTTTATCTTATTGTTATAATGTACAGTACAATACTTGGTTTAGCGATGTACTAGGGTGATTCGATAAGTAATACAACTTTTTACTGTATTATGCAATAAGATATTGGAGAAGGATCAAATTTTATATGCAGCAAATATAAGGACTATTCAAAAAGAAACGAGCCGGAGGTTATAAAATGAAAACCTGTACCGTTATTTCAAAAGTATTGCCCAGCATTGTTGAGGCACTTGTCCCACTTCGACACAAGGCGGTGAATGGCCGTCTCGTAAATTTCCTGGCGCTACGTTGTGAACCAGTTCCGAACGTTCTGCTTGACTTTGGCGTCCGAGGTAAATCGTTTGCCGCTCAGATCCTTCTTTAGCTCGCATTGGATTTTTGGTGTGGCGACGACCCTGTATGTATCCACTGGAGACTTTGTCGTTTTGCCTCGGGTTGGAAGTGATGACACCATGTCTCCTCTCCAGCGACTTTTTCATTCCCTTCCTTGGCATAGCGCAGCAGATGTTTAAAGGAGAGGTCTATTCGACATGTTTCCAATGCTGATTGAATACTGCAAGCCACCCATTGGATGCACTTTTAGCAAAATTTAAGTCTGCCCTTAACGATGGCGTGAACACTTCCGAACTCTGCGGCAATGGCTGATGTCGTAACTCGCCCGTCTTACATAATGAGGGCATTCGCCTGCTGGACAGTGGCATCGGTAATGCGGCCTGGCTTCCCAGACCGTGCATCATCGGCCAACGATGTGCGTCCTTCCCTGAATCGCTTGTGCCACACCTTGACCCTTGTAACGGCCATGCAGTGCTCTCCGTACATTTGTGCCATTCATCGATGAATTTTCCTTCCCCTTACTCCTTCTGCTGTCAGGAAACGCTATACACTCTTTTGCTCTTCTTTTGAAGCCACCATTTCACTGTTTCCACACGACTGGTTGCAGTGGACGATCAACGCGTGCACGTGTTCGCTCTGTCACATGGTGTGCACCATGTCCCTCCAGTCGCGATTTTAGGACCTCGGCGCTCTTATAGGAACCGCACCTTCTTCCGCATTACGATCCTTCCAGCGGTTTTCATTTTATAGCCTCCTGCTCATTTGTTTTTGAATGGCCCTCATACAAACTATCCTCGGCAATGGTGCGAAGTTTGTTTTCGTTGTTATGGTAACATAATAGTCTTTTTTTTAAAGGTGCTACTGCACATGAAGTCCGTACAAAACAAAGATTGAATTTCTTTCTTGTGGGTCAGGAGACAGTTGCAAACAATTATAAACGCTTAAAAATGTTTATGGAGATCAGGCAGCGGATAGGAGTACAATCAGTAGTCGGATAAGCAGACTATCAGCGCCACAACGAGTTAAAGCTAAACTGTCAGATATACAACCCCGCATGCAGCTGTGACCCAGGCGAATGTTCTGCGTTCAAACGTACTTATTTGGGGCGACAGACGAACAACCAAAGAAGTAGCTAACTCAACTTGACATCTCTATGGGTAGTGCCAACACAAGTATCCACCGATCAGGCATTCAACAGTTAATTCCAAGTGGGTCCTTGATACCTAACTGATGACAATAAGGATCAAAGGAGGATCCTTTGTGCAGAGTTGCTTGAACATCACAAAGCAGATGATTATTTCGTATCCAAAATCGTCACGGGGATGTAACATCATTTTGAGTCTGAAACCAAACGACAGTCCATGGAATGGCGTCACACGAATTTTTCTTGGAAGAAAATGTTCAAATCAGGACACTCAGCTGGCAAGGTCTTACGGGATTCTGAAGAAATGATTCTGACTGACACATTGCCCGCTGGTCACACGATAGCCTCAAAATTTTTCTTCCAGAACGTGAAAAGACTGAAGAGACGATTTCTGTGCGTTCGTTCCCATACGCATACAAATAACACCCTCCTTCAACACGACAACGCAAGGCCACACACAAGGCTGCGCACCCGTGAAGCATTCGCAAATCTTCAGTGGACTGTTATTCGTCATCCACCCTGCAGCTCGGATCTTGCACCGTCTGGATTTTATTTGTTTGGTCCTCTTAAATTTGCACTTCGTGGGAGGCGATACGACACCAGTGAGGAAGTCATAGACTAAGTCCAGGCTTGGCTGAGAAGAAAACCAGCCGAATGGTAGCGCATCGGTATATCGGCTCTTACATCTCGGTGGAAGAAAGTCAGAGTTTTCAACGGAGACTGCGTCGAGTAAAAGGTGGTTGTAGCGAATGAATTGAGGAATAATTTGGTATATTACTTGTTGCTAATAAATCTAAAAAATAAAAACATTTGTAATTATAGTAGTAGACTTCAGTTATGGTACACTAAATGGAATATTTCAAAAATGTTGTCTCTTAGTCTTCGAAAACCAGCTACAACTTCGGACTACACAGGCGATACTACTGGTTCTTTCTGGAGGGGGTATGGTAGTCGAGTGACATTGTCACTGGCTTTTCACCAGGAGGGCCGCTGTTCGAATACCGGTCAATGCACGATCGCTATATCAATAATCTTGTAAAACTACAAACTTGCTTTCTTTTGGTCTCCTTTTTACCATAACTACGCTGCCAGATAGCCTAAAAAATCTCGTTTAGAATTAAAAAGTTCTAGAAAAGCTTCCAAAAAGACCGTTGAAAGGTTCGAACTCAATGTATCCCGACTAAACTTATTGTGCTCACCTACCTTAAACGTATTGAGCTCTCTGCTTGTCAGTTCTCAATAATTTATAAATCTTAGCCCAATGAATTCTTAACACCCATCCGGCGTTGAAATCTGACTCGTGGTCTTTAAGAGACTATCAAGGAAATGACAAAGCATTAGTTGTATAACAGAACGAGATTTACTGGAGCTTCCAGAACCACTCGCGATATTGTTCCCCTTGCTTGTAATCAGTAATATTATCTTAGCTTTGGTTGTCACTGCCCTTATTGTCCCGAGTTGATAATAAAATAATAATAATAATAATAATAATAATAATAATAATAATAATAATAATATGATAATATCTCTCTAAATTCTAACTTCGTCCAGGAAGAGGTCTTTTAATATGCCAGTAAGTCTACTGTATTGTCTCGAGTGTCTCGGAATTAAACTCTTAAATACCAATTCAATCAATCAATCAATCAATCAATCAATCAATCAATCAATCAATCAATCAATCAATCAATCAATCAATCAATCAATCAATCAATCAATCAATCAATCAATCAATCAATACTGATCTGCATTTAGGGCAGTCGCCCAGGTGGCAGATTCCCTATCTGTTGCTTTCCTAGCCTTTTCCTAAATGATTTCAAAGAAATTGGAAATTTATTGAACATCTCCCTTGGTAAGTTATTCCAATCCCTAACTCCCCTTCCTATAAATGAATATTTGCCCCAGTTTGTCCTCTTGAATTCCAACTTTATCTTCATATTGTGATATTTCCTACTTTTATAAACTCCATTCAAACTTATTCGTCTACTAATGTCATTCCACGCCATCTCTCCGCTGACAGCTCGGAACATACCACTTAGTCGAGCAGCTCTTCTTCTTTCTCTCAATTCTTCCCAACCCAAACATTGCAACATTTTTGTAACGCTACTCTTTCGTCGGAAATCACCCAGAACAAATCGAGCTGCTTTGGATTTTTTCCAGTTCTTGAATCAGGTAATCCTGGTGCACTCTCCTTTACATCCTTACTACAACCCCTAAACACCCTCATAACCATGTGCAGAGATCTGTACCCTTCATTAACAATCCCATTTATGTGATTACCCCAATGAAGATCTTTCCTTATATTAACACCTAGATACTTACAATGATCCCCAAAAGGAACTTTCACCCCATCAACGCAGTAATTAAAACTGAGAGGACTTCTCCCATTTGTGAAACTCACAACCTGACTTTTAACCCCGTTTATCAACATACCATTGCCTGCTGTCCATCTCATAACATTTTCGAGGTCACGTTGCAGTTGCTCACAATCTTGTAACTTATTTATCACTCTATAGAGAATAACATCATCCGCAAAAAGCCTTACCTCCGATTCCACTCCTTTACTCATATCATTTATATATATATATAAGAAAACATAAAGGTCCGATAATACTGCCTTGAGGAATTCCCCTCTTAATTATTACAGGGTCAGATAAAGCTTCACCTACTCTAATTCTCTGAGATCTATTTTCTAGAAATATAGCAACACATTCAGTCACTCTTTTGTCCAGTCCAATTGCACTCATTTTTGCCAGTAGTCTCCCATGATCCACCCTTGTGCCAGATCATGTAATATCATCATTAATGTACGGGCGTGATTTGCACAGTAGCATGTCATCCTTTCACCTCGAGGTCCTGGACTCGATCACCGACGAATTTAAGGATATTAATCCTGTATTCAGGGCGGCAGGGCTGATTTCTCTTATACAGCGGATCCGGTCAAGGTAGCCAAGCAAAACGACTGAAGATATCACATTGATCACGTTGTCTACGAGCTATCTAACTGGTCACCAGGCATTTTGGCAGAGCAAGACTCACAATTAGGTGACGGTGAGTTTGATCTGAATTAGCACAGTGACTTAACAGATCACTTTCCATTCCAGACGGCCGTAGATCGAGTCCCGACGAATCCCAAAGTGCATTTTCACCTATGTCACGTTGTGGTAAAAAGGGCATCCAGTCTTGCCCTTCACTCCAGTAACCCCAGGAGTAAATGTGATAAGCCGAAGAAATTGTATTATTATTATTATTATTATTATTATTATTATTATTATTATACCTTCATCTCGCATCGTCAGAGGTCAAAGTGATGGAGTTCTGTCATGCTAAGGATTATTTAAATGTGGTGGTAAATCTACTTGCGCGAGTCTCTCGCATTCTTTTTTTTTTTAGTTGCTTTACTCTTACGTGCACCGACACAGACAGGTCTTGTGGTGACGATGGGGCATAAAGGGGCTAGGAGTGGGAAGGAAATATCCGTGGCCGTAATTAAGGTACATCCCCAGCATTTTCCTGGTGCGGAAATGGGAAACCACGGAAAACCATCTTTAGGGCTGCCGACAGTGGGGTTCAAACCCACTATCTCCCCAACACTGGATACTGGCCGCACTTAAGCGACTGCAGCTATCGAACTCGGTCTCTCTCATTTAAGCACTTTCAAATGTCAACGTCTTATACCGCGATTCGTTCCCGTGACCTTGAAGAAAATTCAGGTATTGTGATACTCTCCTGTCTATGACTAGGGTTGCCATTCGTCCTGAGAAAGCGAGATTGTCCTAAATTTCAGCATGTATCCCGACGTCCTGACTGAATTTTTAAAATCTCTATATGACCTGAATTTTAAACATCAAAGTAAATTATTAAAAATTTTGTTCAAATGTTTTTGAAAAAGGATGGGAATTTTTTGGTTGGTCATACTGAAGCAGAGTCTGACGTCATTACCTGACGTTGTCATGGTAACGGGCTTGACTTACGTTAACGCTTTCTACTTCCGCCCGGGAGCAGCGTGTTGAATAATAATGAAAATAATTTTGTATCCATGTTAGCTAGTAATAAATGGGTTCAGTTTTTAAAGCAATGTAAATCCAGCGAGCAATATTCTGAATTGCTTGAATTGGCTCAGTTCTATTTCTGTTTACCTGGCCATAATGCATGCGTGGAAAGTGTTTTTTTCTTTAATGAATTCATAATGGATGGATGACTGAAACAGACTGAAAGTAGAATCTGTTAAATCAATATTATTGCTTCAATACAAGTTTAAAGAAATATCTTGGTAGGAATTTCATGATTACACTAAAAAAATGATGAGTTGCTAAAAAGTGTGTCAAGTTCGGAAAAATATGATTGTTATCAGCATCAGGGCACTTCTGTGACATAAATATCTTTAAGCAAAGGTAAATAAATGCTGATTTTCGTTTTCATTTAACCGTGTTATTGTGAAATGAGTAATTCCACGTGAGCTCTGTTACTTGAAAATTCTATGCAAATAACATTGAATATTGTATAATTTTGGAATGGTCTGTAAAGTAGGTGTTTTACATAAAGGATGATTTCTTATTACTGTATTTCTCTGTTTGATTTTTAACATTAACATCATATAACAAGTGTGTCGTTTGGTAACGGACGGGACAGTTCATATGGAACTACCCAAATACACTCGCCGGATCCATAGGCGCCGAAGTTTGGTCTTGAGCATGGGGGCAAGTTTGAAAATATCAAATGTTCTTACGGGAGCAAAAACATTTGCGTCCCCGTACAACTGTATGTATGGGGGCAAGTGCTCCCATGGACTCGGCGCCTATGAGTGGGACTTGTCGATGTTGGTGTCCTGAATTTCATCCTGAACCTTATGGCAACCCTATTTATGATGACTCAATTGAGATTTACAAAGAACATTATTAAATTCGTTGTTCCTGCCATTGATACTGTTTTAGCGGGCACGGTTGTGTGTACAAGTTGGGAAGATCTTTTGTTGCAGGACTGTCTTGAGCCTACAGTAGGCTGGGATAATAACTCGCTGGGGTGAGATAAATCATTTATGTTATTCCTTCTAATGCGACACTGAACTTCATCTTGATTGACAGGTTTGATTTATTTAAAGCGCACTACATCGTTAATTGTTAATGTTCATCTCTGTAGTCCCTTTCCCCCGAGAGCCGCACTCTACCCCTGCTCCCTAATTCAGTTAGTGACAGGCAGACGGGGGGCGGGGGATACTCTCTGTTGTCCTTTGATCATGCATTTCTTGTGAGTACAACGAAAACTCTCAGAAAAGGTACGGGGACCATTCCATGAAATGTGGACGAGAGCACGACGTTTTCCGCACAGTCATCTCTCTTTCTCTCCAGTTCATTTTCCGTGTCGGAGCTTAGTGACCTGTACCCTGGAGGGGTACGCGAGCGGGCCACTTAGAGAGTACGTCCTCCCTCTGGCCAGGAGATGTGTGGTGATTTGTGGTACAGTGATGGACGAAAGAGAAGGGATCGGTCGACTCTTATAAACTGGAACTTTCTCAGCATTTGGCTGGAGGTGAGAATGGGAGACCATGGAAAACCAATCTCAGGGCAGTCGACGGTGGGGTTTGAGCCCACTCGCCTCTCGAATAGAGAGTTGCATCATAGTGATCTGCTTGGTGTTGGTGATTGCGATAGTACACCGGTTGATAGTGAACTCTACTGACAAACGTTCAGAGGTTGTTCAGAAATGTTGGCTGAGTATTTTGATACAAGGAACTCATGGTCGTTGCTGACTTCATATTAAGTAACATTGTTCTTTTATTTTAAACTGGGCTATCTTTGTGTTCGTTTTATTTTTAGAACTAAAATGCACTCATGTTCATAAAGACCAGAACATCTTGAAAGACTAGAGACAGAAAGTTCATATTCACAGGATATGTTCATTAGTAGCTATGTTCTGAACAAATTATTAGCATTTGAAACATGTCGGCCCTCAGCTTCAAGGTCCACATCGATATCTCGGCGCACCACCACCGACTGGTAATATGCGCCTGGGGTTCTCGTTGTCGCTATAAACCGAAGGTAATGGATTGGTGTGACATGAGCAGACGTGCATGATGCCTCGCAGACGTTTGCGACAAACGTACCGTCAAATGAGAGAGTTTGAAAGAGGGCGCATTAAGGGCATGAGGGAACGTGATGCATCCATCCGGAAAATTGTTGCTCACGTGGGACGAAGTGTGTCGGCAGTGCAACGGGTGTGTACAGAATGGTTCACAGGAGGCCGGAGAACACGACGAGATGGGTCTGGTCGCATCACCCAGACCCCCCCCCCCCCGAGTAGATCGACACCTCATCGGAATGGAATTGCAAGACAGATCTGCAAATCAGAGTTGGTGCGTGTCCAGGGCACTGCGACCAGTGTGACGTACGTAAATGACATCCTGCGACCCGTAGCCATACACTTTCTGCACGACACCCCAGACGCCATATTTTAGCAGGACAATGCGCGACCAAGATTGCTGCACGTGCCTTCTTGTTGTCACAGGATGTCAGACTGTTGCCCTGGCCCGTTCGATCACCGGACTTGTCACCAATCGAAAATGTGTGGGATAATGGTGAAACGACGGGTGCGGCGCTGTGACCTAATGCCAACCACCAAAGATGAAATGTGGAACCAGGTGAATGCAGTACGGATGGCTATGCCCCAGGGCGCCATTCACGCCTTATACGCGTCGATGCCATCACGCATGGAACAAGTTGTCAGTGACCATGGAGGACCCAGTGCCTACTAGGCGACAGGACATATGCTGCAGAACATACTAATAAACATGTCCTGTGAATATGAACTACCTATCTCTAGTCTTTCAAGGTGTTCTGTTTTTTATGAATATGAGTGTATGTTTATTGTATGCCGTTTAATTTTGTCTTACTTCCATAACGTTCACAGTTGAGCGAATGTGTACATTGCAATTCACGATATCGTCACGGGGTTTGAAATCAAATCTCACCTCATTTCGGATTAGCATGTGTCATCGGCGATTATCAGGGAACTAAGGTACTGAAACTACGTGGCTTACGCGCTACTGGTGGTCGTGATTACTATGTTAATAAGTCGTAGAAGTGGGGGCCATTCTCACTTAATACGTTTAAATTTGACCTATGACCTGAATGTCAGGCCCCCTAAAACAACAACATATATATTACGATGTGCTTTGCGTCGCACCGACATAGATAGGTCTTAGGGCGACAATGGGATAAGGAAGGGAAGGAAGCGACTTGGCCTTAATTAAGGTACAGCCCCAGCATTCGCCTGGTGTGAAAATGTTTAACCACGGAAAGCCATTTTCAAGGCTGCCGACAGTGGGGTACGAACCCACTATCTCCCGAATGTAAGCTCACGAGTGCGCGACCCTAACCGCACGGCCAATTCGCTCAGTTTATTTCATTTAAACTGCCAGTTAACCAGCCATCGTGCTCTAATGCAGTAGTGAATACCTCGTCACTTTTTCCACTTGTATTACAAGTTATGTGATAATTTACGGCCTTAGCAGTAGCAGCCCATTTGACGATCAATGCTTCCTTATACAGTCTAACAAATGAGCCTTATAACAAGCCAACACTCCCAACGTGAAATTTTCACCTGTCTGTTGAGTTGCGGTCAAGGACAGCATTCCAAATAATTATGACCTCAATAGGTGTTCACACTTTTCTACTGGTCTACTCGTTAAGAATAGAAACAATCAGTGCTCTGGGCTCCCCCGCAAGCAGCTGTCCGCGCCATTTTACGCCTCAGTGCCACTCTGCTGTGTCTCTCTGTGCTAATTCCGTCTGAGTACGCTCGTCTCATGTGGAGACTGGACCCACTCTGCTGGCACCGCTACCAACACTGCTTTAGTGTCAAGGATGCTCTCCTAGGTTTATCACCTATTCAATACTATTGCAAGATACCCTGCCTTTAAGGTTGCCAGCAAGGTCTGATTTCCCGAAAGATACGAAACTCCATTGATATACATTACACGATTTTATGAGTGTCATCTTCTAGATGTTATGCCTGTATATTCAATAACATAGCCAATGCAGATACAGCATGTATCTTGTTGCTTGCAGTTTTACGTGACTGTTAATATCGGGATTATAGCCAAAATATACATCAGATTCCACGTGATCACAAAAGCCTAAAAGAAACAGGCTCACAGAATTTTCGATTATACGAATCATTACATTTAATTATCTGATTTTGCAGAGCATGAACTGAATCTTTCAAAATCTCACTATAAATATCTAATAGATGTAGCACTTCAATTTCTGATGAATTTGCGTTATTATAGGCTGCCATAGCTACAAAAGTTATGTATAGACGTGTTTACGTGTGATATTGAGATAAATTCGTAACTATGTCATTGTGTTTTTCTATGACAAATAACGTTTCCGTATATGTCATTTTCTCATACGATTTGATTTATCTGCTATACTATCATAGATATGACATGGTTTGATGTATTATCTGTTGATAGGTGCAGAACTAATTTAGTAGTACAGGGACATTTTTTTTTATCTATTCAGGGGATTGTCGCTCGCCCGGTCGCCTGAGCTGCGAGCCTGTCTCCGGCCAAACACTTCTCCGTAATGCGCCCAGCACTGAATCATAGTGTTTTCACAAAAGATTTCCTGTAATTTATGAAGGTATTATGAATATACACACGATCACGAAATGAAAATGGCATTGGAACAACGTAGTGAGCTCTAAACACGTGAGCACTTGACTAAACTGAACTTTACGCTAATAAAGCTCTCAGCAGATGCAAAGGGGTGACTAGTGGCGCCGAGAAGCGCATCACGGCAAAGTACTTAGCGGGAGACAGGCTCGCAGTGCAGGGGACTGGGCGAGCGATAATCCCCTGAATAGATAAAATAATGTCCCTGTATCTTCCAGTAGATAATAAACAATTTTATTTTGATGTTGAAGAATGTTTTGAAAGGAGAAACCAGATGGCCTAGGCCCATACGGAATTTCTTATGCCCCTTTGAAATGTAGATTTATCTACAAATACTTCACGTTGTAAACTGAATTCATTAGTTGATTGATGTCCGTATAAACATACAACAATGCACAATTAAGATTTGATTTATTGAGGGATTTTAAAATGTAGTTTGAACTTTCATTGGTGACCTACAGTGACCTGCACCCGAGCTGGATAGTGCACTTTTGTAATGCCTTTTAGGTGGGTATGAATACAGGTCAGTAAATAGGAGTTGTTGAGGGATGGTGAACATATCTTACTGTCGAATTCTGTGGTAGTGTTTTCATATTATTAAGAAATTGCATCAGGAGATGAAGAAATACTTATTTTTGAATTATTTACAACAGTTAAAGTTTGACGACGACGACGACAACGATGATAATAATAATAATAATAATAATAATAATAATAATAATAATAATAATAATACACTGACTGACGGAGCAAATGCAACACCAAGAAGGAGTGGTTCGAAAGGGATGAAAGTTGGGGAAAAAACAGAGACGGCACGGACGAATAATTGATGTTTATTTCAAACCGATATGCAGGTTACACAATGCGCACGACATCGACTCAGTAGGATGTAGGACCACCGCGAGCGGCGATGCACGCAGAAACACGTCGAGGTACAGAGTCAATAAGAGTGCGGATGGTGTCCTGAGGGATGGTTCTCCATTCTCTGTCAACCATTTGCCACAGTTGGTCGTCCGTACGAGGCTGGGGCAGAGTTTGCAAACGGCGTCCAATGAGATCCCACACGTGTTCGATTGGTGAGAGATCCGGAGAGTACGCTGGCCACGGAAGCATCTGTACACCTCGTAGAGCCTGTTGGGAGATGCGAGCAGTGTGTGGACGGGCATTATCCTGCTGAAACAGAGCATTGGGCAGCCCCTGAAGGTACGGGAGTGCCACCGGCCGCAGCACATGCTGCACGTAGCGGTGGGCATTTAACGTGCCTTGAATACGCACTAGAGGTGACGTGGAATCATACGCAATAGCGCCCCAAACCATGATGCCGCGTTGTCTAGCGGTAGGGCGCTCCACAGTTACTGCCGGATTTGACCTTTCTCCACGCCGACGCCACACTCGTCTGCGGTGACTATCACTGACAGAACAGAAGCGTGACTCATCGGAGAACACGACGTTCCGCCATTCCCTCATCCAAGTCGCTCTAGCCCGGCACCATGCCAGGCGTGCACGTCTATGCTGTGGAGTCAATGGTAGTCTTCTGAGCGGACGCCGGGAGTGCAGGCCTCCTTCAACCAATCGACGGGAAATTGATCTGGTCGATATTGGAACAGCCAGGGTGTCTTGCACATGATGAAGAATGGCGGTTGACGTGGCGTGAGGGGCTGGCACCGCTTGGCGGCGGATGCGCCGATCCTCGCGTGCTGACGTCACTCGGGCTGCGCCTGGACCCCTCGCACGTGCCACATGTCCCTGCGCCAACCATCTTCGCCACAGGCGCTGCACCGTGGACACATCCCTATGGGTATCGGCTGCGATTTGACGAAGCCACCAACCTGCCCTTCTCAGCCCGATCACCATACCCCTCGTAAAGTCGTCTGTCTGCTGGAAATGCCTCCGTTGACGGCGGCCTGGCATTCTTAGCTATACACGTGTCCTGTGGCACACGACAACACGTTCTACAATGACTGTCGGCTGAGAAATCACGGTACGAAGTGGGCCATTCGCCAACGCCGTGTCCCATTTATCGTTCGCTACGTGCGCAGCACAGCGGCGCATTTCACATCATGAGCATACCTCAGTGACGTCAGTCTACCCTGCAATTGGCATAAAGTTCTGACCACTCCTTCTTGGTGTTGCATTTGCTCTGTCAGTCAGTGTATATTCTGATTAATTAGTGTTTTTGGCGTCCTTTCAGGTCCCCGTAAAACTAGGACAGTACTACGCTGTCAGTGCTCTAAATACATTTATTCCTAGTTCGCGAAATTTATGCAAGATATTAAATCAACAAATGATTCCGGACCTCCACCTCCCGAAGCACATTTCTATACACCTGTTGGTGTTAATAGTGTACTATCGTTTACCTGCGGATTCATACGCGTGGAATTATTTCCTTTCTGACATGAATTGTATGTAGATGAAGAGAAGTGTGTTAAGACGAAACTGAACACCTAGTCCCCGATCAGGGGAATTAAACATACATAGTTAAAATCCTCGGCCTAGCCGGGAAACGAACTCGGGGCCTTCTGAACCGAAAGCCATTCATCTAAGGAATCCGAATTAAGAAACGATACTACTGATTAAAGATACATTACATAGCTTATTATATTATTGTTCCTTATTAAATTATATTCACCGAGCTCTATAGCTGCAGTCGCTTAAGTGCGGCCAATATCCGGTATTCGGGAGATAGTAGATTCGAACCCCACTGTCGGCAGCCCTGAAAATGGTTTTCCGTGGTTTCCCATTTTCACACCAGGCAAATGCTGGGGCTGTACCTTAAGGCCGCGGCCGCTTCCTTCCAACTCCTAGGCCTTTTCTGTCCCATCGTCGCCGTAAGACCTATCTGTGTCGGTGTGACGTAAAACAACTTGCATTCTTTAAATTATATTCCTCACTGTGTAGTTGATAGAAAAATTGGAGATTTTTACAACACAGGTACATTTTTTGTCGGCTGAGCGTTGAACATGTGAGCACCCTCGATTGTAAGTTCCAAATGCTTTAACACGTAAATAAGGGCTATTTTCTGGCAAATCATTAGAGTTACGAAGAAAATAAATGAGCATTTGTATAGGACCTTTTTGTTTGTAAGACTAACACTTTATCCATTATTTAGGTTTTCGCGGGATAAAACATGCGCCTAATCATAGGAACGCATATTTTCTCGAAAAAAAAAAGGCTAGGAAGAAAACGCATTTTTCTATGAAATGGAATTTTACGTAAACTCGGTAGGCTCAAGTTTTTTTTTTTTAAATAGGACTTAGCTTGTACGTGGCGTATTAACTTTTATAAGTCCCAGACTTACATTTTCCTCTGACTTGCTTCACAGTTTCTTTCGTTGCATGCCGTCCCCGTAACAGGCAGCGCGATAGTAAGTAGCCTTTATGTTACCCATAAGTACCACCTATGAACTTGTCAAATTCGAGTTCGATCAGTCAATCTTAGTTTTTGCATGAAAGAAAAAAAGGAGACCGACCAACATTCAGATGTATCCTATTCGTAAGGATTCTAACTGGTACGTAATGTTCTGATACACACCGCAAAATTTTATTCGAAGGTTAACTTCTGATATACACTGACTGACAGAGCAAATGCAACACCAAGAAGGAGTGGTCAGAACTTTATGCCAATTGCAGGGTAGACTGACGTCACTGAGGTATGCTCATGATGTGAAATGCGCCGCTGTGCTGCGCACGTAGCGAACGATAAATGGGACACGGCGTTGGCGAATGGCCCACTTCGTACCGTGATTTCTCAGCCGACAGTCATTGTAGAACGTGTTGTCGTGTGTCACAGGACACGTGTATAGCTAAGAATGCCAGGCCGCCGTCAACGGAGGCATTTCCAGCAGACAGACGACTTTACGAGGGGTATGGTGATCGGGCTGAGAAGGGCAGGTTGGTCGCTTCGTCAAATCGCAGCCGATACCCATAGGGATGTGTCCACGGTGCAGCGCCTGTGGCGAAGATGGTTGGCGCAGGGACATGTGGCACGTGCGAGGGGTCCAGGCGCAGCCCGAGTGACGTCAGCACGCGAGGATCGGCGCATCCGCCGCCAAGCGGTGGCAGCCCCGCACGCCACGTCAACCGCCATTCTTCAGCATGTGCAAGACACCCTGGCTGTTCCAATATCGACCAGAACAATTTCCCGTCGATTGGTTGAAGGAGGCCTGCACTCCCGGCGTCCGCTCAGAAGACTACCATTGACTCCACAGCATAGACGTGCACGCCTGGCATGGTGCCGGGCTAGAGCGACTTGGATGAGGGAATGGCGGAACGTCGTGTTCTCCGATGAGTCACGCTTCTGTTCTGTCAGTGATAGTCACCGCAGACGAGTGTGGCGTCGGCGTGGAGAAAGGTCAAATCCGGCAGTAACTGTGGAGCGCCCTACCGCTAGACAACGCGGCATCATGGTTTGGGGCGCTATTGCGTATGATTCCACGTCACCTCTAGTGCGTATTCAAGGCACGTTAAATGCCCACCGCTACGTGCAGCATGTGCTGTGGCCGGTGGCACTCCCGTACCTTCAGAGGCTGCCCAATGCTCTGTTTCAGCAGGATAATGCCCGCCCACACACTGCTCGCATCTCCCAACAGGCTCTACGAGGTGTACAGATGCTTCCGTGGCCAGCGTACTCTCCGGATCTCTCACCAATCGAACACGTGTGGGATCTCATTGGACGCCGTTTGCAAACTCTGCCCCAGCCTCGTACGGACGACCAACTGTGGCAAATGGTTGACAGAGAATGGAGAACCATCCCTCAGGACACCATCCGCACTCTTATTGACTCTGTACCTCGACGTGTTTCTGCGTGCATCGCCGCTCGCGGTGGTCCTACATCCTACTGAGTCGATGCCGTGCGCATTGTGTAACCTGCATATCGGTTTGAAATAAACATCAATTATTCGTCCGTGCCGTCTCTGTTTTTTCCCCAACTTTCATCCCTTTCGAACCACTCCTTCTTGGTGCTGAATTTGCTCTGTCAGTCAGTGTATATGGCACGATTTTATTTATTATCTTCGGATTTAATTAATGTGCTAGAATTTTATTCTGGTGTTGTTCTGTGGTAAGTTTGACACGTTTTATTTGTATTTTGCCGACGTTAGTGTCACAGCCGGTTAGTGGTCGCTCTTCTGTTTATGAAGTGAATTCGATATCGGCAGAGCTGTATGGCATTTTGGGACAGTTTAAATATGACAGCTTCAAGTCGTAGGCTTCTTGCACGTTAAAGTACTCCTGCGAGACTAGTATTTATAGCACTCCATCGCTGTTAATATCGCGATCAGTTAGAACAGATTTTTAATAAATAGCATATTTTGGGCATTATATTCTGATTTTTATTTATCGGTTGATAGTTGTGAAGTTATTTTCACCTCTTCTTTGAGCGAATTTATTTTGGCAAAATAAACTGTTTTGGTGTTTATAGTCTAGATATAACAGAAGGACGGTTTTTCTCTAGTCGCACCGACTCGGGTCTTACGGTGACAATGGAGTAGGACAAGGCTAGAACTGGAAAGAAAGCGACCGTGCATTAGCCTTACTTAAGGCACATTTCCGTGGTTTGGAAATGAAAAGTCACTGCAAACCATCTTCAGGGGTACTGGCAGTGAGTTTTGAACCCACCTCCCGAATGCAAGCTAACTCGCTCGGTAAGAAGGCTAACTTTCAATTAGTTGTTACGCAATTCCCTTAATGCAGTGTTGTTCCCGTTCTGGGCTTTATATCTTAATGGATTAACTCAAGATATATTAAGAACATAGTCTTGAATGTAAGGTTTGATGGTTCGTTATTTCAATATAATCCACTGATGAGCAATTTAATTAGAGATGCCCAGCAGTAGCGTGTAGCGCCCCCTTTCATCCTGATGATGGCAGTGACGTGGCGTGACATGGACTCCACAAGGTACTGAAGGCGTTAGGGAGTCATCCTGATCCATGACCGTCGCACATCCTCCCATAACGCACAGAGATTGGTCGGAGCAGGGTCCAGAGTACGGAGATCCCTCTCGATGACATCTTAGATGCGTTCAGTAGGATCGAGGTCAGGTGAACTTCGGCAATAGGCAAGCATTATCATGTCTGTCAAGTGTTCATTGAACCAACGGGCCAATTGGTAGCTCATTGTCTTGCTACAGGGAATGGTTTCCTGCTGGGTGCTGGAGGCGAGCAAATGGGTGGACATGATCAGGCAGCAGTTTCCTGTAACGGTCCCCCGTGAGGGACGTTGACAGATATACAAGAGACCCCATTCCATCTCATGTGAACAGTCCTCATGCGAGGATAGGATACCGCCACCAGCGGCTGAGCTGTAACCTATTGGCAAGAGGGACCTATTGTCCCCTGCATTGGGTGACACCCTCGTACTCTGCCATCGTCGTGTGCCAACTGGTGCCTCAACTCTTCTGATCAGGCGACCTTTCTCCATACTTCGAAAGTCCGAAGGCGATGTTCCGTTGCCCATTTCAGCCAATGTGCCTTCTGGCATGCAGCGAGATCCCCTGTGGGATGGTTACTCCTGTACAAGCTCATTGCAAATTAACTCAGACCATCAGATAAGGACGGCATCATTATTAAAATTAAATAATATCGTAAGGATGATTGTTTCCTAGTCTTTAGCCCATTCACTCGAAAAAAATTATTAAATAAAACCCAAATTCGGTATTCTGGGACATTGTTTCAAATATTAGGAGCAAATAATTGGTAAAAAGATACTGCTTCACATACTACAATAACACAGATTCTCAGCCCATCTACACACATTACTGGCAGCCAAGGATATCCCCGACCTATAAACTACTACTAATGTTAAAGCACTTTATTGACTATTGTACTAATACCAGTCTAAGGGAAGCTGAAATAGAGGGATTTTTCAATGAAAAGGCATTATTTAATACGACAATCTAATGGTAATATCTTAAGATAATCTTGTCGGCATTAAATACAATCACCTAAGCACAAAGAGCGAACGACTTACGAAATACGCTTCGTGGTCATTGCCCCTCCTCTCCAAACCTTTTCTTCCTCCTAGGATTGTCCTGCAGCTTAAGAATTCGTTCATTCGATTTTAGACCACCATCTTTCTCGATTCTTTATGTCGTTAGCATGTACGCCACAGATATGCACATCTACATTATTTGTGTCGGTGGTGATTTCCTGTTTTAAAAGAAAGTACCGCTGTGCAACCATCCTCTCTTAACAGTAATCAGAGGGCAAAACGGAAGAGATATTCCTTTGAAGAGCAAAGTTTTCAGCCTGTGATAAATTCTATCCTCTTTCTAATAATAATAATAATAATAATAATAATAATAATCATAAGTCAGTTTGTGTTATATTTTTCTGTGAATATCCGCCGCCTATTGGGAGAGCGAGTGTGCAGGGAGTGGTAAAATATTCCGCGGAACAATAAGATGGTATGTAGGCAATGAATGGGCATTTCTGTCTAGAAACGTCTTGTTTGAAAGGTAGCAGTCGGATCGCGCATTTCCGCAGTCGCACACTATGGCCCTGAGATACGCCTTGCCGGTAGGTTTGCCGTTAAAATTTATTTACTTTGGCTCGGAGGTAGACCGCTGGATGAAGGAGGCAAAGTTCCAAGTTTAAATTCCGCATTCCGGCCACCCTTGACCAAAATCTCCCGTTTTCTTTTTCTTTTGACATTCCCAGGACACGTCTGCCAGTAGAGTGTTTTCACTGCATCGAACCATCTTGGAGGGTATCACAAGTAATTATTTTCGTATGGTTTAGAGAAATAAGGATGTATTATGGTATTATGGTATTAAGAGAATTACTACACATATTATGTGTCATTTACAGTAAATGTCTTTATTTTAATGCTAAGAAACTTTCACCCAAGCATCCACACGTACATATAGTCGCTCAAAAAAAGATGATAAATGAATAAGCGCATTTATTATTTTAAATTTAAATTATCAAAACATAATTCATCTCTAGTGTAGATACAAACCCTGTGGAGACTCACAACTATTATATCTACTAGCAGTTTCCCGCTGGCTCCGCCCGCAATGTACAAAGTATGGTGTTGTTCGTTACTATACTCACGGATGTATTTGCAAAGTTTCGAGTTAATGAAGTAAAGCTAATGATCTGCTGTGGTGATAGAATGTAATATTATGTCAACAAAACACTTGAAAATACATCACACAAAGAAATTGAATTAAACGTCCCTTGGAACAACACTACGATCCGAACTGTTAAAAAGTCCTTCAAAGATCTTCGTCATGGAGACAAATGTACTCATAACTCTTCTCAGAATCTTCCAATTTAAGTAGTTATTACCTCAAAAGAAAGAGCTTGATCCACTGAGTGTTTTTAGACCAAGCCAAACTGTGTACCTCAGTTAGAACGAAATATATGATTACTTCAATGAGAAAAAATGTTGAAGAAATGAGACGTCAAATTGAATGTGCAATCATAACTTCCTCAGAATCAACCAATTTGAATAGTTAACAGCTTAAATGAAAGGGCATGATCCACTGAGTGTTCTTAAGCCAAAACAAACTTCGTACCTTAATTAGAACCGAAGATATGATTGCTTCAAAGAGACAAAAAAATTGAAAAATCAATTAATTTGAGGAAAGCGGAAGTTAAGTGATTTATAGTACCTGATGGCAAATCTGTGCATGAATACCTTTCAGTTAAAACATAATGAAGGAAATAGACCGGATAGAATGGCCGGATTGACTGACTTTAGTTTTCATAAAAAAATTTAATATATAGATATGTACAATTGTTTCTGAGAAAAATATAGGCCTGCCTATGAGGAACCATGCGTTCATTTCTTTTTGAGTAACTGTACATTTCCTTCTTTAGTAAATCATATGATGTGAATATTTGTTAATATGATCTGATATACTCACTTCTGCATATGAGTTCTAAAATTAGCTAGTCCGTCCCTAGGCAGATATTTGCCGTGGGATATTATAAATGAAATGAAATAGCGTATGGCTTTTAGTGCCGGCAGTGTCCGAGGACAAGTTCGGCTCGCCAGATGCAGGTCTCTTGATTTGACTCCCGTAGGTGACCTGCGCGTCATGATGAGGATGAAATGATGATGAAGACGACACATACACCCAGCCCCCGTGGCTGCGAAATTAACCAATTAATGTTAAAATTCTCGACCCTGCTGGGAATCGAACCGGTGACCCCTGTGACCAAAGGTTGGCTGGCATCAAATTGGACACGAAGGGGACGCATTTCTGCAGCGCATTGTCGCCACTGAGTTTCAGATTATTTTGTTTGACGTGTAAATTTGTCCTTGTTGCTTCCCATATTGTGTGGAAAGTTGTGGATCCATTCAAATAAATAGTACATACACCGTAAGTGATAAGTGAATTCATGCGTCATGCTATAGATATGATGTACATTATTCCAACTGTCATTAGGAATGTTACCAATCAGCTTTGTGAATCGGAAAACAAGGATTCAGCACTAATCCTGGCCATTTGGACATTCTCATTTTCACCCCTTCTGACCTCCATGTCGATGGAGGGTGAACTTGAACTTCAACGACCAAGTGAGTTGGCCGTGCAGTTAGGAGCGCACAGTTGTGACCTTACATTCTGGAGAAAGTGGGTTCGAATCCCACTGTCGGCAGCCCTGAAGATTGTTTACCGTGGTTTCCCATTTTCACACCAGGCAAATGCTAAGGCTGTACATTTATTAAGGCCACGGTCACTCACTTCCCACTCCTAGCCCTTTCCTATCCCATCGTCGCCACATGACCTATCTGTATCGATGCGACGTAAAGTGAATTGTTTAAAAAAAACTGCAGTAAACGGCATCCAGAGTGTTATTATTCATCTGATCGATCTCGAAAACCGTGGATTTAAAACTAACATTGGTCGTTTTCTTTGATATTTACATATTACTCCCTCCCAACCCCCAATTGCAGGCGTACTAGGGGGTGTCAGCCCACAGTATTTTTCTTCAGTTATTAAGACATATGTACACTAAGTTAGGTTGAGGGTAATGCTGGAATACACATGCATATATTCATAACCTCCCTCACTAAGGACTTTTTTTCATTGCTTCTCACCCGCATGCCAGTGATGGTTCAACTTGAAGTTAAATGTCATTCCCAACGTCACTATTCATCTCAGCGACCCCGAAAACTGTGGATTCAACACTAATATAGATCGTTTTCGATTATTTCTACATGTCGTTCATACCTCACTCCACCTGTAGGAGTGTTAATGGTGTCTTACCCCCGCAGAATTTCTCTCCAGATAGTATTAAGTCGTATGGGTATTTCTCTCCAGATAGTATTAAATCGTATGGGTATTTCTCTCCAGATAGTATTAAGTCGTATGGGTATTTCTCTTCAGATAGTATTAAGTCGTATGGGTATTTCTCTCCAGATAGTATTAAGTCGTAAGGGTATTTCTCTCCAGTCGTATGAATACGAAGTTTGGTTGAAATTGGAGCTTTGCCTTTAGACGCCTGCCATTTTTATTCGTTTAGCTTCGCCGGTATCTTTGCTATTGCTCCTTAACTGTATGCAACCGCTAAATACAGAATGTGTTGCGGGATAGGGTAAGTCTTCGCCTGCAATTATTGCAGTGTTCATTTAGCAGTTGGATATTAATATTACTGAAAGTTGACTGAACCTAGAGACCTATCAATGTGTGTGATGATTCACTAACAGGAATGAAGCAAATCGGCCCAGCAGAACGGCCGGACGGACTGGACACAGCTGTTTTTAACACACTCTCCTTTTTTTTTTGCTAGGGGCTTTACGTCGCACCGACACAGATAGGTCTTATGGCGACGATGGGATAGGAAAGGCCTAGGAGTTGGAAGGAAGCGGCCGTGGCCTTAATTAAGGTACAGCCCCAGCATTTTCCTGGTGTGAAAATGGGAAACCACGGAAAACCATCTTCAGGGCTGCCGATAGTGGGATTCGAACCTACTATCTCCCGGATGCAAGCTCACAGCCACACACACATTCTCTTAATATGTTGACATCTCTGTGGATCGTATTGAGAGCAAATCTCCATTTCTCTGGACTTACGATCGTGTAATCCACCTGATGCGTGCTCATTCTATGCTGTGAGCACTGTTTAAGTGCAGCCTTTACTGTTTCTTTAATTTGCTCCATAGTGCGTATTGAAGCACTTCTGGGCACCTTGAGCTCTCAAATATCCCGTGTGTGAACATATTTTCTATATCGTTTATTGAAAGAGTGACAAAAAGTGATTGGTGATACACTGTTTTATTGTGGTTCTTAATCGTACTTTCGCCCATAGTTCATTTTATACTAGTTAACTGGGTTCCTTGGCAGTCCAGTGGATTCTCAGTATTCGTCGTTCCCAATAGTTAATTTCCAAGGCGGTAATACTGCATGTTGTACGTCAATCTTCAGTGTCCGGGAAGTTTTTTCTTTTTTTTTGCTAGGGGCTTTACGTCGCACCGACACAGATAGGTCTTATGGCGACGATGGGATAGGAAAGGCCTAGGAGTTGGAAGCAATCGGCCGTGGCCTTAATTAAGGTACAGCCCCAGCATTTGCCTGGTGTGAAAATGGGAAACCACGGAAAACCATCTTCAGGGCTGCCGATAGTGGGATTCAAACCTACTATCTCCCGGATGCAAGCTCACAGCCGCGCGCCTCTACGCGCACGGCCAACTCGCCCGGTGTCCGGGAAGTACATACGTACATACATACATACATACATACATACATACATACATACATACATACATACATACATACATACATACATGTTTTTTTTTTGTTTGCTATTTGCTATTTTCTTTACGTCGCACCGACACAGATAGGTCTTATGGCGACGACGGGACAGGAAAGGGCTAGGAATGGGAAGGAAGCGGCCGTGGCCTTAATGAAGGTACAGCCCCAGCATTTGCCTGGTGTGCAAATGGGAAACCACGGAAAACCATTTTCAGGGCTGCCGACAGTGGGGTTCGAACCTACTATCTCCCGAATACTGGATACATACATGTTTACTAGGCACGTTCTGATGACAGTGGTGTGCATACATCTACACACAGAGTGGGTTAACTTGCATGGTATGGGTAGCATGACTGCAAGCTTACATTTGAGAGATGGTGGATTCCAACTTCTGCACCGCAGCCCTTAAGATGACTTCCCATATTTCTCATTTTCACTCCGGGCAATTGCTGGAGCCGTATATTAATCAGTGCAGAAGCCAGTTCTAGTTTAGCATAGACGAAAACAGATGTATAATAATAATAATAATAATAATAATAATAATAATAATAATAATAATAATAATAATAATAGCCCTATGAAAGCATCTCAAGGATGGATGAGAAAGGGATTCGAAAGTACTTACCGCAGAGAACTTACACGTGCTGATCTATCCTGTGCAGGGGTCCATGGCTAAATGGTTAGCATGATGGTCTTTGGTTCAGATGCTCCCGGGTTCGATTCCTAGCCGGTTGGGAGATTTTAATCTTCATTGGCTAATCCGATGGCTGGGTAGCTGTGTATGTGTGTGTCGTGTTCATAATAGACGAGCAGGTCGTCTGCATCGCATCTACTCGAAAGACCTGCACCAGGACTCTTCGGAGGCCACATGCCATTATTATTATTATTATTATTATTATTATTATTATTATTATTGTCCAACTCATCTGGTCAGAGTACTGCCCTTCGGTTCAGAGGGTCTGGGTTTCGATTCTCGGCCTGGTAGGAGATTTTAATATTTTCTGATTAATTCTCTGGCGGAGGGACTGAATGTTTGTGTATGTCCCAACATTCTCCTCTTCATATTGAGACAACACACCACACTACCAACCACCACAGAAACACGCAATAGTGATTACATCCTTCCATATAGACTTGGCGTCAGGAAGGGCATCTGGACGTAAAACAGGGTGAAATCCAAATGTGCGAAGCAGTTCGCACCTGCGACCCAACAGGTGTGGCAAAACCGATGGAAAGAGGAGAAAATTATTATTATTATTATTATTATTATTATTATTATTATTATTATTATTATTATTATTATTATTATTATTATTGTATCCTATGTATTTACCGTAATTGAATGTTGTGTAAAGAAACGTTTAGTATTAAACACTAACAGCCTATAAAATCAATATCGAGAGCTCTTCAGTTGACCAAGCTTAGCTCAATAGCGCGCCCCAACTCTTTATTAAAACTCACGTTCATCCCTTGTTGTCTGTTGTAATTGGATGCGAGCCACATCCAATAATACAAGCGATTGATTGTGTAATGTAACATTGTCCCTGCAGGGTAATAGATCACCGTGACGTCATACGAGTCACAATTTATTATGGAGCCTACCGCATAACTCGGTCAGAGTTATTTCGAATACTGTTTGGGTGAAATGAAACAACGAACACAGTGAACGGGGGAGGGCCAGGCGAGGGAGGGTAGGTCTCCTCTCTCGGGGGTGAATGTAACAACCTTCATAGCAAAGTTCTCTGAGAACAGCACTTACATGTGCTGATCTATCCTGTGTGTTTTTCGTAATACAATGCTGGTGGTGAGAATCCAAGGCGAGTAATTCATGCCGTCTTCAACATAATATTTCACCCTATGTGCGGTCTCATCTTTACAGATACGCACGTCACCCATGAGTGTCAACTCGAATGAACTGAATCAGGCCTCTCCGGAGGCCATGCGTTATTATTATTATTATTATTATTATTATTATTATTATTATTATTATTATTATTATTATTATTTTAGAAGTCGACTGAAATTAGTTGGAATGATCTAAAAGGGATTTTTTAAGATTTTCCATCAGATTGCGGTTACAAAGAATCAGAATGGAATAATAATAATAATAAGAGAAGATCCTACCTAGAGACTTAAACTTACTGATATTTTTGCCACTTATTACCATCGTTACAAGTATATTACATAAGAAATATATAGTTCAAAGTGAACACAAGAGAGTAAATTGAGATTATAGGAATTAGTTTTAATGGAAATCAAATCTTTCTTCCACTATGAAATTAATCCAGGCATAGAGGATTAATGGCTGGAGCCTAGAATATATCCAGAGTATCATCTTCCTGTAGTCTGGTGAAACGGGGCCGTAGCTTTAATCTGATATTGCGTTCACTTAAGCGCCCTACAAACATAGGCCTACGAATACTGACCAGTGCATGCAGGACTTTTAGAATGAAAAGTCATGTCCCAATGGCTCGAATTTCACTTAAAACTGGAGGTAACGTGGCTACCATACCAATATCAACATTCACGTAAATCTAGAAGCTCTTGAAGTGGCCAATCTTTTTCTTGTCGTTGATCTCTTTTTTTTTTCTTTTTTGCTAATTGCGTTACGTCGCACCGACACACATAGGTCTTATGGCGACGATGGGACAGGAAAGACCTAGGAATGAGAAGGAAGCGGTCGTGGCCTTAATTTAGGTACAGCCCCAGCATTTGCCTGGTATGAAAATGGGAAACCACGGAAAACCATATTCAGGTCTACCGACAGTGGGGTTCGAACCCACTATCTTCCGGATGCGAGCTCACAGCTGCGCGCCCCTATCCGCACGGCCAACTCGCCCGGTCGTTGATCTCTTTAGGGACCAGGACGCGAATTCGCCAGGCAATGTGTATTTGTACGATCTATTGCCTGTGTTACTGATGCTTCTACTTCAGTGCATTGCCCTAGTTGTGTGTAGGATTAGTTGTATGTTGAGTTTTCAGGCCATCTTTCCGTCAGTGAAAACCTTCGATGTGTTAGTGCGACGTTAACCCGCCCCTAGTGAACATGTATATCGCACTGAAAAGGCGTGGTAGGAAAACGAGTTAACTGCTTTCCTCACCGAGGAACAAGATGTTACTGTTTACCAATCCCACTGAAAAGTATACATCAGCCGACCCTGTGAGCAACACTTCCACACCATTCATCACAGGGACTAGCTGCGTAAGAAATTGCATTACTACCATTGCTTATATGTCAGTCATATACTTGTCAAAAGCCAGGATGAGACTCATACAGGTCAATGAAAGTAACAAATTTTTTCATGACCATACCCACCAGGCAAATTCTGAGGTTGTACCTTTTTCACGGTCACGACCGCTACGTTAAACCACTAGTATGCTGATCCGCACCTCATTACCTTCATATCTTACTTTTGTACTTTACAAGATATCGCATTCTTTACGATGTCACAGATCAGTCTGTTGTGGCTGCTTAGTGTTCTCTCTGCCTGACTTGACGTGTAGTTCGGCCCGATTAGACAGATGGCACCTCATGTAACGGAGGATTGCCAAAGCATTTCTTTAGTTTATCATTGATTCGAGTTATCTCTGGTCTTCTTTAATTGTGTTCGTACACTACGGTATGTGTTCAAAATGTGTACCGCCACGTATTACACATTGTTCTTAACGTTGGTAAGATTACTGAACATGAACAAATGTTGTAAGGACACAAAAAATAGTGCTATCTTCTCGCGTATTTCGGGAATATTTGTCGGTGGTTCATCTGTCTTGAAAACGGATTTTTTCAACATGCCCCATATGTAGGCTTCTGGGGCCGTGAGATCTGAGGAGCATGAGGGGTACGGGGTACGAGAAATTAGAAAATCTCCAAAGTGTCGTTGCAGAAGTGTAAGCAATTCTCCACCTTGTGGACTATAGCTCCATCTTGCTGCATGCATTGTAGTTGGAGGAGTAAGTTTCTGGCGTGACAAAAAATGTCCAAATCCCTCATGGATGAGGGTAATAATGAGGTCTCTGTAGTTTACTTGGTTCACTGTTTTTTGGATTCTGTACAGCACCCACGACGAAATAAGGGCCCAGTATTCCATGACCGGACACTTACCCCCTGTTGCAGAAGTTTCTCTATGTCTTCGACGTTTGGCATGAGCTTATAATCTGCATTATGGTTTAACGCTGATACTCTACGATTCATGTTCACCTTGATGTGCGATATGAATACGTGTCATGCGGCGTGTATGTTATTTACGTTATGTGTTTTGACTGGATGAGCCGGGCCTCTATGCGGTGACCCAGGTATCTGATCTGTGTTCTCAGATCAAGCTCATGGGCCGTATACGGTTGCTTTCATCCCACTCCTAGCTCTTTCCTATCTCATCCTCACCATAAAACCTATCAGTGTCGGTGCGACATAAAGAAAATTAAAAAAGGAAACTAGCAAACTGTCACACGCCACGGCCTCCGTGACGCTTGGTTCTGCTACCAACTAACAGGGGGGAGCGCTTTTACTCGATATCTTTAACAGATAATGAGTTAGAGATTTCTCCACTTTCCCAGACTTGTTTTGGAAACCACTCAGGTAAAAGTTTAAAACGACATAATGAAGTGCTAAAATTGGCTCGGTAAAACTCTATAAAAGCCTTGAACTGTAAATCTTGGCCTTATATATACACGCGAAAGCGAATTTTATACCGCGGCGTATTTGCTACATGGGACAGCAGTCAAAATCTTGTTACTGTCCAGAAGGACAAAAGTCAATGTTTTCCGTTTTGTTTTACGTCTCACGCGTGGCGAGTGTTTGTAAATACAACGTACTTACTGCACACTGGTGACCGTCAAATAACCATGGTACTGGTGTCTGTGTCTTTGACAGACGTGGAGTATGTGCAAACATTAAGTTACATAAACAATTCGGGTCTTTGTTGTGATCCATCCTGCTACTTTGACCTTCGTCCTGAAGTTTTCACAACAGGTTGCTTGTCCTTGCGACTGGAGTGACTCACAGCATACAGAAACAAGCTACTGTACTGCGGCGTGTGTTCCTACATATTGTACTACCTTACAGAGAAGTATTGCGTTACACACCGTACCATCACAGTACCTAGAGTACTCGTATGTCCGAAAAATAAAAACAGGCTTCATGTATGACTTGCAAATATTCTTTGCTACCCATATACCGCGAACATACGGGGCCAATATGGGGCTTCATTCATCCCATTTCTGACCCGGTCATTGACTGGAAAACAGGTTGTAGATTTTCATGTTCATTGCAGTAAATGGCGAACTAATAAAAGTTGTTTATAATTTTAACAATTCAGCATCATACCGGATGTGGCAAAACAAACGACACTGACATTTTCTCCAATAAAAATCGCAAACAAACACATCAAACACACGAATAATCGGATCGGCGCTACCTTTTGCTCTATGTAGGAACATGTATATGTATGTATGTATGTATGTATGTATGTATGTATGTATGTATGTATGTATGTATGTATGTATGTATGTGTGTTCAGCCCGTCAGCGATGCCGCTGGTGGGATCCTCAACAGCTCCGCCATCAGCTGTCATAGATGGCCTAGGCATCGCTGAAGAGGCGTACTAGGGAAATGAGGAGTGAGGTAGTTTCCCGTTGCTTTCCTCGCCGAGCCAGAGTTGCTATTACATATCAGTCTGCCAAGCCCACTGAAATGCATACACCAACCGGCCCTATGAGCAACATTTTCACACCATTCATAGCAGGGACTGGCTGCAACATTTATATAACAAGCAGATATGAAAAGAAAATGACAGTGAAATAAGTCTGCGGCAAAATTAAAAAAAGAATAATACACAAGACAGGGATCTCTCAGAAAACAAACTACCATAACTATGGTAAGCCAGGAAAGGATAAGTAGGATAAATACCTTGAGATGGAATAAGTCATATTCGTTGACTCTGAACTAAGATAGCCATACAAGATAAAGTTTGAATCTGTTTGTAGAACCATTTGTACGAGATGAAAGTCATCTCGTAGACCAACGTCTCCATCTTTTCTTTTAAAGCCATTATTGTTCGAAGCCCCCCAACTTACGGCGAAGATAGGAAATGTGCCGGCTGCCGAGGCCTGTCGCACTCCTCTGACTGACAGATGAGACGAAATGATAGTGAAGAGTGTTGCTGGAATGAAAGATGACAGGGAAAACCGGAGTACCCGGAGAAAACCTGTCCCGCCTCCGCTTTGTCCAGCACAAATCTCACATGGAGTGACCGGAATTTGAAACACGGTATCCAGCGGTGAGAGGCTGCCGCCTGAGCCACGGAGGCTTGTTAACTAACCTAACCTAACCTAACCTCATGGCACTACAGCGGTTGAAGGGCCTTGGCCTACCAAGCGACCGCTGCTCACCTTGAAGGCCTGCAGATTGCGAGGTGTCATGTGGTCAGCACGACGAATCCTCTCAGCCGTTATTCTTGGCTTTCTAGACCGGAGCCGCTGTATCACCGTCAGATAGCTCCTCAATTCTAATCACGTAGGCTGAGTGGGCCTTGAACCAGCCCCCAGATTCAGATAAAAATCTCTGAAACCCTACACCATCGGGCCGGCAGTGAGTGTTAAGGGTCAACGAAACAAGCATGACCACAAAAATAAACCTGAAAGTGGTATGGTAGTAATTGCTGTAAAACCAAACTGTCGCACTGCTAGCGTGTGGACCTCATTCCACAGTCCTGTTGAGTTAAGAAGTGACTAAGCTCTTGGCATCCGCCGAGCCGAGACTATTACACGAGCGAATGAACCTCCTTCCTGTTCTCGACTGGTGTCATCCTCCCAAGACAGGTCTCCTATACTAACCAATTGTGACAGACTGAAGCGTCATATTTTATCTTAAGTAATGGGGCTCAGTTTCACTAATCTCTGCTAAATTTATCGCCCGCCCCAACTGACTTAAAAGAACCAGAGTCAGAGAACACCAGAACGTGACAGTAGGAACACCTTGTCAAACATAATATTTTGTTTCTTATTTAGAGATCGATAAGAAACTTTTCGTAAGTGAAACCTACAGCCAGGAATACATTTCGGGTTTTCGTGATACGTAAAATATTAAATATTTGAAAACTGAAATATATTCTAAATTCACTTAAGAGTGGATTGAAATACACAATTTTAGTTAAAAAAGGAGTGACCAAAATGTTGATTGATCGCTAAACGGTTTTTTCCAATATCCCTCTTCCCCATTCAGACAAGATTTGACACAAAAAAGTAAAGCAAGCCTGTAGTTTTATGTCACTTCGATGTAATCATACCTCCTCTTTTACGTGGAACCCGAGGCACTGGGACGTGACTTTTCATTTGAAAAATTGCACATGCATTTACCGGGATGCAATCCATGGCCATCTTGGTGAGAAGTCAGTGACTATACCACTCGGCTATTATGGCTCCACAGTAATGTATCAGTTTGAAACGTAGTTTTCTATGTGTGTATGTGTTTAACCTTTAAACGTAGATTAACTTGTAAAATGTGTTATAACAAGCAATCAAGTGCATTGCATGGAAAACAAAAATGATCTTGGCAATTTATCTAAATGAAAACCGAAAATACGTAAGTCATTGTAGGTTTTCCTAATACGGAAAAAGGTGTGGAATGTATTTCAAGCTTTTTTTTTTCATGTAAAGTAATTTACATGATTTTATGTCTTTTGAATGTGAATTGTTTCTTAGTTCTTTTAAATAAAAAAAACATGAAACTACATCCTCTTTTACGCACAGCTCAAACTACACTGACTGATTAATGCTCTTAATACCTCATGTTACGCTTCACTCCCGCAATATTCCATTACAAACATCTGATTGTTAATGTCATTCGCCGAGTTGGCCGTGCAGTTGAGGTTAGTCGCTTAACTTGTGAGCTTGCATTCCGGAGATAGTGTGTTTCAACCCCACTGTCGCCAATCCTGAATGTGGTTTTCCGTGGTTTCTTATTTTCACACCACCGAGCTCGATAGCTGCAGTCGCTTAAGTGCGGCAAGTATCCAGTATTCGGGAGATAGTAGGTTCGAACCCCACTGTCGGCAGCCCTGAAAATGGTTTTCCGTGGTTTCCCATTTTCACACCAGGCAAATGCTGGGGCTGTACCTTAATGAAGGGCACGGTTGCTTTCTTCCCACTCCTAGCTCTTTCCTATCCCATCCTCACCCTAAGACCTATCAGTGTCGGTGCGACGTAAAGAAAATTTTAAATCAGAAAACTAGCAAAATGTCATACGCCATGCCTTCGTGGCGCTTGGTTCTGCTACAAACTAACATGGGGAGCGCTTTTACTAACTTTCATCAAATCTGCCATTACTGATTAAAAATTTAGTAGAAAGTATTTTCAAAACTTACGTATTCATACAAACAATTGCAGTTTTCTGATTCGGGGAGTTAAATTAACAAAGGTCCATACTCGATATCTTTTACAGATAATGAGTTAGAGATTTCTCCACTTTCCCCGAATTGTTTTGGAAACTACTCAGAGAAAAGTATCAAACGACATAATGAAGTGCTAAAATTGGCTCTGTAAAACTCAAGAAAAGCGTTGAGCTATGAAGTCTTAGCCTTATATATGAATACGAAAGCGAATGTTATACCGGGATCATACGGGGTAGCAGAGAATATTTGCAAGGCATACATGAAGCCTATTTTTATTTTTCGGACATACGAGTACTCTAGGTACTGTGATGGTACGGTGTGTAACGCAATACTTCTCTGTAAGGTAGTGCAATAGGTAGGAACACACGCCGCAGTACAGCAGCTTGTTCCTGTATGCTGTGAGCCACTCCAGTCGCAAGGACAAGCAACCTGTTGTGAAAACTTCAGGACGAAGGTCAAAGTAGCAGGATGAATCACAACAAAGACCCGAATTGTTTATGTAACTTAATATTTGCACATACTCCACGTCTGTCAAAGACACAGGCACTAGTACCATGGTTGTTTGATGGTCACGAGTGTGCAGTGAGTACGTTTGTATTTACAAACACTCGCCACGCGTGAGACGTAAAACAAAACGGAAAACATTGACTTTTGTCCTTCTGGATAGTAACAAGATTGTGACTGCTGTGCCATGTAGCAAATACACTTCGTATACACCCCTCACGTTTACGGTAGAACTTTTGTCTTACACCCTGTATTGATAATGCCATTTATAATGGATTCAAACCGTAGTTTCTAGCAAAAATGACGATCTGCACAGTCTTCAGTGAATTACTATACAGAAAAATTGGGCTTCACTATATCTTGAGTATTTAAGAAACATTTAATACATCTACTCTCACATTCTTAATGTCTTTCTTTCTGAAAGCTATTACAGTTCACAGTTAAAGGAACATCTTCTCTACCATGCAGTTATAATATTGCATCTTTCTACTGTAGTAAGACGACCTTATATGAAAATAGGTCAGATTCTTACACCCGTGATAGACGAGCAGTAAAGGAACACAGAAACATGTTTGTCGTGGGTCGTAGTCCCGACAGCTTAATCGCGTCTGCGTCTGATGCACGCGTAAATACACTTCAGATACAAACAAGTTTGATGGATTGTCCAATCAATCCCTGACAGAAACACGTGTACTCTGATATTCGCTACAGGCCTTGCTGATAACACGGACATTAAACACTCCAGCCCTCAGCAAAATTACTACTGCCAAACTGCGTGGGAGGAATAAGAATGTGGGGATCAATGTTTGATTCTCATCAGTGAGCTGGCATGCCTACCGAGCAGAGCTATTTCACGTCACTCCATCTTTCATGTAGTTATTGTATTGTATTTCTTGCTCTTTCTGGAATAAGAGAATAAGAGTTGTAGTGAAAACTCTAATTGGATTTAGGAAGTTGATATGCAGACTTACGGCATGATTTACCATTAGGTACAGAGTACGGCATTTCGAGTTTTCTCATAGTTGCTTCAGGTTGTGTTTGTGGTGATGGTGATTACTGTTTTAAGAGAAAGTACAACTAGGCAACCTCCCTCTATATAATACTAAACAGAGAGAAAAAATGGAAGGGATACGACACTTAAAAAGGAAGGTATCGGCCAAAGAAAGACAAGGGCCACGAAGAGTATGAAAATAAGATTCCCTAGCCCTCAGAAACCTAATAGCGTCGAGGTCGGAAAAGAACAAGAGTTGACCAAGATAGGTCGGATAGGATAGATGAAAGTGAATTGCCTGGCACAAGTAAGTGGAAGCAATTGCAGGACTCAGCTAGGGGCCCCGTGGTCACCAACCCACGCTCTAAAGTTCAGAGCCCTCGGGGCCCCTTTTAGTCGCCTCTCACGACAGGCAGGGTTTATCGTGGGTGTTATTCTGTCGCCCCTACCCACAGGGGGACATAGTTGCTTCATCATGGTTATGTATAGATGACATAGATAAACGTATTTTAGCTCAATAAGTTATAGAGGAGACCCATCCCAACATAAACATCTCTTAGTGCCATCATTCTACACGAGAATCCATCCTAACGTAAATAATCTCATCTCTATCATCAGTATACGCTAGATCAGTTCCGACATAAACATCTCTTAGATCCATCAGCATATGGTCATAAACAGGAGAATCCACTTTGACGTAGGTATACGTCCTTTAGCTCTACCATCATGTGGTCAAATGTCCGTACAAGTCAGATGTAGTAAATCTAGCCATAAATCCTAAACCAGCCCTCAAGGATCAAATGATAGAACAATACCAGTTAAATCTGAAACAAACACGTCAACTTCAGCGTTTTCTACCCATAATTCATATGCATTCCCTCCCACAGTCCAACCTTCAGGATAAACAATCTCCTTCTATCTGTCCGTTTTCGACTTTGCTTTCTTCAAAAATAATATAATGTGGCGAATCAAATTACTATTTCTCATTTGTACGTGTGTTGAAATTGCAGCCGAAAGTTCCACCACCAGCATTTACAAAAAACCTAGTCGTCACTAAAGAGAGAGGGAATGTGGAGTGAGGTAATTTCTCGTTGCTTTGCACACTGAATTAGAAGGTGCTTTTTTTTTTTTTTTTTTTTTTTTTTTTTTTACACCATTCATCACAGCGACTGGCTGCATAAGGAATGCGTTACTGGTAACGCTTATATCTCAGTTAATGTCTTACTGACAAAGCCAAAGATTAGACTGTGACAGGTCGATAAAAAAAAGAAATTTATTATAGCCCGTACCAGAAGATACACTGTGAATACTATATATCACCAGTGATTGTATTGGGCAGAGAGAGGGCTGCGTGCTAAGGGCAGTCCAGGTGTAAGCTTGCATTCGAGAGTTAGTGGGTTCAAACACCGCCGTCAGCAACTTTGAAGATTGTCTTCCGTCTTTCCCTTTTTCACAGCTCGCTAGTGTGTACCGTAACCGAAGTCATAATAGCTTCCTTTCCTATTACATCGGCACCGAAATCTTTGTGACGACGTACTGTGTAACTAAAATATAAGAAGATAGATTGTAACATATATAAAGAATTCTAGATTTATGTAATATCTAAAATCTTAAATATCTCCTTGCGTAAAATCTAAATCATGAATATCTCCTTTATCATTCAATCGATTAACAAATGCCATGAATTACAACTCCTGTTTCCCCCAAATTGTGTTTTTTTTTTAATTTTCTGACATTTTCACTTGATGTCTTAACAGACAAATAGACAAAAGTGATGCGAAAATTATTTTCGGGTTTGTTAAGCCTGACGCGACAGGAAAAATAAGCATGGCCCAACAATTGAAAAGTTCCAGACATTCTTTATTTGTTTGATATAGAGATGTTGTTGGGAGGGGCAGGTGATCAAGCACTAGCGATAGGCACTCATAAGCTCTTCACCAGTGGGTAGTCTTCTTTCTGTTCCGCCAGGCCTGTCAGCTGGCCCGCCGAGCGTGCACAGTTCTTGTGCCATGGAGGACGTAATGCGACCCCGTCACGGGCGTTGACTTTCTCCGTCCTCGTCAGCACAATGTGGGCCAACAATTTGCTTAGCAGCTTGTCTATATACGTGGCTGTTTTAATTTCATTCAGTATGGTTCACACGTTGCCGAATTATGAGCAGTATGACGAACCGGTCATCGTTCAGCAACTTTGTTACAGCGAACGAACTAATCGAGATTTACAGCTGTTAGGTCTGTAGTGTACACTGTGTACTTGCTATAGAAATGTTAAGTACAGAGTTAAAGCAGCGCGCGTTGAATGTTACCTCACTTATCGAAGTTCGGGTTCGAGATCGAACAAGGTAGTCTATTTCTAAAGAGTGGGCAAAAATCATGGAACTCGTGGCATGCTAAGAAAGTCTGGCAGCTCATTTACTGTAGATAAATACTCAACCGTTGACACTTTTCAAAAGAATTCCGATTTTAATGCTAGAAGATAACTGTCAGCAGAGTGTCGAAATTGGTCGAATTATTATTATTATTATTATTATTATTATCATTATTATTATTATTATTATTGTTGTTGTTTCGTTATGCCCATTTATAGAGCGCGTTGGAACTTCTTCATTGGCTTGATGACTTTCGCCTTCTTATTCTTCCCAAATATCTTCATGAATACCGGGCGAGTTGGCCGTGCGGTTAGGGACGTGCAGCTATGAACTTGCATCCGGGAGATAGTGTGTTAGAACCCCACTGTCGGCAGCCGTGAAGATGGTTTTCCGTGGTTTCCAATCTTCACACCACGAAAATGCTGGGGCTGTACCCTAATTAAGGCCACGACTGCTTCCTTCCCATTCCTAGGCCTTTCCTATCCCAACGTCGCCATAAGACCTGTTTGTGTCAGTGCGACCAAAAAGAAATCTAAAATATCTCTTCATGAACTCGCTGTGTTGCTTCTTCCGTTCTTCTGACCACTTTGTACCAGTCCTGCTGCTAGTTTTGACCACAAATGTGTGTTTATTTACTGAGGTCCTGAAGACTTGGCGATTTTTCATGATGTCTTGCCCGATGTTCAATTCATTCAGGCCTTCTCTTGTTTCCTCCAGCTAATTTTTTCTCCTCTTTTCAGAATCTATTACACTGAATAACCTTTTCGTGAGTCTATTAACACACGCGTCTTCTCACGACTCGTTAGTGGTTTTCTTTTTCTATGTTTAAACACAGACTGGTCTGTTTCATAAATGGTTTACAATTACGTCTCTCTCTCTCTCTCTCTTTCTCTCCCTCTCTCTCACACACACACACACACACACACACACACACACACACACACACACACACTGCATGGACGTTCGCACTTTCAACTAATTAAGAAACATAAATGATAAACATTGTGTATTAGTTTTATTCACAATAAACTTAGAACAAGCAAAGAAGTAAACATGTGAATAAAACACATGTGCTTCGGATCTGCATACACTGAGCTACTGGGTTCAAAGAACAATGTTTGCGAAACGGATCGTCGTTTCCCGCAAACTCTTCCACCAGGTGACATGCCTCCCTGCCTGGGAGATGTAACGTATTTGTGTATACGAAGTGCACGTGGGAAGAATAAGGAATACTTAAATTACATTGCTAATAATGAGCAAACTCATCATATGTTAGGCTTGTTACATTTTTTCCAAACTGTATAAGTTGAGCAACGTCAATTTTTGTGCAGATGTTCATGTAGGGAGTGCATTCCTAAAACCAAACCTCGCACAGATTGCATACTCCGACTCTCAAACATGATGAGACAGACTGTAAATACCCTCTGAAGTGTTGAGGCCCTTTCTGTATTGGCCAAACTGTCTGATCCCAAAGGAAGAATTATTTATCCAAGGTATTTAATAAAAGATACTTGTGAAATTGTCCCAAATGTCGTTCGAGTTTAATCTTTCACTTTTGCTAAAAATTCCGCCTATACTTGGTTTTCTCGAATGATATCTGAAGGTCTGCCTGTGATGCTATTGTGTGTGATGTCTCGACAGCATACCTAGTGTCCTCCTTGTCCTTAGTGATGATAGGTCATCTGCGAAAGCCAAGCATTTCACTTTAATTTTGTTCCCACTAGTCCCGGTGGTTATGTCTGAGATATCCCCCTCCCACTCTCTGATGGCTTTATATAAAACTAAGTTAAGCAGAAGAGGAGAGAGTCCATCTCCTTGATGAACACCTGTGAGTACTTCAAAAGGATAAGAAATTTCCCCAAACAATGTTATCTTAGATGTTGTGTATGTGAGGGTCTGACGTGTCAGTACTCTGGTCTTCTTGTCCACTCGAAGATCTTCTGGCGTGTCCACAGAGTCATATGCTTTCTTCAGGTCCACGAAGGTGACTATGGTGTTGTTGCTTCTGCGAATCTTCAGAATCATCTTCAGATTCCATATCCGTTCAGCACACGAACGTCCCGCTTGATATTCCCCAATCAAATGATCTGTTTTTTTCTCTGGTACCGGGCGAGTTGGCCGTGCCGTTAGGAGCGCGCGGCTGCGAGTTTGTATCTGGGAGATCGTCCGTTCGAATCCCACTGTCGGCAGCCCTGAAGATGCTTTTCCGCGGTTTCTCATTTTCACACCAGGCAAATGCTGGGGCTGTACCTTAATTAAGGCCACGGATGCTTCCTTCCTTTCCTATCCCATCATCGTCATAAGACCTATATGTGTCGGTGCGACGTAAAGCAACTAGCAAAAGAAAATAATTGTTTATCTAGTCGGTTTAGGAGGGCTTTATATAGAACTTTATTAGCAACGGATAGGAATAGACCTCAGTAGTTATTCGAATCTGTTTTGTCATCCTTTTTTTTCATTCAAAGGATGAATCAACGCGTACTTCCATTTCTGCGAGATCGCTTCTGTTTTTCAGATGTCGGTTAAGATTGCGTGGGTTCTTCTAGTAAACTCTTCTCCTCCAAGTTTCAACATCTCTGAGATAATTCCATCATCTCCCGGTCCTTTGTTATTTTTAAGAGAATGAATGGTCTCTGCTGTTTCTTCCAGTATCGGTGGATGTGTATTATTATTATTATTATTATTATTATTATTATTATTATTATTATTATTATTATTATTATTATTATTATTATTATTATTATTATTATTATTATTATAGACATAATTGCTGTGTAAAAGTGCAGGGAAGGTCCAGAGTTCTCATGTTAGTACCAAAAACGGCTATCCAGAACTTCAGTATAACACAGGCTTTTCCACACATCACCCTGTTTGTATAGTTTTTTTTTTTTTGCTAGTTTCTTTACGTCGCACCGACACAGATAGGTCTTATGGCGACGATGGGACAAGGAAGGGCTAGGAGTTGGAAGGAAGCGGCCGTGGCCTTAATAAAGGTACAGCCCCAGCATTTGCCTGGCGTGAAAATGGGAAACCACAGAAAACCATTTTCAGGGCTGCCGACAGTGGGGTTCGAACCTACTATCTCCCGAATACTGGATACTGGCCGCACTGTACTGTATAGTACGTTATTCAAAGTTCAGAAGACAAATCTCAATCCTAGATACCAATAAATACCCACTAAATACTTAGGTATAGGTACACTATTTCAGACCTCACAACAATGCAGATTAGTCACAACATTCTCTTTTAAACTTGGAACTCATTATCGCAGGACGACCTATTTTCTGCAGTGAAATAATTCGGACAGTGTTTGTGTTGCACTGTGAGAGCTAGTCTGGGAAACAACTGCCGATTAATTATACCCTCCCTGCTGCACTGCTGCTGGCTGGCAAGTAGAAGAAATCGCGCAAGAAAAGTGTGGGTGAGCAGTTAAATAGCTGGCAGAGAATGTGCCTTTTTTTACTACGTGTAACACTTCTCTGCATTGGAGTTGAGAACAGGCAAATCCTTCAAGTCTCTCTTGATGAAGTCTTGTTATGTGTTGTAAGTTCAAAGTAATCTCTATCCAGTCCGGCCCCGAGGTGTAATGGGCAACGCGTCCGCCTGTCACCCCACCCGGCGGCCCCGGTTTCGATTCCCGGCCGGGTCAGGGGTTTTTAATTGTAAACGATTAATATCCCTGGCTTGGGGACTGGGTGTTTGTGTCGTCCTTAACGTTCATTTCCTCACATTCAACACGTTACACTTCTGCAATATCCAAATACACGCAGGTTCATAACATATGTTGCAAGTAGAGGCAAAAGATCTTTGTAGGTCGACGCCCCGAACAAATAGCTGTTTTTTGTTAAATATCTCTATCCGAATATTGGCCTGATATTTCACAAGCTATAACTGGCTCTTGTTACTTAATGAACTGTGAAAATTAGCATCGATTTACAGCACTTACCCATTGTGTATATATCTCATTCCACATTAAATTATGCTTTTGTGTCTTCATCTCGCACTGAAATAGTTATTCATGTATGAAGTACGAAAACCAAAGGTTCATTGGACGAATCCAGGGGTGTGGAGCGAGGTGCAGTTAGTCCGGAATATAAGAAGAAGACGTCCAAGTATTACGTGTACGTGGTACATACAATATTTGTTTAATAAAAGCTCTCTAAATTAGATTAGCAAAATATTTGAAATGAAGCACGTTTCTTTCTATGTCAAGATATATGGCAACCAGTTTATTTATCAAGATTGTTCTTTAGTTGTTGTTAAATGATTCGGGTATTCTCACCAAGCACTTGATTGAATAAATTGGAGGATTCCTTAACATTTTCTGAACATAAACTAGTAAGTCACTTAGGATACTTAACTCTAAAATTTATAAACATATGGCAACATTCGGAGATCTGAGCTTTATCGACGAGGTAATTATACACATACACAACTTTCAGCGAAGTTAATAATGTTATTTGCTTTACGTCCCACTAACTACTTTTTAAGGTCTTCGGAGACGCCGAGGTGCCGGAATTTAGTCCCGCAGGAGTTCTTTTACGTGCCAGTAAATCTACCGACACGGGGCTGTCGTATTTGAGCACCTTCAAATACCACCGGACTGAGCCAGGATCGAACCAGCCAAGTTGTTTCAGCGAAGTGGACACGAGTAATCGAATAGATGTTACAAGTCATAATGTATGTAACTGTCAGTGTTTCGTACTGTTATACAATTCTAAAATAACACTAGTCCTACTAGAAGGTTGTCAAAACATTTTCCACGAATATAGGAGCATCATGTTATGAGAACTACGTTTTCTTTTGGTATTTGCTTTAAGTCGCATTGACACCGACAGGACTTATGGTGACGATGGGAAATGAAAAGAATAGGTTTGTGATGGCAGTCATTTGCCTGTTGTGAAAATGTGAGACCACGGAAAACCGTCTTCAGGGCTGCCTACAGTGGGTTCGAAAACATCATCTCGTATGTGATTCAAACCGTGTCGCCAACTTGCTCGATTAGAACTCCATTTAAAACGTTATTTACAAAAGAGGTTTTACGAGTGCATGGCAGCATAAAATTATAAAATTGTTTAATCATGGGTTGTAACATGAATTGGATAAGCAGTGCCCTGTTAAGTGTCACAAAACTTGCAAGCCTAAGAGTGAAGGAAGTAAAGCTGTACTGTAACCACCATCTCAATCCGGATGTCCGAATACAGTATACGGGCGAGGTCTATAACACTATGCGGAAGAGATGCCATCGCAAGCTGGCGTGGTAGAAACCCATTCAGCCAAATCTATCTTATATTCCTTTGTTCAAAGTTCCGCCTTGGAAATGAGTGGTGACGTGGAGGATATTCCTGCATGAGGAAATATTGATGATCTTTGATTAATCGTAATTCTCTTGTATGCTCAGTTCCAATCAATGTGCTGTCAAACACGCTAACGTTCAGAGGAGGTAGTGTTGCGTACTATTCCATGCACGGCATGATCTACAAACAATGTAAAACACTCAGAACATTCCTGCCGTCCTCATTAACAAGTCTCAGAACATTGTATCATTCCATACAAGCTTGAAACATGTTGAACCCTTTCAAATATAAATGAACTTTAGTTAGTTCATTCTCTACCTTTCCACGGAGGACGTTGATGAAGAGATCGGGCTAAGGTTTGAATTTTGCAGTTGGCTTCAGGTGATGAATCAGTATGCAAATATAGAGCTGCAGTGAAAATGAAATGGCGTATAGCTTTTAGTGCGGGAGTGTCCAAGGACATAGTCGGCTCGCCAGTTGCAGGTCTTTTGATTTGATGCCTGTAGGCGACCTGCGCGTCGTCATGAGGATGAAATGATGATGAAGACAACACATACACCTAGCCCCCTTGCTAGCGAAATTAACCAATTAAGGTCAAAATTCCAGATCCTGCCGGGAATCGAACCCGGGACCCCTGTGACCAAAGGCCAGCACGCTAACCCTTTATCCATGGAGCCGGACAGAGCTGCAGTACCCGTCGTTGACGGGACAATCATATAGCATGTGCAAAGTTATGTAACTCCCCAGTTACTTCTCTTCAACACTCAGGCAGGCTAGAGGTGAGTGGCAGTTGAAGAGGCAAATCACATCACAACAATGGTCAGTGTAATGTTATTGTTGATCAATTTTATGAGCTTTCGATATGGTAGGCCTTCACATTTAGTTTTCTTTCGACTCTTGGTATATTAGAGCACTAAATGTAAAACCAGTCCTTCTTTCATCACACCCTCTTGTGTTATTCTTCAAGAGATCACTCCTTAACAAATTTTCTCATTTTATACAATCATCTTCGCAACTTTCTTGTCGGTACGGACCGATGACCATGCAGTTTTACACCTTAAGACAATCATGGCATAAACCATGGCCAGTTAAGACGATTAAACAATATTTTTATGTTAACAATAGACTCAGCAACAAACGTCCAAAGTCATGAATTCTATTTCCATAGTCGACATGGTAAAACTATATAAGACATAAATGATTAGAACCTGTACTCTCTATAACTTTTGTTATGTAACAATTTTCTATAGGACCAATAGCATAGGTATTTACAAAATTAAATTTTAGGCAACTTCCCCTAAACCACCCCTTCACCGGTCGAGTTGGCCGTGCGGTTAGTGTCGCACAGCTGTGAGCTTGCATCCGGGAGATAGTGGGTTCGATTCCCACTGTTGGCAGCCCTGAATATAGTTTTCCGTGGTTTCCCATTTTTACACCAGACAAATGCTGGGGTTGTACCTTAATTAAGGCCACGGACGCTTCCTACCCACTCCTAGGCCTTCCCTATCCCTTTGTCGCCATAAGACCCATCTGTGCATCGGTGCGACGTAAAGCAAATAGCAATAAATAAATAATAAAACCACCCCTTCATCCAGAGTGAATAAAATTTATAGCCTAGACCGTAATACCTAATTCCCAGACTTTACATACTGATTTTCAATTCTGTTCACCCATTTTCTCGTGGTTCAGTGTTGATATGGACTTAGTAATAAACATTGAAATTCATGAATATCTCTTCTCATAGCCTCTACGGTAAAAATGCTTAATGGATAAATGATCGGAAATTTAATTTATATAACTTTAGTTATATAGTGTTTTTTCGATAAGACTACTAATAACATAAGTATTAGAGAGTTACATTTTAGGTCTTCCTCTAAACTGCCATTTCACTCAGCGTAAATAAAATAATGTATAGCCTAGATTGTAGTGCTTCATTTCCCGAGTTCTTTATTTATACAGCTGAAGAGGACCACTAAGTGGTCGAAACATGTCCTGTAAGTTTTAATTTTATTCAGTTTGCCTGAGGCATTAATAAAGTATCGATTAGGTGGTTATTTATACTTACTTCTTTACTGATTTTCATGAAATTATCTTCAGCCATTTTCTGATGATGCCCGTACAGACAGACAGACAGACAGACAGGCAGACAGACAGACAGGCAGACAGACAGGCAGGCAGACAGACAGACTTGACTGAAAATTTAAAAGAGCATTTCCTTGTTACTGTGGACATGAACCAATGCTCTATATGGAAGAATGTAATGACAATTGTTTGCTTCTATGGTTGCTAGTGTAGTGTGTTGTCTGAATATGAAGAGGAATGTTTTGGGACAAACACAAACCCAGTCCCTGAGCTAGAAGAATTAATCAGATGCGATTAAAATATCCGACCCAGCTGGAATCGAACCTGGGACATTCTGAACCGAAGGCCTCAACGCGACCATTCAGTCATGAATCGGACACAACCAATAGAAAGAATGAGCTATAAAATTCGAGCAAGCCCACGATGTCCGAGATAAGTGTAAGAGAGCCTGTCTACCACATAAGAAAGCTGAGGGGGTCGAGCGCCTTCTTTTCTTTTTTTCAAGAGATCGAACAAATGCGTGTCGCATCGCGAAGACAGTATGCCCGTTTCTTTATCCGTTTCTATGGTTACCCGATGAGTCGGAAAAGAATCATCCACTAACTATACCTATTGGTGGGGGGAAATCACTCTATCCTGCCGCCGACTGCCAGATCAGAACTGAAACCCCATCAGAAGTTGGTTGGCAACTTTGAAAGAAGGGTCTTCTTCAGAAACAGGAATTTTGATATCAGTTTAAGAAAAAATGTGTGTAAAATTTGGGAAAGATCAAAAATTTAAAATTTGTTATGCATAATCAAAAGGTCCACGGTTCTTGGAACTGGTATTGGTCCTGATTATCCTTTTTAGAAGGGCGATGCCATCATCAGTAGAACGGATGATGGTAATCTGAGATTTCATATTGATCAATTTCAATATCTGTTAATAGATAGTGAGAATATTAAAGTCCCTGTGAATTTTGAACGTCGAACGCCACGAGGCGCAAACGAGTTGTCCGTAACTTACTGCTCCTGTCTAACCAATGGAGACTTAGTCTGAAAACAACCAGAAGATGTAATTGTATCGATGGACACAGAAAATTGAGTGATTTGACTATGGTCCCGATACGAGAGATTTCAGAAAAGAAGTAATCTCTACAAACCTTCTCAGCACATGTACTTCTAACACCCACGCGACGTATTCTACGCCTTACGTGAATGTACTGCTGTGACTTCAGCACAACCCCCGCACATGTTGTTATTAGTTTATATGACATGATAAACGTAAAAAAAGAAGTTTATAACTATTAAATATTCAAGACCGCATTGTAATCGAAATCGACTTACAACCTATTAGGTCGTGTTACGTACTTTTAGTACGTCTTGAAGAGATGTTAAGTACAGAACAAAGATGGGTTAGGATCCCACGGGTGTCCGGTAGGCCATTTTTGTTCT
Organism: Anabrus simplex; assembly: GCF_040414725.1. NCBI lineage: Eukaryota > Metazoa > Arthropoda > Insecta > Orthoptera > Tettigoniidae > Anabrus > Anabrus simplex. Next base: position 1,031,611,247 of record NC_090265.1, on the reverse strand, counting down.
GTACTTAACATCTCTTCAACACGTACTAAATGTACGTAACACGAACTAATAGGTTGAAAGTCGATTTCGAAAAAATAGTTTGTTTTTATATCCGTAGCTAAAGATTCTAAGCGAACCCTAGTAATTTACAGTTAATATAGGCCTATTTTCTCTTTTTGCGTTCAAATTCACAGAACTTTTAACATTTTTACCCTCTATATATTTAATCTTAAAAGTGCACTGCTATGGTATGGGATTAAGTTCGATTTTACCCTTATCTGTTCTGTTAAACTTAAACTTCAATTAAAATAAATTAACTTCCGTAATCTGTTACGTGTTTCCAAGCCTTAATGGCTATTTGCACAGTGGCGGACGTGTGAAGTTTCGTAGGAAATACCATATCTTCTCATTAATCGGTACTTTATCATCTGCCCGCAGCAAAATTCCCATTAAATTCCTCACGACAGGTAATAGCTGAACCAAGCATTCCCTTGAGTTGATAGCATATGTCGTGGTTCCAAGCAGAATGATAAATATATCTTAAGCCTACTCTGTGGAAGTCACAGCTACATAGAGTAACTATGGTATGATGAGGGTTCTGAAAGAACGAAATATTGCCCAATATCAGTACCTTTCCAGACCTATCAGTTAACGTTCTAGCCTCATGTGTCAAGATTTCATGTTAGTGGTGGGTAGACTATGAGAATGGCATGATAAAGTACCCTGTTGAACACAAACAATTATTCATTGGCCAAGATAATTTTGACAGTCCGCTTTGTCTGCACAGAGTTCTCGATTTCTCTATGAACGAGAGAGGAAATTTTCATTCCCCACCCTGCAGGGGCAGGGTGGGCCACCTAGAGAAGAACACCCTCTCTTTGGCCAGGAGATTTTGATCGATAAGGAGAAACGAGGGATTTTAGAAGATGTTTAAGGGTTGGTGTGTGAAGGTGATGGAGAAGGGACGGGGTTTTCAGCCTCTTGGATAAGGCGTGGTTTATTTAATCAATCTAAAATTTATCAAATATTGATTTGAAACTAGAATGGAACTTAAAATATTGACTATAAATAATTTTAACAGGCATGAATTTAAATACGTATAGGCTAATGTTTGTTGTGAGTGTCGGCAAGGTTTGTACCTCCATGGAAGGAGAATCATATTTTGATAATAATTAAAATTAAGTCTGGCACTACTGTTAAAATTATTATTACGTTTATTGGTATCATTTATTATTATTATTATTATTATTATTATTATTATTATTATTATTATTATTATTATTATTATTATTATTATTATTATTATTATTATTAGTATTAGTATTATTATTATTAAAAATCCACAGCCTGTTCCCAGTTTCAACCGGGTGAAGAACAGAATGAACGAAGTCCCCATATAGCGGCGAGGATAGGAATTGTACCGGCTGCCGAAACCTGTCGCACTCCTCTGTAGCAATGATCAATGACTGACAGATTGGGGTGAACTGATATCGGAGAGTGTTGTTGGAATGAAAGATGGCGGGGAAAACCGTAGTACCCGAAGAAAAACCTGTTTCGCCTCCACTTTGTCCAGCACAAAATTCGCATGGAGTGAACGCTATTTGAACAATGGAACCCAGCGGCGAGAGGCCGACGCGTTGCCGCCTGAGCCACGGAGGCTATATTATTATTATTATTATTATTATTATTATTATTATTATTATTATTATTATTATTATTATTATTTCCTTTCATGCAAGGAGCTTTGGAAAATAGTGTCCCGTGCTTTATGTATTTCCTTTGTGTCTATGCTGAGTACATCACAGTTCATTTCCTCAAAGCAGCCTTAAATTCACGGCAAGGGAGAGAGTCGAACTGTGGTCATTGGGCACGTATTCCAACCGTTAAACTATGAGGGCTGAAAGGGCTGAGTGGCTTAGGCGGTTGAGACGCTGGCCTTCTGGACTCAACTTGGGAAATACGATCCTGGCTCAGTCCGGTGGTATTTGAATGTGCTCAAATACGTCAGCCTTGTGCCGGCAGATTTACTGGTGCGTAAAAGAATTGTCGATCCAGTAAAACACAATTGCATTCGCTCGGGGGTGAGACTACACAAGTGTACAATATGCGGTAATACGTTATCATGAAACAAACTAGAGATTAACTAATATAATAATGCTCTTCAGCACCTGCTCACCTGATGAGTTAAACTGGGCACTGTCCCAACATTTTAGGTGGCCATAACCCTTAGGGGATATACAAAGCTTATTTATTTATTTATTTATTTATTTATTTATTTATTTATTTATTTATTTATTTATTTATTTATTTATTTATTTATTTATTTATTTATTTATTTATTTATTTATTTATTTACTTATTTACAAACTAACTCCTGCGGGACTAAATTCTGGTACCTCGGCGTCTCCAGAAACCGTAAAAATAGTTAGTGGGACGTAAAAGCCAATAATATTATTATTATGCTTCTCCAGTTCATTGAACTCTAATTCAGGCTATAACGTCAGGATGTTGTAAGCAACCCTCCTGAGAAAATCCCGTAGATGTAGATTTTAGAGGTAAGGTCCGGCTCCTTGGTCTATGTACTGGTCTTCGATTCAATGGGCCTCGGGTTTGATTCCCGGCCGGGTCGAGGATTTTAACTGCGTATGGTTAATCCCTCTGGCTCGGGAATTGGATGCGTGTGTTCGTCTTAACACACCTCTCTTCATCTACATACAATACAACACACCAGTAACCACGGCAGGAACACGCAATAGTGACTACATTCCTCCACATAAGGTCAAGCGTCAGTGAGGGCTTCCAACCGTACAACTGGATCAGATCCATATCAAGTGCCGAACTCAACGAATTGACAAAAATGCCAACAATGAAAATCAGTTCATTTTATACCTACCTGATTATACCAAAATGTAGGAGAAAAGTAAAGATCTACTGCTTCCAGAATGAAACCATAATTCTTATGGTCAGGATACACATTCTTAAGTATTATAAGGATAATAAAAGATTTATCGAAATTAGGCTACCTTCAACAGAGAGAATCGCTAAAGAATCAGTTCTAATATTATTGCAGCTTACTTATTTTCCCACTACTGTTATTTCCTCGATCTCTTTGACAACACGTTCACTTCGAATACCATGGATATAAATAATCTCATGACCTGATCCACTTCTTTGACCTTTCTCAGCCTAATCTTGCAGATAAAATCTTAACTGACCCATTGTGTCACATTCGCTACTGCCGATAGCATGGTGAGATTCCATCGTGTGTACGGCAAGTCTCTGTAGGCCTACGTCGCTGGCGAACACCTGTGCACATGGCGTCAGGTCTCTTGGCAGGGACGCAGAAGTTCAAACATATGTGGACCTCACACCACTTGTTCCCAACGGATATTGCAGCACCATAAATTCAAGTAAATAATATTCATTCACTTAAAAATGCGTTAATTTGGAAAGTTGTGGGGGGTTATTGTTCTTTTAAGGAGAGTAAAACTAGACAACCATTACCTATTATTTATTTATGTCTTAATAATAATTTCTCGTGGTGATTTCTAGCCTAGTACAGCCCTTGTAAGGCAGCCACCCCCTGTCTTCACCCGACGAGGGTGAGCAGCATCTCCCATGTATAGGAAACTGCATGTAATTGTGGTGGAGGATAGCGTTGTGTGAGTTGCAGGTATGTTGGGGACAGCACAAACGCCCAGTCTCTGAGGCAGGGTGAAAAACAATTTTAAGGTTAAAATCTCCGACCCGGCCGGGAATCGAACCCGGAGCCCTCTGAACGGAAGACCAGTTCGATAACCAGTCAGTCAAGAAGCCGGACATTTATACCTTATGGCATTACTAGCATCACTTGTACCTCAGTCACTTTCATATCGTGAAAGACAAGGATATGACTGAGACTGATCAATGAACGTAACCAATTTGATCTAGCCCATATCAGAAGAAAAAGTGCACTGTAAACACGTCTTGCCGGCAAAGACACAATAATAATAATAATAATAATAATAATAATAATAATAATAATAATAATAATACTGGTTTTACGTCCCACTAACTACTGTACTTTTACCGAACTCGATAGCTGCAGTCGCTTAAGTGCGGCCAGTATCCAGTAATCGGCAGATAGTGGGTTCGAGCCCCACTGTCGGCAGCCCTGAAGATGGTTTTCCGTGGTTTCCCATTTTCACACCAGGTAAATGCTGTACCTTAATTAAGGCCACGGCCGCTTCCTTCCACTTCCTAGGCCTTTCCTATCCCATCGTCGCCAAAGACCTATCTGTGTCGGTGCGACGTCAAACAAATAGCAAAAAAAAAATCTACTATACTTTTACGGTTTTCGAAGACGTCAAGGTGCCAGAACTTAGTCCCGCGGGAATTCATTTACCTGCCAATAACTCTGCCTATACGAGTTTGACGTATTTGTTTACCTTTAAATACCTCTGGAATGAGCTGGGGTCGAACCCGCAAAGTTGAGCTCAGAAGGCCAGCGTTATTCCGTGTGAGCTACTCATCCCGCGAAGTCATAACAGTCTAAGTGAACATGTTCTGTATGTATGTATCAATAAATGTTACTAGAGTTTTATCACTTGGAATAATCGAGTTGTCGACGACCTTCAAAATGTTTATTTTTATATTTATATAGTGTCAAGAATACTTTGATTCTGCCCTTTTTAACTTTAAAATAGATTCGTTTTCTGTGTATACACGATAATGTCAGGGAGGGTAGGTTTCTTTGGTGGAGCTTTAATAAAGCACGAGTAGCGTTCCTTATATAGGTCTACTGAAACGGGACAGTGTCTGTACAATTCCATTTATCATGCTAACCACACATCTTTGTATCTCATGCGTATGCATGTGGAAGCAGGTTATGTTATATATGGCAATAAATTGTAATCTGCCGGGCGAGTTGGCCGTGCGGTTAGGGGCGCGCAGCTGTGAGCTTGCATCCGGGAGATAGTGGGTTCGAACCCCACTGTCGGCAACCCTGAAGCTGGTTTTCCGTAGTTTCCCATTTTCACACCAGGCAAATGCTAGGGCTGTACCTTAATGAAGGCCACGGCCTGTTCCTTCCCATTCCTAGGCCTTTCCTACCCCATCTTCGCCATAAGACCTATCTGTGTCGGTGCACGTAAAGCAAACAGAAAAAAATTGTAATGTTATCGCAATCCAGGACTAGTGCAACAGATGATATTCTCAAAATCGTAAAATTAGAAGACATCATAATGTTATTTATTAATCTCCTTCCGGTAACTGTACAGGGTGGTTGGAAACAACGTGAACAGGGTACATGAGCGTTAAAGGGTTGGTCATGCTGATACATAATTTGAAAGAAATAATTCGATATCCCACGTCGTTGTCAGTTTATCAGCTGCTGACTCTAGCCAATCAGATCACTTCGCGGGCGAATTCAAATTGGCTTAGCGTGGCATTATTGCTAAATCTCCACGTGGCTTAAGACTGGCATGAGAGCACCAGTCGAAGAATAAAACTTCGCCAGGGGAGAGGTTTGAACACGGACCTCGGAGCTGCAGATTCCACCAAAGCAAGTTCGCTACGGTGATACTGGCATTTCCCTAGTACACCTCTTCTGTGTCGCCTAGCCCATCTATGACAGCTGACGGTGGAACTGTTGAGTACTGAACATACAACACACAACGCTATCCCCCACCACACAAACATGCAGTTTCTTATACGCACCTTCATCCGAGGGTCAGTGTACAAGTGCTGTACAAGCTAATAACAGCCACACGGGAAATGATCATGATGATGATCATGATGATGACTATTCTTCTTCTTGTTTCCGAATTTGGCCGCCTATGGACCGCATTGAATTTAATGCTTTCTCTTCTTCTTCTCCCAATGTGGTTTTCGAGCCGCTCGCCCAACCATTGACCACTTGGTACGCCTGGAAAGCTCTATCCAGGATGCATTTCTTCGCAAACGGCATTTGGTAGCTGTTTTCTTTGACTTGGGAAAGGCCTATGACACCACATGGCGATATGGGATCCTTTCAGTCCTGCATCAATGGAGATTCCGAGGTCACTTGCCGGTATTTATTGCGAATTTTTTGTCTCCCCGTCTATTCCGTGTCCGAGTAGGGAGGACATATTCGCAAACCATGTTCAGGGAAATGGGGTTTTACAGGGATCGGTCCTTAGTGTCACTCTGTTTGCGACTGCCATAAATGGTATTGTTGCTGTTGCTGCTGCTGCTGGTTCAGTCGTAATATGTGGCAATTTGGTCTGCACTATAGCTCCCGTAATATGGCAGTCGCGGAGCGACAATTACAGCAAGCTGTTAGGAGAGTGGAACAGTGGGCCTTAGAACATGGCGTTCGGTTTTCCACCGCAAAGTCCTCTGTTGTCCACTTTTGTCGGCTCCGTACTCTTCACCCACAACCTGAGCTATACTCAGAAAATATCGTTCTTCCTGTTGTTGACACCGACTTCTTGGGCTCCTTTTCGATAGCAAATTATCGTGGGAGCTACACGTGCGGGAGTTTAAAGTGCAATGCACTAAGAAGATGATTATCTTGAAGTTTCTTAGCAGCACTAATTCGGGTGCTGACCGCACGGTGCTCCTACGATTCTACAGGGCACATATTTTATCCCGGCTAGACTACGGCAGTGCATCATATGGCTCAGCAAGACCAAGCGTGCTTGCGAAGCTGAACAGAACCCACCACGGCGGGGTTAGGTTGGCAACAGGAGCTTTTCGTACAGGCACCATAGCTAGCTTGCTCGCTGAGTCTGGTGTGCCGCCTTTACACCTGAGGCGCCAGCAAATGCTTCTTTCGTATGCTGCTAATTTACGACAGATGCCACTTCATCCAAGCTATCCTTGCGTATTCAACAATGGCAACCAGTTGCTGTACGCTGCTTGTCCTCGAGCAACGCGGCCGGTTGGAATACGCTTGGATAGCAGTCACAGAATGTTTCACGTACCTTCGGTTCCTTGCCTTGTCAGACAACCAAGCGGGGTACCTCAGTGGGTAGTACGACGTCCTGAAATAATCCTGGATCTGCACACTGGCCCGAAGGAAACACGGACCATTCGATTTATCGGAGGCTCTTCCTGTCCGTTGTTGGCCGGTATCCAGGCTCAGTCGTTTACACGGATGGCTCGAGAACAGACACTAAAGTGGGCTGTGCGTTCATTGTCGACATTGATAGGTTTCTTTTTGCTCTCCCGGAAACCTGTAGTGTGTACACAGCACAGCTGTATGCTATCTGTGAAGCTCTGAGGTAAGCACTGTCCAATGAGCGCCGACACATTCTTCTGTGTACTGACTCCTTGAGCTCGCTACAGTCTATTGATACCTGTTTCCGTCGGTACCCTCTGGTGCAGCGGATCCAGGACCTGCTGGCCGGGTGTTCGTATGTCGGCACCAGAATCACGTTTCTGTGGCTCCCAAGCCACATGGGCATAGAGGGAAACGAGTTAGCAGATCAGGCCGCCAAGGGGGCAGTTACACTGCCACCGTTGCCGTATAAGGTTCCAGCAAGTGATATTCGCTCTCAACTGAGACATCTGGTTATGTCCCATGAGATGGAGTGGCAGGCCACTCCACTTCCAAATAAGCTGAGAGCGATAAAAGGTACAACGAAGGTATGGAGGACTTCCCTTCGGGCTTCTCGGAGGGAAGCAGTGGTATTATGTCGTCTTCGGATCGGCCACGTTATCCTGACGCACTCCCAATTATTGAAAGGAGAACCCCCTCCGGCGTGTACTTGCGGCGATCATCTTACCGTGGTACACATCCTTACGGAGTGCGTGGACCTGGTCGATCTGCGCCGTAGTCTAAATCTCCCGCGTACCATTTCCCTCATCCTGCGAGATGACGTGCAGTCAGCAGACCTCGTCATCCGCTTTTTGATAGTGGTCTTTTTTATCGTGTGTAATGCTGTCCTTTGTCCTAGTGTATTTGTGTTAATTGCGCTTTTATCCCATTGACCTCATTTTAGTTTGTGTTGCGGATTTTAATTTATTTTTTAACGTCTAACGTAAATTATATATATACACTTCCAGGCAATGCCTTATTGCTTTGTTTTCTGTATTTCCTCTTATTTTATTAGACAATAAGGCATTGCGAATTAGATCCACTGATTGTTTTAATCTCATTTTTCTTCATCGCCATTTTTTAACTCTAGTCAGTGGATATATTTTAAAATTTTAACTATTATAATTATATCATGTCGTCCATTTCGTTTCATTAGGGGCCGATGACCTTCAATGTTAGGACCCTTAAAACAACAAGCATCATCATCATCATCTTCTCCTTCTTCTTCTCCTCCTCCTCCCAGAATCTCTTCATCCTTTTACTTCTGATCTTCCTTTCTTTCTCAGATATGACCAATTTGGGTCTACATTTTGGTGGTTTCTCCTGGAATGTTTTGATGCTGTCCACTCGGCCGTCCATTCTTTCTAGATGCCCATAGAATTTTAGCCTTCGCGTTCGTATGGTGACAATGATTTTTTCGGTGTATTTGTATTCTTAATTTTTTTATTTTCCTCCACTCCCCATCAGCATTTTTCTCTGGTCCTAAATTTTTCCTTAAGATTCTCCTCTTTCATTTCGAGTTCTTGAAGCTCACCCTTTTTTATTCATTGCCAGGCTCTCTGAAGCGTAGAGACCCTCTAGCTTTACCACTGTGCTTTACTGGATGATGATGATGATGATGATGATTATTATTATTATTATTATTATTATTATTATTATTATTATTATTATTATTATAGAGTAAATGGACACGTGGCATATACGTCTCATTAAGGGCGTTGACCTGCCTAGATGACTGCTGTCAAACTAAATGGCCCATAAGGTCAGCGTGATGAGATACTCAGTCGCCTTACTTGGCTTTCTTGACCGATTCCGCTGCCTCTTATATCAAACAACTCCTCAGTTGGTCTCACAATGCTGAGTGTACCGCGTTGTTCCAGCCCTCACCTAAGAAATAAAATCCTTGAGTTGGCCGGGATTCAAATGATGGCCCTCGGGAAACAGGGGCAGGCATACTATCCGTTCACCATGGGACTGCAATTAAGAGGCTTAACGTAGTTTAAGAATTTTGTCCTAGAAAAATTCTCTAACATATCAGAAGTAAACGACATAGCGTTTTGAAAGTCAAGACAATCTCAAGTGCTACCGACCTTAAGTCAGATTCGAACCCGCTTTGTGAGGAACACGAGTAACTAATTGAAAGCTCCACTAAGATGCCGTCAGTAGTAGGATAGTTCTTATTCTTATTTGCTACTTGTTTAACGTCGCACCAACTCTAGACAGGACCTTCAAGACGATTCAACAGAAAAAGCTACGTCGGGGAAGAAAACGGCCGTCCCTTAATTAAGATACAGCATTTATCTGGTGTGAAACTGGGAATCCATGGGAATTCATCTTCAAGACCACCGATAGTGGAGTTCGAACCTACAATCTCCCGAATGGAAGCTAAGAGATACATGGGCAAACTGCGCAGAAAAATCACTCGGTGTCTCAAAGAAATGAAGTTTAATTGGTGGAAGGAACAGCAGCAATTTCAGAATGTATTTGATCTCCAACTGATTCCCCAAAATACCTGAATTTGCTCTCACATTGATAATTCCAAATTGGTTTATTCACCATAATTTGTATTTCACCCTAACAACGATGTGCATAGAATGTGAGATATTTCTTACATAAAGGAATCGTTGGCTGTATTTTATTATTATTATTTTCCATGCCAGTAAAACTGCTGACACTACGCTGAATTATTCGAACACTTTTGAATACCACTGGACTAAGATGGAATCGAACCCTCCAACTTGAGCTCTGAAGGCCAGCACTATACAGTCTGAGCTACTCAGCCCGGTAAGAGCAAGTGTGTTGTTGGGGGAAAGCTCCAACAGCGCTTTTACATAAATTTTCCTCTATAAATGAATGTTATTTTGAACTTGGAGTCTAAGGGAAACTTGGCAGTCATTCGTATGTGCACTTGGGATTTGATGACTGCTTATTTGTAACTACAGTTAGGATTTGTGCTGTCTCGAACTAAATGATTATCTAAGAAGATTGTGGAATCAGCTGATAGTAATAGTCAGCGCGGAGATTCGAACCCGAAATTTCCGTATTGTGCAGATTTTTAATATGATCGTGGAGCGTTACTTAAATCTGCCTTTCACAAAGTTTCGGCGATATCAGGAAATTGGAAATAAGCTTCGAAACGTGGGTCAATGTTCACGGTCCACCCACACATATGATGTAGCTTCATCTCGAAGTGAGGACCGCTGTGTAGAAGGTGCCGCCACTTCCCGCAGTGTGAGACAGCGCGTCCCGACCGTGACCCGAGCAAGCGCAATTGTTCACCATTTAGCGAGCGCTGACAGAAATACTCCGCGGACTATTTTAGTCCGTGACGGGACGCCCGCCGACGGCGCACAGAACAGTCTCTGCATCATTGTTTAGCTTCACTTAAACCAATCTATACTTCTGTTTTATAGTCGTTCTTTCCGCCTCACCCACTTAACAGTTAAGCAGCATTGCACAAGCAGCGCATATGAGTAACCGTGAGTTTGTAATTCGAGTCCACGTATCCATCGTGTGGTTACGTTGTTGTTCTTAATATGATGAGCCATCATCAGGTTGGTCCTAGCAGTAAGGCTGTAGTGGATATACTCTTATCTTTTGTATGATTATGAGGTTAGGAGTGGATTACGCCAGCCCTGTGGTGTCCGGATGACGTGTCTCTCCCTCTTCCCCTAAGGCTCCGAGTTCGATCCTTCGCTCTTAAAATTATCGGAATCCTGGAATGGAGTTTATTCAGCCTTGTGAAACTAAATGAGGGGCGACAGAGATAGTTGACCCGGTCAAGAAAGACCTGGTCTCTGGCTGAGCAGCAGGCCAAGGATCACAATGACCTGTACTGTATATTCCACAGAGGATTAATAAGGTAAGGGTGTATTCTGCCCAAAGGCAGGTCCGAACCTCTGCAGAGGTGTGCCTAAGCCGGAGTTTACATACGGTAGAGTGGCCAGTTCCTTTCCGCTCCTCCATTCCCTTACCCGCACCAACAGCGCGTGACAACCCATCTAAATATTGACCACGCCCGATGTTGCTTAACTTCGGAGATCTCACGGGATCCGGTGTTTCAACACGGCTACGGCCGTTGGCAGGGGATTAATGAGCTGAGTATAAACACGATTGTGAAAGGAAGAGATCTCGTTTCAAAACACATCGTAAAGTGTATCACTTGAGTATCTCTCAATATGTAGCACTGAATTTTGGAAATGAAACTCATCAGGTTGGTCCTAGCAGTAAGGCTGTGGTGGATATACTCTTATCTTTTGTATGATTACTGACTTCTGTTGTACGTTTAGTGGCCCCAGGGCTATGTGGAAGTGGATGCTTCGATTATAGTTTTCTCGATTTCCTGATGCTGAATCGAACTCGTGTCCCTGGAGGTAAATAGGGAACGCCATAATCACTTCAACTAGTTCGCAACAGACAGGAAAATTTTCGTTGGCTGGGAGTAGAGGGAATAGCTAGGAATGCTGCACCAAGCACAGATTTACAGTATTTTCCGGTCTAGAAAACCAAAAATAACTGTCGAGAGGGTTCGTTGCGCTGACCTTGCTTCACCTCATAATCTGCAGGCCTTCGGGCTGAGAAACAGTTACTTGGTAGGCCATGGCTCCTTTAGTGCCATATTTTTTATATATTTATTTTAGTGTCAGTTCAATAGCATACCAGATGTATGAATAAGTCTTTGCCGATTTTTGCGATAAATAAAACACGTAATTTTCAAGGGAAATACAATTTTTGTTTATTCAAAATATTGACCATCGGCTTCTACATATTTCGCCCATTTTTCAGGTAGGTTATGAATACCATGTCAGAGAAACTGCTTGTCCTCTGCGGCAACCCATTCGTCGAGCCATTTTCCAATTTCCTCGAAATTGCTGAAGTGCTGCTCTGCAAGCGCGTGCCCTATTGATACGAAGAGGTGATAACCAGGTGGCGCCAGGTCGGGGTGCGGAAGGATGTCCCATCCAAACGATTTCAAGGTGTCTTTTACTGATTTTGCTGTGTGAGACGGCGCATTGCCGTGTAACAAAATCACTTTACCATGCCTTCTGACCCATTCCGGGCTTCAATAGTTCATAATACACACTACCGCTCTGGTCCTGTCAGACACGAAGCATGTTTTTTTTTTTTTTTTTTTGCCGAAGCGATTTGGCCTTGGTGTTGAAGGACCGGCTTCGCAAGGTGACAGCCGCGATTTTCTCCGCTTCGGGTTTTCAAAATAAATCCATTTTTCGTCACCCGTCACAATTCGGTACAGAAATTGTTTTCTTTCGTAGTCGCCATCGGGATACAGGAGAGCGTATCTACATGACGCCACAGAGGATGACTACCGCAGCAGTAGTCGAAACGTCTGGAAGAAGTGAGAGGAGTGGACCACGGCATAATAGCCCGGAAGATTTTTATTATATATTTAGTTAGTTTTAGTTGCTAACATAATCACTTAACGCATTATTATAAAGTAAAATGACGTCATACATTGATCTGTAGAATACGAAGCGCATTGTATTCAGCATTATAGTCTGTGTATGAAGGAGTAAATACGATCGTAAGACAAGTGTTTGAGAACGTAAGAATATCTGGTTATGGTTGGAGTCACATTTTCTCCCTATGCTCTAATTGGGGGCTGTCAATATCGTGTTGCATTTCCAGCTTCCGTTTGTTTTCTCAAGTCTCGCTCGTGTAAGCTAACAGACGTGACGGGCTCCAAGCCGCTTCAAGGTCCTTGCCAGTCTGCTATTCTAGGGAACTTCTTTCCCCATCGACACTTTCCTTGTTTCGATCTGCAGAGGAAATTTTATGATTTTATTCCTCTTTCCAAAATGGCTTACTTTTCCAGATAACCGGATGTATAGTCGCGCGTTATATTGAATGTTCCTCACATTTAATATTTTATCAGACTTGATTTTAATTATTACCGGTATGAAAATACAGTATAATTCACCTCCCCTTTGGATACCCACAAGAAACATTATATATATATAGATTCAGTTGTTTCTAAGAAAATTGTACCTGCAAGGAACTTACACAATACGATTCACTCATTCTCTTTTGTGCGACTGTACGTATCGGTGACCTATAGCAGACCCTACATGGGCAGTAATACTGAGTCATTATTACTGATACATGAGTATACGTAGCCTCTGATGAGTACCACAATGCGAGCAACACTCTGAGTAGTGGCCTGTGATTAGTGCCACTACATGAAGAACACCACGGATCTAGCCGGTGCCCCTAATTAGCACCTCTGTGAGGAACATCACGGGCCTACGTTGCTTGTGAGTAGTGTTGTTATGTATGACGTACCCTGGGTCTACGTTACCTGTGATTGGCACCACCATGCGAAGAACACCATGGTTCTGCTTTACCAGTTATTAACACTATTATGAGGGTCCGATAGAAAGTGTGTCGCCATGCCTGTTAACTTATCAAAGTAGTCTTCATTCAGTCGGTAATTTTCTGTAATCCTCTCATTCAGAAAGTCGTATTTCCACCAACGGCGAGGATAGGAAATGTGCCGGCTGCCGAAGCCTGTCGCACTCTTCTGGGGCAATGATTAATGACTGACAGATTAAATGTTAATGGAGAGTGTTGCTGAAATGAAAGATGACAGGGAAAACAGGATTACCCGGAGAAAAGCCTGTCTCATCTCCTCTTTGTCCAGCAGAAATATCACATGGAGAGACCGAGATTTGAATCACGGTATCCAGCGGTGAGAGGCCGGCGCGCTGCCGCCTGAGCCACAGAAGCTCCATATTCGTCTATATCCTGTGCAATAACTCTCGGTTATCATGTCTTGATTCGCCTACCTCCGAATCGAACACGTGAATGCTGTGTATTGAAGCAGATGCACATTCGTCAGCCGTGACCAGCACGGTACTGTGCACAAAATACAGATATAAGCACTCTAAAAACGCTAAGTGCCTTATTCTCGAATGCCAGGAGCCACTGATCGGACATCTTGAGCCATAGTTTACGTGGGGTAGTATGGCCACTCCTTTCCGCCCTCATGTAGCCAACAGCACATGACTACCCATGCAAGTGCTAAACGCCCAGTGTTGCTTAACTTTGAAATCTCACGGGATCTGGTGGTTCACCATGGCAAAACCGTAGGCGCGTAAGCACTCTACGCGTCAATAATACTGACAGTATCGTCAATATTGATATCCTGATGATGATAACCTACAACCTGTTTTCCAGTCTTTGACCGGGTCAGGGATGTAATGAATGAACCATATATAGGCTATTATTACAATGGGGTCGCCACTCCCAAGGTGATTAGTAATGACTGATAAATGCTATGAAATGATAATGGAGAGTGTTGCTAGAATGAAAGATGACTGGGAAAACCGGATTACTCGGAGAAAAACCTGTCCCGTCTCCGCTTTGTCCAGCACAAATCTCACATGGAGTGACCGGGATTTGAACCACGGTATCCAGCGGTGAGAGGCCAACGCGCTGCCGTCTGAGCCACGGAGGCTGCTGATAAAATATTTTAATTTTCTTGAATGTTCACCTTCATTCCATTATTCCGTTCCACACACGATCAATATCACTAAGATAGATAGTGGTATGATATAACTGGGGCCGGGCTGAGTGGCTCAGACGGTTAAGGCGCTGGCCTTCTGACCCTAACTTGGCAGGTTCGATCCTGGATCAGTCCGGTTGTATTTGAAGGTGCTCAAATACGACAGCCTCGTGTTGGTAGATTTACTGGAACGTAAAATAACTTCTGCGGGACTAAATTCCGGTACCTCGGCGTCTCCGAAACCCGTAAAAGTAGTTAGTGGGACGTAAAGCAAATAGCATTACTATTATTATGGTATAACTGGGAAACCGAAGTGAGGTCAGTTCCCGAAGACGACATGGGAATCTGTATTTATCTCAGCGTCTTTGCCACTAGCTTCCAGTTATTGGCGACTTATTTCCCAAGACCCTGAAGCAGTACAGGTTGTCAACATTTTCTTCTCTCATTCGTGGAGTCCTTCCAACGAATCGCAAACACAGGTGATGGTGGTGGTGGTGGTGGTGGTGGTGGTGGTGGTGGTGGTGGTGGTGGTGATAATCGTTTTACGAGAAAGTAGAACTGGGCAACCATCCTATTTTAGCACCATTAAGAGGAAAATTGGAAGAGGCTCGACCGTTCGAAGACTGAGGGTATCGGAAAAAGAAGAGGAGTTGACCAAGCGATGTCGGAAAGGAACGATTCCTCCAGCACAAGTAAGTGGAATCAAAGCCAATAAATTCTACTCAACTAGGGACCCGTTGGTCACCAAGTTGAGGAGACCCGAGGTTCCTCTTTTAGTCACCTCTTACGACAGGCAGGGAATACCGTGGAGTTACTATCCCATCAACAGAGGGAAATCAGAAACTCTCACAGAGTGACTGAAGTAAAATCATTCCCGTACAGACCATGAAGGCCCTTGGAAGAGTGAAAGGTAAAGGCTTCCAGTATCCAAAACCTCGCCAATGAGTGGGTTAAAGTACGAGTACTAGTTAACTTTACGTACGTTTTAGCTATGTGCCCCTCTACACGTGGTAATCTCGTTCATAAATGATTTCAACTTCCCGATGGAGAATCGAATACAGGTTCTTCCTGGTTAACCGAGAACAGTTTGACCACCTCGTTTAGACAGCCCGGGTGAGAGCGTGCAATTATCTTAGTCTGATTACGTGACTGTTTTGCAAGTCAGCAGTATTAGTCAGGAATACTGCTTGTATAATGTTGATAAGTGCTGTGTACAGATAGGCCAGACATAATGTGATGTTCCCTCCCTCGTTACCCCCATCCCTCTATCTGGAAAAAATCACCTTGCATTTGCCTGATGAGCCGGCCCGGCGGCGTACCCAAGGGAGCAATGCCCCTGAATGGTAGGCCAGCCATTCGTCACGCATGTCTGACGGCTTTGCGTAACCTTCAGGCGCAGCAGCTAAATTTACACGAGCCGTGGAGAAACATAGCGAGCTAGCATGTGGTTGGCATGATAGGCACTCAGGATCCACACGACACGTTCAATAATGACCTGTTTGTAGAGCTTTATTCTTTTCACTGAGACTTTATATCTATCACTTATTTAGCCAGTATTCACTGAATATTTTTTATGTCGAGTCATTAAGATACTTCCCCTTTAGCACGGAATGAATGGATAATTTTATTTGCTGTACACTCAGTGACCAAATGTGGTGACATACTTACAGTTGATGTGAAAAGTCGATCATACATGAAACTTTCTAAGGCTACCGATTTCACGCCGTACAGTAATATATTTAGACTAATCGTAAGTGCGAGGTCATACAGATGAGACAACACCTGGCACTGTGATGTTAGGAATGTTATGGTAGGTGAGATCCGCCCCACACCTTTAGGATGAAGTCATGTGAGTAATTATGAGAGTTGCTGTATTTGTAATGACTGCCGTTTCTCAGACAAAAGATCTATATCATCTGGTGGGTTTTTAATGTGTAGTTCATTGGTGAAAGTCCAGCTTATATTCTACACAGTGTACAGTTTCATTATAAGACTGTCATAATATGTTTTAGCTAGTACATTCGTTCTGTTGGTAGGTATGCTTTTGGTGATCAATAAGGTTGCATGTTTTCTGTGTGGCTAATAGGCTGTTTGCTATTTCGATGGTTTCTCCTATAAAACACCTGACATTTCACATAATAGATAGGATAGTAAAATGCTGGACTTATGGTGGTGATTATTGATTTAAGGGGAAGTACAATCAGACACCCATCCCTTCTTAATTCTAATTAGAAATTGAAAAGAAAGAGGCCAGATATTTCGATGGATCAGGAAGACACCAGGGCATCGAAAATCGTGAATCAGGCCTTCAAGTGGTGAATTTAGCTTCACCGATCTCTGTTATCGCTCAGAACCATCGAAATGAACAACTGATCATTTATTTGTTACCAGTAGTTCTTTCTTCAAAAGGCGTAGCTCCATTCTTTCCCCTTACAACGAGAGCAAAGGGTAGAGAAGTAATTAATACAGCCATGCGGTGTATCAGTTGCTGAAGAAGTGTTATTGTTGCAGCGAAAGTGATCCTGCTCCACCCCGTGTGACTCAGACACAGTATTTGTTTAGGAGGGGTGCTTCCCCTCAGCGTCTTCCTTCCTCTAGCTAGTATTTACTCTCTCTCCCATCGTGAGCACGTGCTGGAAGGAGAACAGGTGTGTCTCCAAGGTTGTACGTTCCTCCATCTGCTTGTGGCAAGTACAGGCAATACGACCGTAATATATCCTCTATATGTACTTCGTCCTGACCTTTTATCTGCCATTGGCATTAATAAATTAAGCACATTGTCTCGGCCGGATGTCCTTCCCTACGCCAACCCTATGTGGAGGAATGTACTGGATTTGCTATTGCGTACGTCGATAGTGGTTGTCAGCGTGATGTGTTGTATGTAATGAAGTGTATTAAGACGACAAGAAACACCTTCAGTTAGAGGATTTAACCAAACGCGGCTAAAATATCTGAACGGGCCAGGAAACAAACCCGGGGCCCTCTGAACCGAAGGCCACTATACTGACCATTCAGGCAAGAAGCCGCACAATTATATTCTCTATTGAAGCTCGGAAATACGAGCAATGAAAAGTCTGGTTGAAACATACTTCACCTGCTGTTGTCAAGTACAAGCGTCCGTCAGGAGGGTGAGGTATTACAGTTCGATTTTTGAGTTAGGTAACATTATCGACTTGCTCGTCATAGCGCAGTTTTTTACAGTTATTGACCGAAGGTAAGCTGTTGCCATTATAAATGTGTTACAAATTTCACAATGATTCTGTCCATATAGTTGAACACCTTCTTAGGTGTTCTTGAGGAATGCGACGACTTGTTACTTTAACTAGCACCTGCTTGGTCACCGTGATCATCAAGGCATCAAGTCTTTATGGTCTGACACCATGATGAGCTGGTTCGAGTCCCACTGGTGGAAAATAATTTTATCGCAGTGTTCGGATGGAGTGAGGGCATATGACGCTGTTGATAGCGATTCGTCCGTGGGATGGAGACGTTAAGTCTTGAAGAGACCCCTTGGTGTCATTCGATAGGAGTAGGCTAATTGCCGACGCCGGGTTTCACCTTCTACGTATAACACACACACATACAGACGCATCATTTCAACTTACAGATATAATTATCAGTTCCTGGTGGTGAGAAAGATATTTGATACTGATTTATAAAATCTAAATCATTTTCTACCTCTTTTTCTACACCTATGGGGTCACGGGTGCAAAATGTGTTGCACATATTGATTTTGTGAGGTTTTACAGCAGGATGCCCTTCCTGACGGCAATTCTATATGGAGGGATGTAATCACTATTGAGTGTTTCTGTGGTAGTTGGTAGTATGGTGTGTTGTCTGAATATGAAGAGGAGAGTATTGTGACAAACAGTAACACCCAGTCCCCGAGCCAGAAGAACTGATTAGAAGCGATTAAAATATCCGACCTGCTCGGGAACTGAACCCGGGGCCGTCTGTTCCGAAGGCCTCAACGCTCACCATTCGGCAAAGGGGTTGGACGATTTATAACATCGAAATATTTAAATAAATGAAATAATGTCCTCAGCACTAAGATAGGACCTGGAAAATTTGAGAAAAAAGTAAACAGGGTCAAACAGAAAAGCGACATAATGGTGGTTAGATCTTAAAAAGTACTGGAACAATGAGAATACGGACATGTTTCAGGAGTCTCGATATATCACTGCTTCCAACACTCGTCAGTTATGAGAACCTGAGGAAATTAAGCAAGTATATCCCATATGCTAAACTTTCATTTATGTTGCTCCGGGACATCACTGAAGCTAGTAAGGAAACTTGCATCGTTATGTTTCAGGTGGGGATTTACGTTCAGATATTGTCTCGACGTTGCGTGATTATTCAGAATATCCCAGAGTACAGCATCCAGATCCCTCCAGCTAGACACGGAACTTCCAGCTATACAAGGAATACGAACTCCAAAAACATAATTTTCCATGTAGAATATCCAGCATTTATTGACCATACTTCAGACCACGGCCATTTTGGTGTAAATCCAGTGATGAACACACTGCTTTCACTTCCTTTCAAACATTCTGATTTGTCCATATAAAGTTCATAACTTCGTTACTAGGAGCGCTGACTAGTAATCTACACTGGCACGACCTGATAGGTAAGTCATCCAGATGGCAAAAGCTAAAGACTAAGCATTATTATTATTATTATTATTATTATTATTATTATTATTATTATTATTATTATTATTATTATTATTACCAATTGAGTTTAAACAATGTTCTGGAAATAGAAACAAATGAATTGTTTCGAAAGTTAAACACGTGTTAGAACCAAACAATTGTGTATGACCCGGAGAAGGCTCACAATGGCTGGCATTTTAGTGCAGCCTCCTCGAAGCCACTTGGCGACCTCCCCGACCAACGGTATATAAAAGGAAGCTAATATACACGCACTCCAGCGCGCGCCCTTGATTGAACACACACAGGACAGCCTCCATGCACTCCACTGAAATGGGATGCTAAGTGGCACTAATTAATTTCTGCGGTGGCAAGATGGCAGAGGGCCCGAGGTAGTCGAGCGCAACCACTCAGAAAATGAACATGTCTCTTGTCTCCCTCTTTTATTTTTGAAGGTCTTCCTTCACTCATGAAACAAGAGAGCATCACAGGATGACGTCACGTACGACCAGATGGAGGCTCTACGTCTTGATGGGGTATCTGGGAATGTGATCAAGTTCCTTGTTTCAGTGATACCTGTAATGGCTGGAAGAAAGTTTGACAGATGAACCCTCATCAGTTGGGCTAATATAGCTTACAACTTGATGTCTGAGTGCTCCCAAGCAGCTACCAGAGAACACCCTCTCTTCGAATTGTTAATCACTCCGGTCAATGAAGTCGTTCTTGCTGGAACTCATTCATATCGACATAATCCAATGTATGGAGTTCTTTGGTGGTGGTGGTGGGGATCATTTTAATCTCTTAATCTGTTAATCTCTTAAAACACTAAGCAGAAGAAGGGAGAAAAGAAGGTTGAAATCTTCGAAGAATGAAGGGGAAGAAAGGAAGGAGCCACGAAAGGCGTGATAATGGAAGATACATGAGGCCTTTCAACCTAATGCCGTTGTTGTCGGAGGAGAAGAAGAGTAGTGTGGTCAACACGCCTAGAAACGTGTTATACTCAGCTAGAGAAACCGTGGTCACCAAGCAATCACTAAAGTTTGTGTCCATGGCGGTATTAGTTCAGATTTCAGCGTTGTCATTCACACACTGCCATGTCGTGTGGGCATCCGGGCAGTCAGCTGGTAGGTAGGCCACACCCGCTCTTGAGTGATGCAGTATGGCGGAACCTTGGCTACGATCACCCACACAAGATATTGTTAGATTGTAAGTATATTACGTCGTCTAGACGGTTTGACTTGAAGCCAATCGACCCATATCTTTCTCGTCTGCTCTGCCTTCCTCCTTAGTTTTTTTTCTTCCGATGGTAGGGTTGTTGCCAACACAAGCGTGCAATTTAATATTCATAACCACTCTGCTCAGACTTACGTCTCCTCTGTAATTTCCGGAAACTCGGAGCAAATTATTAGACGAAACATGAAAAATGTCTGAAGCTAGATTTATCTGTCTGTATATACGAGGGCTGTAAATAAAGTAACCGCAATGTAATCCAGACTCTAGTAGGAGATCGGGCATGCGCAAATAGGATATGGGAGCGTTCAGGTGCATTTGACGGACATCCAGTTGGGAGTGTTGTTGCTGTGTGGCGTAGAAGTGATGAATGTCGATTTCTCCGCTCTAAAGCATGTTTTCAAAAGGTGGTCAGCGTTCGTGGATTAAAATCGAGGTTGCCCGCGGCAAAAATGCATCAGAATATTATCACGTATTACGTGAAGTCTTTGGCGAGAATACCTTACCGTATAGGACGGTTGCACAATGGGTCCAGGCGTTTCATGCGAATCGGAATGAGACTGCGTACTTGCACCGCATAGGACGGCCGTCCATTCCGCAAGATCAGATTGACATCGTGAGTGGTCTCGTTTCCGCAGATTATCTATGGACTGTCCGGGAATTATCCGTAGAGGTTGGTCTCTGTCATCAGTCGGTGTGGCACATACTAAGGAAATGTCTTAACATGAGCAAAATTGCGTCCCGTTGGGTTCTACATCAACTCACCGACGTACAGAAATGACATTGGTATGCACTGGCTGGCATCCACCTGGACAGATACCGCAACAAAGGAGCGTATTGTCGCAATTGTTGAGACGTGGACACGAGCCTACGAGCCTGAATTGAAGCGTCAATCGAATGAACGGCGCCATCCAGGTTCACCACGTCCGCGTTCACAGATATTTCGACAGGAACCCAGTCGGGTGAAGCTTATGCTGATTGTGGTATAGGACTACGAGGGTGTTATTCTTATGCATGCTGTGCCTGAGGGAAAAAACTGCCAACATTGACAACTATTGCTGCTTTCTGGAGCGACATCTGCGTCCTGCTATGCGGCGCTAACGTTCACGTTTATTGCGAGACGATCGCCCTGGCGTGATGCATGAGAAACAATGTCAAGCTCTTATTGCAGATGTGGAGGTCCTGGAACACCCTCCGTACTCACCGGGCATGAGTTTTTATGACTTCAACCTGTTTCCGAAGTTGAAGGAACCACTCCGAGGCCGCCGGCTTCCCGACATTGGCACAAAAGGTAAAAGACTTTCCGTGTGACTACTTGTCGTACTTGTTAGTTCATTAAATATTGCTTTTTATAATAGTGCCTCTGTTATATTTACAACCCTCGTATGCTGAGTCCTGCGCTCAAAGGAGTGGTCGCATCCACACCGTCATAGATCATCATGGTGACGCTGTACGGGCTTCCAAACCGAGGTAGTGAAGGAGTGATCAGTTCATCCGGAAGGACGCCAGTTACATTCCTCATCAGGAAGTAATGATCGGCAACGCTCTCGCTCGAGACTCTCGAGACACACGTCACTGATCTCGAGACTCGCGCGAGAATCTCGAGACCGATTCTCCTGCCCTGCGATCTGTGCGACGTCCCAGTAAATACGAGTGTAAGCTTGATAGTATATTATAAGCAGTTATTTCGTGAAATAACGTTCTCATATGGAAACGTGTGAGCCGATGAATGTTGTCAAAAGCCTGGAAAAGCACTGCGTGTTCAACTATGAACCCCTTAATACCATTAACGAAAGTCAAAACAGAGTGTTACTATCTTAAATTGTTAACGAATTATTGGAGGTGGACATTTTAACTGAATAACCCTGTATAATTTGTGAATAACTCTAGATAAGATGCGCACTTACCTGGATACTAGAGGCGTGCATTATTCGAACTTGAGACGCGGAAAGATGTGCTTAGCTACATATGTAACCACCATTACAGATGAGTGGAACGTGTAACCTAAAATGCCAGAGTTTCTCCAATTCTTTCGGCAGGGGTGATGGGCAACCCTCTCGAGACCGATTTTCCCGTGCTGCGAGCTGTGCGACGTCATAGTAACTACGAGCTCAGCTTGATAGTATATCAGTGGTTCTCATATGGAAACGTGTATGCTGATACATTTTGTCAAAAGCCTAGGAAAGCAAGGCATGTTGAATTATGAGCTCCTTAATACCATTAACGAAAATGAAAACAGAATGACAGTACCTTAAACGGTTCTTGAGTCATTTCAAGAGGACGTCTTAGCTGAATAGCCCTTATAATTTGTTAATAACTGTATATAGGATGTTCACCTACCTGGATACCTGGCAATTGTTGTCAACAGGGTAGCTTCTTGTGATTCAGGCCGGACCGGAGGTATTCTGTGACGATTCCTCTCCATAGACACTGTGTTTTTAAGTGTCAGATCATCCAATAAGTATTTATGCCTAAGTATTTTACTTCTTTTGAACAAACAACACAGCGGGCTGTGCTATTGTGGCATCTCTTCAAAATTACCTACATCCTCGACTTACGTTGCGTTTCGGACATCGTCTTAAAGTTGTCTTGTACAATTAGACACAATTGCACATTTCACCGTCATATACCGAGGTAACTGATTATGACGCAAATACTCCGTAACATTGTAAAGAATTGTTTCCTTCGTCATTAAAATATCGGTAAACACAAGCAGTGGTCATATGATATTGAATGTGGGGTCTGATAACGATGTACACCTACCTGTCTAAAGGGACTTATTTCTTTCTGATGGTGGCTAAGGGCAATAGCAATACCTCACGCACTTGCTAGTTTCCCCCTCTTTCATGACAACCAGTGGTGTAGTACCAGCTGCTCTGGGATTATGTTGGATTTAGTAGTCTCAACGTCTTCAGTAGATAAATAATTGCTGGATTTCCATATAGACCGTACTATATCGCTATTCTTCCGCATAGGCTTACTTCCCATATTTTAATAGAAATAAAATTATTACAAATTCAATGTTGTTATTGTAATATTGTAAGAGTTCTCAATCACAACGATTTAACATTATTTCTCATGAAATGTCAAGGGCATCTTAAAAGCGATAAAACTCCACATTAATCGACCATTCAATGGAACCTCACTGAACCAAGCGAACTACTCGTGTTTAAGCATTTTCAGTGTTTAGGTGTTCCAGCTCCACCATCATCAGCCGTGAAGATGCGTTTCATACATTTCATTTTCATACCAGCCAAATGCTGGGGTGGTGGTTAATTTTTTCAAGGAATGTACAACTAGATAACCATCCCTTCTTAAGTCTAAGCAGAAGAGAAAAATTAGAGGTTCGGTACTTTGAAGAATATGGGCATTGCAAAAGGAGAGATAAGAGGCACGAAGGACATGACAATGAAAGAATATCTAGACCTCATCGGGTTTGGAAGAGAATGGGAATTGACCAAGGGAGATAGGATATGAAAGATGAAAGCGAGGAAATTGGCACTAGTAAGTGGAAGCACCGGGCGAGTTGGCCATGCGGTTAGGTGAGCTTGGATCCGGGAGATAGTAGATACGAATCCCACTGTTGGCAGTGCTGAAGATGATTTTCCGTGGTTTCCGATTTTCACACCAGGCAAATACTAGGGCTGTACCTTATTCATGGCCTCGGCCGCTAGTCTCCCTAACGTCCTTTCCGATACCAACGCACGACCAAGCGAGTGTATGCTTGGTTTGGGGTACGTAGCTGTCAGCTTCCATTCGGGAGGTAGTGGGTTCTAATCCGACTGTCGGGAGACCTGAAGATGGTTTTCCACTGTTTTCACATGTTCACGCCTTAATTAAGGCCACGGCCTCTTCCTTCCCGCTCCTAGCCCTTTCCTATTCCATAAGACCTGTGTAGTCTTTGCGATATAAGGCAAATTTAAAAAAAGGAAAACCATCGTTACGTGTTAGTGTGACGCCAGGCCAGCAGGAAAAGAAATGTGACGATATCAGTTTAGTTATGGTGTTATTGTTTTAAGGGAAAGTATAACAAGATGTCATTTTTTAACTCGAATTAGAGATTCGACCCTTCAAGAATGGTAGTGGTTGTAGTGATTATTGTTTTAGGAGGAAGTAAAACAGGGTTATCACCCTCTCGTAACACTAATAATGAGACAAATGGAAGAGGTCTGACCATTCGAAAAATGAGGCTATATGGAAAAAGGGAAGAGCCGCGAAGGGCGTTGAAATGAAAGAATATGTAGGCCAAACAAATTCACCGGGCGAATTGGCCATGCGGTTAGGGTAGCGCAGCTGTGAGCTTGCATCCGGGAGATAGTGGGTTCGAATCGCACTGTCGGCAGCCCTGAAAATGGTTTTCCGTGGTTTCCCATTTTCACACCAGGCAAATGCTGGGGCTGTAACTTAATTAAGGCCACGGCCGCTTCCTTCCCACTCCTAGGCCTTCCCTATTCCATCGTCGCCATAAGACCATCTGTGTCGGGCGACGTAAAGCAAAAAAAAAAAAGACCACACAAAAGTGATACCGTCCGGGCCGGAAGAGAACGAGGATTAATCAGGTGAGATCAGATAGGAAAGTGTGGAGCCGTGCACAAGTAAGTGGAAGCAATGCAGACTCGGCTTTGGGGTCCCCTGTTAGTCACAACAGGCAGGGGATGCTGCGGATGAATTCTACCACGCCGGGCTGAGTGGCCCAGACGGTTGAGGCGCAGGTCTTTTGTCCCCAACTTGGCAGGTTCGATCCTGGCTCAGTCCGGTGGTATTTGAAGGTGCTCAAATAGGTCAGCCTCTCGTGTTGGTAGATCTAATGGCACGTAAAAGAACTCTTGCGGGACAACATTCCGGCACCTTAGCGTCTCCGAAAACCGTAAAAGTAGTTAGTGGGACGTAAAGCAATAACTTTAATTATTAATTCTACCACATCCAGGCATCGGTCGCCTTCGGAGAATCAAGTATCGGCAAAAGAAGTGAAAGGCAATGGAAATCTCGTTTAGGTTTCAGAAAAATAATGTATCTCTTGATATTGACATGAGGACGAGGCGAGTAAGGCGATCTCCGCTAGAAGCAGTGACCATGCTCGCATACTGTGCCAGCTGCCTGGTGGCGTGAGCATGAGCGCTAGTGCGTCTCGTGGCGACACGCCAGGACACTTTCTCTTTCAGCGCCAGACACACCACGTGCTTCAGAGTAAATCACACATTTGATTTAATGGTGGCGCACATCGGGATGAACGTTTGTTTTCTTTATGTTGTGCTTTTGTTAGTTCACTTAGGTGGTCTACTTTCCATATAATAGTTTTAAGAAAATCCATTCCTTTTAGAATTCTATAATTACAGTACATACGTGCATTCATTAATTTTCGTTTTTTGTTGTTATTTGCTTTACGTCGCAACGACACAGATAGGTTTTATGGCGACGATGGGACAGGAAAGGCCTAGGAATGGGAAGGAGGCGGCCGTGGCCTTAATTAAGGTACAGCCCCAGCATTTGCCTGGTGTGAAAATAGGAAACCACGGAAAACCATATTCAGGGCTGCCAACACTAGGGTTCGAACCCACTATCTGCCGGATCCGAGCTCACAGCTGTGCGCATTCCTAACCGCACGGCCAACTCGTCCGGTCATCATTTTCGTTAGACTGATACATATCCATCTCGTGATTTTTTTTTGCTAGGGGTTTTACGTCGCACCGACACAGATAGGTCTTATGGCGACGATGGGATAGGAAAGGCCTAGGAGTTGGAAGGAATCGGCCGTGGCCTTAATTAAGGTACAGCCCCAGCATTTGCCTGGAGTGAAAATGGGAAACCACGGAAAACCATCTTCAGGGCTGCCGATAGTGGGATTCGAACCTACTATCTCCCGGATCCGAGCTCACAGCCGCGCGCCTCTACGCGCACGGCCAACTCGCCCGGTCTCATGATATTACAAACCTGTATGAGGAAAGTATGTATGTAACTCCAGAAACGTCTCTTTGCTTTACTTCAGTCTTTTACTCTGATACCGACAAGTATAATATAACTATAGTAATTGACTGTCTTCTGTTTCTTTCACCGCTAACTATCGATTTTTGTATAGTATCGTTAAAAAGAACGCCTGCCAGCACAATTCCAACACTCTGGTTTCTTCACATCTATAAAAATATAGTATTATTATTATTATTATTATTATTATTATTATTATTATTATTATTATTATTATTATTATTATTATTATTATTGTAATCTAACCTCTTCTAAATCATCACATAATCTAGCACTCTCACAGTTTCATCTAACAAATTCATTGCTAACACGGCCTCTGTTCCAGGCTTCTTTTCGCAGTCCTCACTCGTGCAGTGGACTTCCGCGCTGAATTCTTTTCCATAACCTCCCGTAAATAACGCAGCTTATGATCACAACACAATACTGTTGATAAACTTAACCATGATAGGTTAATGTGGTTGTTTGTCCGTATTGACTAGTCTGAAGGTATTGCAGAACTATTTTAAATAGTTTTATTTCAATCCGCCTTGTCAATACATTTATTAATGAAAGAAAACCATTTGTTAACCATATATGTTTCGGGAAGTCAACCATGTATGGTTAAATAAATAGTTTTCTTTCATAAATAAGTGTATTGACAAGGTGGATTCAAATAAACCTTTTTAAAAATAGTTCTGTAATACATTCGCAACATAATATTCAACGGAATCATTCCAACTGCTTGTTCTTCTTACGGTCGGGATAGCAGGTGGTGGTGGTGGTGGTGATTATTGTTTTAAGAGGAAGTACAACTGGGCAACCATCCTCTATATAACACTAATCAGAGAGAAAAAATGGAAGGGGTCCGACAATTTGAAAAATGAAGATATCGGCCAAAGGAAGACAAGGGCCTCGAAGGGCGTGAAAATGAAAGACTCCCTAGCCCTCGCAAACCTAATAGCGTCGGGGTCGGAAAAGAAGAAGAGTTGACCAAGGGAGGTCGGATAGGATAGATGAAAGTGAGGAGCTTGGCACAAGTAAGTGGAAGCAATGCCAGGACTCAGCTAAGGGCCCCGTGGTTGCCAACCCACGCTCCAAAGTTCAGAGCCCCTGAGGCCCCTTTTAGTCGCCTCGTACGACAGGCAGGGGATACCGTGGGTGTTATTCTACCGCCCCACCCACAGGGGGAGGTCGGGATAGCATTCGGTTAGGTTTGGCACATGTAAAAATGAATTCGTTCGATTATTTTACATTTTTGCCTGGCGTAAGTTGATCTCCCTATCGAGTGATTTGGCTACAAACTGCGGGTCCTGTACCTGTAAGCTTACATTGGAGAGGTAGTGGGTTAAACTTCACTGCCGGCAGACCTGAAGGTGATTTTCCCTGGCATCCAGTGTTTCAAATACTTCGATACGCTGGCCACAGTGGGTGTTTTGGATGTTCTTTTCCCCTGACGTTGAAAGTAAAAGGAAGGGAAAATAAGCAATGAGATTGTGGACCAATTGATTCTCAGCACCAACTGATCCTTGGTCACCAAGAAGTCACCAAGCCGCTAGGTACCACCTAGATGGTAGTACGTTTATCACAATTTGACATTTCTTTTATTGTTCCGCTGACTTCTAAGCTTTCATCTATATATAATAAATTCCCATATAAGTTGTAATTAAATGATGTTAAAAAGTTACGAGATGGTACTGTCACTATCAAAAAGTAGCGGGATTGTTGACTGCATTTTAAGAAATAACGGGGAAACATCACGCTCTGGTGATATCCCCATTTTCATGCCAATCAAATACTGAGGTTGTACCTTAATTAAGGCCTTGGTAGATTCCATCCCAATCCTAGCCCATATCTATCCCTTTGTCGTCGAAAGGCTGTAGAGTATACGTTAGGACAACATTAAAACAGCTCGAACAAAAAAATCTCTCTCTCTCAATTGCTATAGACTTGTTTGTGACTCCGGTATGTCTGAATTATGTCCCACACGAGTTCCTTCGGAAGCTAACTATACAGAGATATCACATTTTGAAAACCCTCAAATGGCACCGATGATCTTTAGCCACCGAGCAAGTGGTTGAGCAGTTAGGGTGTCGTAGCTATGAACTTTCATTCCGGAGATTGTGAGTTCGAATCGAGCCTTGAAGATGGTATTCCATGGTTTCCCATTTTCACAACACACCTTATCATAGGCCACTGCCATTACCTTCCCAATCCCTTTCCCATCCGTTCGTCGCCGAAAACGTTCGATGTGTTAGTACGACTGAACCACTAGCAAAATAAAATACGCAGATTGTCGTGTGATGGTTCTTCTTATTCTTTCCTTCTTGTACTTCTTCCCTATTTGGTCCGGATATTGACGATCATCATGGATGACAGTCTAAACCACTGTCATAGATACGTGTTGTACTAATACACTTTATTGCAACATACACGGTTTATTTTTATAGAAGCATATAATGTAAAAATATTTTATACTTTCAAAAAATGGTTAAAAACAAAATCTGTATTCTCGCAATGTTCGGTAACCTGAAACGAATAAGAATAGTGTACTTTAATCCTAGTTTCTACCTCAATTTTTCGTACAGTCACTTTAAACTGATTATAGAAATCCTGTTACCGTAATTTAAACGGATTATAAAACCTGGCGCCTTAGATTTCATCGTTTTCATCGGTGACAGCGGAGACCCGGTCAGCAAAACTGACGTCTTCCTGAAGTATTTCCAATTTTTGGTCCCTAACCCTACGGTGAGAACTTTTTGCGGATATTAACATCGTCTTTTGTTTTCGCAAATACGGAAAACATTGCGAAATACCAAATTCTTTTCCCTCATTCTCGTTTTCTTCCACGCACAGAACTACGGAACTTTAAAACCGGCCGTTTAACTGCTGAACTTACAGCACTCTCCCGTAGATCACTTATTTTCGTTACAAAACACAATGGCAAACACGCTCAAAACAGTATTAATAATTATTTAATAATAAAGACACGGTTCGGCGACTGGCCCCAGTAAGTATTTTCATCACATTTTTTCTTGCTGGAAAATTCTGTTTGTACTTTTGTTAACTTCTATTGTTATATTTCACTGTCACAAAAGAAATAAGCTTTCAGCGGGAATTCATTGTTGAGTTATAATCTAAAACATTCGCTTCACAACTGTAGCACGAAAATTACGCGAGAGAGAAAATTGCGCGTAATAACGGCATTAAGGGAAGTCAATTTTAGTACTTCCAGAGATAACATATCCCAGCTAGGATGGAGAAAAATGTATGAAATCATGGTCGTGGAGATGTAGGGTACGCGAAAGAATTATTTGATCTATAAATCAGAGAAAGTCAGTAGGCTACATCCGCTATGTCGAAAACAATTTATTTTATGTTACTTGAAAACTAATGACGGGAGAGGTAAGAAGAACATAAAATGCAAACTAGCACAGCCAAGGTAGGTCTTATTTTAAGAAAATAAATTTGCTCACTTCGAACACTGGTATAATAGTTAGAAAGACGTTTTTGAAGATTTTCGTATGAGCGTTGCATTATGTGGAAGTGAAACATGGACGATAACTAAATCAGAAAGAAAGATAATATAATCTTTTGAAATGTGGTGTTGAAGTGAGATGGGTAGATCGAATCGCGAATGAAGAGATACTGAATCGAAATGGAGAGAGGAGAACGACTAGGCGAAAGTTGAGCAGAAGAAGAGAGAGAATGATAGGACACATCTGAAGACACCCGGGACTTGTTCAGTTGGTTTTTGAGGGAAGAGTAGGTGGTAAGAACGGCAGGGGTGGACAAAGGTATGAATATGGCAAACAGATAAGGGTAGATATAGGATGTAGTAGTTACGTAGAAATGAAAAAGTTAGCACAGGTAGGGTGGCATGGATAACTGCATCAAACCAGTCTGTGGACTGATGACCCAAATAACAACCACCACCCAGGAGCTCAAATGCATTTATGGGAAGACATAGTGACTACAGTATATTTTCTGGTATTAGCTGGAACAAATTCTTTACGTCCATACGTCGTCTCAGTCTCAACCTTGGCTTTGACAATGTGAAAGTGACTGAGGCATGAGCCTTGCCATTCCTTATGGAGCCAGACGCTGTGTGGTGTGAAAGTGTCGACCGAATGTTTGTTTGGTGTATTGATTTCAGAGAGCTTTGCAAATTGATATGTAATAATTCCACTAGCTCCTTATGGCTCAGTGAGGAAGGCAACAGGAAACTCTCACCCTCTTCATTTTTCTAGTTCGCCTCATCATTGATACCTAGACTGTCTATGGTAGCTGATAAGAGCTGTTGGAGACCCAACCAGTCTTCAAGCTTAGAATTCGACATGCACATAGGGCCTATTTCCTAGAACCATCTTAAGATTTTAGCTTAGAATTCGACATACACATGGAGCCTATTTCCTAGAACCATCTTAAGATTTTAGCTTAGAATTCGACATACACATGGAGCCTATTTCCTAGAACTATCTGAAGATTTTAGCTTAGAATTCGACATACACACGGGGCCTATTTCCTAGAACCATCTTAAGATTTTTGGCTATGTTTAGAAAAAAAGTGGGATAGTACTGGGCAGGGACCGATCGTGGCCCCACATTTGTATAGTGTGAGAATGGGAAACCGCGGTAAACCATCTTCAGGGCTGCAGACGATGGATGTCGAACTCACCATCTCCGGACTGTAAGTTTATAGCCACAGTATCGCGAAGGAAATTCGCTCTGTGAAAAAAAAAATTCTACCGGCGACTTTTTAAAGAAGTTCCTGTTGGTGATGGTTTTCACATGTTGAAGACAGGTAGGAGTGATGTGACCCAGTTCGGGGCCATCGGCTAGGGTGACCTCGAGTATAAGACGCGTCCCCGAACCCCGCTCCCTCTAGCCCCTCACCCCCGCGACCGCCAAACGAGGAAATCAATAGCAAGAGCAAGCAATGGTAGTGAGAGGCGACCATGCGACACCCCACTGCAGGCTGTGGCCCGCTCATTCCTCTGCAGTCACTGCCAGCGAGTAGTACTTGCTACACTTGAACCTCATATTCTAGATGATGTACGCCAACTCGTCAGGAAATGGACTAGCTAAACTGCGGTGTGTTCAAATCCGGCACAGCATGTAGAATAATAATAATAATAATAATAATAATAATAATAATAATAATAATAATAATAATAATAATAATAATAATAATAATGTGATAGTCTTTGCCAAAGGAGCACAAATTTGATGTGCTCAAGTGGTGTGTTTATGTTGTAAAAATGAAGTTATGGTGCATTCAGCATTTAAAATGATGATGATAATAATAGCCGAATTGTTATAATATACGATGACCTTCCTATGGAGGCACAAATAATTATGTGTCCGTGTGGTGTGTTTAAAGTTTCAAAATTAAATTCTGGTACGGTCAGCATACATGATAATGATGTGATGATATGCGATAATTTTGGCAAAATGGCCTGAAGTGTGATATTCACTTCTGGCGCAATCAATCTGAATTTAAGAGGATGATTCTACTATACTACTACTACTATGCACGATGATTAGGCTGCAAGAGTCACTGGATTATGTCCTGCAATGAGCTGGTAACACACAGCTCTCACTATGATAGAAGTTCGTTTCCATTCTGGGCGGGTAGGTAACATCATTCAAGAAGAGTATAATTGTAATGGTGAAAATTGATTAGTCTAGAGTTTTCAGACATGATGATCCATCAACCGTGTGCTAATATATGTTATTGTTTAAACTTTGTTAGTGTAGGCAGGCTGATATAAGCACGCTAGGAATTGATATAAGATGCTACTTAGGCATTTGTTTAGGTAGAGTGTGTGAGGTCCGTCTCTGCGGTGTAGTGGTTAGTGTGATTAGCTGCCACCCCTGAAGGCCCGGGTTCGATTCCCGGCTCTGCCACGAAATTTGAAAATCGGTACGAGGGCTGGAACGGGGTCCACTCAGTCTCGGGAGGTCAACTGAGTAGATGTGGGTTCGATTCCCACCTCAGCCATCCTGGAAGTGGTTTTCCGTGGTTTCCCACTTCTCAGCCAGACAAATGCTGGGATGGTACCTAATTTAATGTCAAGGCCGCGTCCTTCCGTCTTTCTTGTCTATCCCTTCCAATCTTCCCATCCCCCACCAAGGCCCCTGTTAAGCATAGCAGGTGAGGCTGCCTGGGAGAGGTACTGGTCATCCTCCCCAGTTGTATCCCCCGACTCAGAGACTGAAGCTCCCTAGAGGCAGTAGAGGTTGGATCCCTCGCTGAGTCCGAGGGAAAAACCAACCCTGGAGGGTAAGCAGATGAAGAAGAAGAGTGTGTAAGAAAAACATACTCAGGAAAAAATAATTTCAAAGCGGAAATACACACCTCTGAACAGTGCAGCTTTCGAGGGCATCTTAACATGTGTAGCTGAAGAGGCGAATAAGATTTTGGGCTGAACGTCGTTAATGGTGGTAATGTTGATGGTGATAGCGCTGATTGTAATGGTATATACTATCAGTCCTCGATCTTCCACTCTCAAGATAGCGGCAATTAAGGATGCTTCAATATGGCAACTCTGTCGATACGTTAAATATCTTTGAAAAAATCAGCTGCCTAGAACCCGACTAGATCATCGGTAGTTGGAATGGACGCTAAACAAGTAGCCTAGGCTAATGACCATGATAATAGGCCCCTTAACACAATCATAATAACTTCGAAAACCGGCTCCATGGCTAAATGGTTAGCATATTGGCCTGTGATTGAAGGTGTCCCGGGTTCGATTCCCGGCCGGGTCGCAAATTTTAATTTTCATTTATTAATGTCTACATCGTGCCATCTTCAAGATTAGAATTTATCTTACCGAGCAAGTTGGACGTGCGGTTAGGGTCGCGCAGTTGTGAGCTTGCATACGAAAGATAGTAGGTTCGAATCCCACCTTCGACAGCCCCGAAGATACTTTCTCGTGGTTTCCCATTTTCACACCAGGCTGTAACTTAGCCAAGGCCACGGCCGCTACCTTCCCAATCCTAGCCCTTTCCTATCCTTACGTCGCAGTGCGGCGTTAAAGAAGTAGCAAAGACAGAATTAGTCTTAGGGAGGGCCCCATCCTCGCAGATGCGCAGGTCGCCTATAAGACCTGCACCAGGCCACACACGAGTATAATCATTTCAAAACATAGAACAATAATATGGCCATGGCTATCATGTGCACACATTTCCATTTCACGCCATTTAGACTGCCTGCAGATCAATTTTATCGTATCCCTTCAGCCTACCAGGCGTCCGGCTCCATGGCTAAATGGTTAGCGTGCTGGCCTTTCGTTCCAGGGGTCCTGGGTTCGATTCCCGCCAGATTCAGGAATTTTAACCATAATTGGTTAATTTCCGTGGCAGGGGGACTGGGTGTATGTGACGTCTTCATCATCATTTCATCCTAATCACGACGCCCAAGTCGCCTACGGGAGTCAAAACAAAACCGGCGTTTCGCGAGCCGAACTTATCCTCGGACACTCCCGGCACTAAAAGCCATACGCCATTTCATTTTTTCCAGTCTACCAGGTGGCAGAGAAATCCAAACTCCACCGGACAACATATAGCTGGGTTTTATTTAATTTTTTTCGGGTAAACACGGAATGTGTTTTTAGATATATTTTAAATGCCGACGTTGTGCGGCATGCTGTACCAAATGGACTTTTGTTTTTCGCTCTTCCGGGTTTCAGACCCGCGATTTTTGGTTCCAGAGGCCGACATTCATGCGATGTAGAGGTATGAAGGGAGCAGTACTGGGAGGTTTCACCCTCATAGCAAACAAGAAAAGTACTTACATGTAGTCTTCTTCTCCTTCTTCCTCTTCTTTCCTGGCCGTATCACTCGCAATTTCTTGGGTTCGGCACTGTATGAATTTAAGTCAACATTAACGACGTACCTCCTACCTGTGCGAATATTTGTTCTCACCTAGTCGAAACCCCTTGGCGTTGTGGAAATTGGAATGGCTATCTATTCGAACTTCCGACAAGCTGGGAGCAATTACGAAGAAAACTGCAGCGTGGCGGTACCCTCTCCGGCCTTCACGGCGAGAGGCCGCAGTTTTGTGTAGGCTGAGGATAGGTCACGAGAGATGTACGCACTCTTATGTTCTAAGGAGTGAAGACCCCCAGTTTGTTCTTGTGGTGCCGAATTCACGGTGGCCCACATCCTCACAGGGTGCACCGATCTCTCTGGCGAGTATACTGCTGATCTCGTCATTCGCTGTATGTGTGAGAGAGTGGATTCATTAAGAGCATCCACATTTCGAGTGATCTGTTACCCAGGGAAGGCAACTCCCTTTCAATGTGTGTGTCCAATTCGGCTTAATATACAGTCGAACCTTGACATCTCGAACCTCCGTTACTCGAATTTTCAGTGTCTCGAGATATCGAAATTCGGTTACACGAATTTCTCGATTTCTCGAAGCAAAAAATACTCTAACTCGAATTTTGTGTAACATTATTCTAAGTGTTCAATAGTGTTTGTGAGGAACAGTTAACAAGTACAGAAAGTGTTACAGTGATGCTGGGAGCTAATATGACGGGAGTCGAAAAACTGAAACTTCTAGTGATCGTAAAATCGCCGAAGTCTCTCGGATGTGAATTCATTACCGGTCACCTACGAAAGCAACCCCCGAAGTCGCGGATGACAAGCTCCATTTACGAATGTCGGCTGCGTTGTATTGACGAGAAGTGTCAACGTGAAAGGGGGGGGGGGAGGTAACAGTAACAAACAGAAGAGACTAACGGATTTTTTTCCAAAGGTGTTAAATGTTTCACTACTGTATATACTGTATCCTGTCTTCTAAAAAGGTACTATAATAAGGGTTATAATTAGAGTGATGCCGTAAAATAGAGTTTGTTTGTATATTTTTAAGTACTGTTAAAAATAATGTATTCAATAAAAGCCCGTAGTTACATATGATTCAGTTATGTGCTATACATGACCAAAAACGGAATTCTCTACATCTCGACATTTCGTTAAATGGAAATAAAATTTAACTCTCGAGGTGATTGGAGATATCGAGGTACCACTGTATTTTATTTTCAAATTCCCCATTTGAATGAATAGTTTCGTCTCTTTATTTGTTCAGGGAGGATGGTTACCTAGTTGCACTTCCTCTTAAAAAATCACCACCACCACTTCTACAGCCGGGTGCTCTTCCTATGATGTCAACCGCCCTGGAGGGATGTAGCCTACTTATTTCGCGTATCTGTGGTAGTTGGTAATGAGGTGTGGTCTGTGTGATTAATAAACATTTGTATTTAGCCTGATTAGCATTATTCTCCTTAAATTATCGTGACCTAGGGAGTGGATTTTTAGTTGATTTGCACGCGTTCAATTCTCGATTCTGCCACGAATTCAAGGCAGTTTCTTTGACATCGAATGTGTTGTTCTATGCCAGAGGTAACAGAACTGACGAAAGAAATAGTGAAAGATTAAGGAGGTCGGGCGGTAGAGCGTCTGTTTCTGAACCTAAGGTGGTGGGTTCAACCCTGAATCAGTCCGGTTTTATTTGCTAGTGGCTTTACGTCGCACCGACACAGATACATCTTATGGCGACGATGGGTTAGGAAAGGCCTAGGAGTTCGAAGGAAGTGGCCGTGGCCTTAATTAAGGTACAGCCCCAGCATTTGCCTGGTATGGAAGTAGGAAACCACGGAAAACCATCTTAAGGGGGCTGCCGACAGTGGGATTCGAATCCACTATCTCCCGGATGCAAGCTCACAGCCGCGCGCCCCTAACCGCACGGCCGACTTGCCCGGTCCTGGTTTTATTTGAAGGTGCTCAAATATACCAGTGTGTTATAGCTACACCACGTTAGAAAACTACTGCGGGACAATTCCGTCACCTCGGTTTATCCGAAAACCATAAAAGTACTTTGTGCGACGTAGAACTAATAAAATTATTATTATTATTATTATTATTATTATTATTATTATTATTATTATTATTAGATTATATATTAAAAGAGTTTACTAAAAACAGCTTTGGCAAATCCGTCCGTTCGTTCTCCTGGACCGATTTGCTTCAGTTTTATTCTATTCTCTCCGGAATTACCTGCCGGTGAATCATGAGACTTTGAGAAGTCTTTAAGATCAGACAACTTTGAATAATCAGAAAATGAAATCATTAAATGATCACTTCAATAATTGCAGGCGAAGGCTTACCCTTACCCGCAATACATATTGTACTTAGCAGGTTGATAAGCGACTAACAGTTTCATTAGAGTATACACTTCCTCTGATCACGGAAGAATACTATTCCCTGCTAGATTCTCTTTGATACTCTAACCTTTCTCAGCTTCCAAATATATTCAACAGATGGCAGAGCGTTCCCAATAACTTACATGCTGCTATAAGAAAAAGTCTACGTACAAACAGACCCCATCATGCAATACGTCTTAGATATTACAAGCGAACACCTACCGAAGGATAATCCAGCTACACTAAAAAGAGTGAAAGCTATGTATCTTAAAGTAGTTCTCTGCCAGCTAAAAAAGGCTCCTTTGAGACTAATCTATGAACTCACAAGACAACCGTTCTATATAGAAAAACTGCGATTAAAAACAGCATTGCCTTCTACGACACAATGCCAAGCTTTACATCAAGAACTGCAGCATAAAATAAAAAAGCGAATATGCGGGTAGATTTTACCGAACAAACGGTACGATGACGTCAGGATGGATGAATTCTGACTACGAACTGTGGCATACCATAACACGCTTCTTATAAATGTTCATAAAACCATTGAAAAGGACAGGCATATCAAGACGAGTTATCTGATCTATTTATAACAAATGCTGCAGAGCAGTACGGGACCTCTAATTTTATTAATGAATTAATAATTATAATAATTTTGTTGCTAGTTGCTTTACGTCGCACAGACACAGATAGGTCTTATGGCGACGATGAAACAGGAAAGGCCTAGGAATGGGAAGGAAGCAGCCGTGGCCTTAATTAAGGTATAGCTCCAGCATGTGTATGGTGTGAAAATGGGAAATCACGGAAAACCATCTTCAGGGCTGCCGACCGAGGGGTTCGAGCCCACTATCTCCCGGATGCGAGCTCACATTTGCGCGCTCCTAACCGCACGGTAATAATAATAATAATAATAATAATAATAATAATAATAATAATAATAATAATAATAATAATAATGGATGTGGGTTAAAATCTCACTCTCGGTCATTCTAGAAGTGATTCCCCATCTCAGCTCCAGAGGAAATGCCGGGTGCCAAAATCAAAATCAGGTCCTAGTCCCAGTAATGGTACAGATTATTAAATGGACTCTTTTCTCAACAACATCACCTGCGTAATGTCCAAAGCTACTCTCATGAAGCAACAGCAGCATCCTTAGTTGCGTTACATACTGTCGAACTACTGTAGTTAGACCCCCTCCGGTCTGGGAGAACATTTACGTCCCGCAGCGGTCCGAGGTGATAACGTCCCTATTTCTCCGGGTACAATCGTTGTACTCAAAGGTTAAGTGTTAGTGATGGCCATATTTCCTCTCAATAGGGGACGGAGCGGACAATCAGTTCGCACTTCTTTGTGTTCAGTGTCACAGCGAGGAGTCACCATCCCATAAAATAGGGAAGAATTCAACCGAACTAAGGGAGGTGTCATTTGACGACGGCAACAAAGAGCGTGTTCTTTTATCGTTAATCACACAAGAACACTTCTGCCAAGTCAATACTGGACGAGGACTGTTTGACGAGATCCCACAGCGGAAGTGAAGGCCATCCTCATTAGCGGGTGAGTTTGAGCTCGTAAGAAATTGTAGCAGTCACTTCACACATTCATGTTGCAGGTACGGTGACAATATGGTGGCGATGTGCACTTATCTCAATGAAGATGATGGCGTGTGGCCTCCGGAGAGGCCTGGTGCAGATCTTTTGATTTGACTCCCGTCGGCGACCTGCGCGTCGTGATGAGGAAATGATGATGAAGACGGCACATACACCCAGTCTCCGTGCCAGAGGAATTAACCAATTATGGTTAAAATCTCCGACCCTGCCGGGAATCGAACCCGGGACTCCTGTGACCAAATGCCAGTACGCTAACCACTTAGCCATGAAGCCGGACTCAATGAAGATAAGAAGAAAACATGGTTCTAATTGGAAATTAGTTCTGAGTGCGACATCTCACAAATTGTGGATATTCCAAGTTTACTGAGGTTAAAAAGAAAAAATGAAATGGCGTATGGCTTTTAGTGCCGGGAGTGTCCGAGGACATGTTCGGCTCGCCAGGTGCAGGTCTTTTGATTTGACACCCGTAGGTGACCTGCGCGTCGTGATGAGGATGAAATGATGAAGAAGACGACACATACACCCAGCCCCCGTGCCAGCGAAATTAACCAATTAAGGTTAACATTCCCGACCCTGCCGGGAATCGAACCCGTGACCCCTGTGACCAAAGGCCAGCAAGCTAACCATTTAGCCATGGAGCCGGACGTTAAAAAGAAAATCATCCTCCTTGGGCTGGTAATACAAACATTTAATTTAAGGGCACCTGGACCTGAAACTTGCACATTTTAAGACACATTTTATAGGTTTATATCTCAGAAACTATTTGTTCTAAGACTGCCAAACTGTTCTCACTTTAACCTCAACTAGGCCAAAGTGCGTACATAATATCAACCACGTACAGTATCTCCCTTATTTCAGCAACAGAGGTGCAAATAACACATAACTTTTTTTTAAGAGGAGGTAGTGCGTGGTATACTTACTGATATTTTGGGGAGTAAAGTACTTTTGAAAATCTTCCTTGTAGCTTTTAGGTAATTAATATAAGTGGACTGACTTCAACTGCTCTAGCTTTCACGGTTCCTAAGAAAAGCGTCTCTGAAGATTCAGAAATGTTGCTTTCGGAAATGTCGCTTAGCTGACATAGTTGAAAGCTGAGAAGTGGCCAATGGTGCTACCGTTTAAATAGCCATTTAAAATGCACTTTTCTGCCAAGAAAACACAATTATGTATTGTCTGTACGCTTCAGATTTTGGCTTCATATTTATCTCCGATTAGGTACACAAAAGAAGAAAATAACTTCAGTTAATTTATTGCCTTTCAGTCTATCTATTGGAATATTTGTCTGAACATCACGAGAAACCGGCTTGCTATGACTCCTTGAAACTCGGCATTAAAATTCAGGAATGTACTTAGAATTCAATTTCCCATAAAAACCTTCATGTAGATTTGTTCCTAACTAACATTAAAATACGCTTTTGTGTGTTCAGGTGCATGCTTCGCCTGATAAAATCAAAATAACGGGCGAGCTGTTAAACTACTCTTATCAGAAAAGGGGAATAGATACAACATATTGTACCCTGATGAGATAGCCCCTAGTTTCATGATTTGATTTTGATATGAGAAATACAGATATATTGGAATATTAAATAAATACAGTGTCAGTTTTGTGTGGACGGGAGAATTTCAACATGATCGCGACAGTCCGGCGCCACGGTAAGCTTGTCATTAAGGGGAAGAAGGTTTCCTGGTCAAAAGATAAGAGGATTAAAATCTAGAGCTCACAACAACAGAATAATTACTACAAGGAAGTGAAAGAGTATATATTTCGGACCAAGGCCGAGCAGGTGTATCGCCAATACCGAGAATATGACGTACCGGGTATTTTCACGCCCGAGGCATTTGGTGTGGCCACGTTTAACAGGGAGAGATTTAAAACTAACCAAAGCGGTGTTGACCAATGAGAAAATTTATCGTAGGCCGCAGATGAACCAACATAAGAAAAACTCAGAGTGAACTCCAGTTAGCTTCTCCGATAACAATAATTAAATTATTCCAACCACATGAGTGAATAGAGGGGATTTTTGTGATATCATTCCCATGTTGATTAATGGTAATCGTAATAAATTAAAGTATTGAATTCGTGGAAATGACCCACGCTATCTCGCCATTGGTCGAGATGAGCACGCCATCAGGGACGCCGAGTTAGCGCGCGAAAGGTGGAGGACAGAAATTAAGTGATATTTCCATGATCACCGAACGATATGAGTTCAGAATACGACACATGAATGTGTATCACCAGTGTATTAAGTAGGATAAAGCAAGAGATCCAACTCCGCCTGCATATGCCGATTTAGGATAACCAACCCCCCTCTCCAGAAGTTGACCGCGGATGACCCCGGCGGGAAATCATATCGTCCATAAAAGTCCAGTAGCAGACCTCACATCACAGCAGTTCCTACCAGTACTCAGTCGTTTGAAGTCACCAGTTGTGACCGAGCGGACCTCACATCACAGCAGTTCTTACCAGTACTCAGTTCTTACCAGTACTCAGTTCTTACCAGTCACCAGTCGTTATCGGTCACCAGTCGTGTCAGTCGTAATGAAGTAGTTGAGACTCTGACATGTTGACTCTGTAAGTCAGTACCTCGGGACGTATTCGAAGTCAGTTAGAGCTGAAAGTACGTGAATTATTAGGAGAATGAATACGAACAGTGAAATTATCCATAGTACCGAGTGTGTATAATCAGTACAATTGTATGTTGAAATTAATGAATGTCATGTGTTTAAATAATAACTAACTAACAGAACGCCGATAGTACCTTTGGAAGGCAGTGTGCGGAGCCTGAAGTAAACACCTCAAGATAGACGGTGAATAACTATCCGAGCAGGGAATTATAGGAGCTAGGCGATGATCAAGACGGCTTGAAAATAAACCAGGAAGTGCCGGTTGAAGACGCGATACGCGCCGGTTCAAATGAACGACATTTCGCCGTAATGTGTCACGACGTGTGTTTCGGGCGTATATGAAGAGTATATTGTGCGAGTGTCATGGGTCTAGGAGCACCTATAAGTGTTTTTTTTGTTATTAATATTTTTGTGTAAAATAGTGTAATAAGGTATTAATCATGGGTAGTCACCCAGAAGTGTTTTATTGTGTAAAATTTGTATTGTGCGACATGATGGACGTGTAAATCACCATGGGGCCGTAAAGCCTATATCTCCTCCGCTACGAGACAATGGAATTCTACACAGGAATGAGTACACAATTTTGATATTTAGGGGATGTTATCGCGACTAAACGGGGTTCAGTGTAAATTAATTATGGTTACTTAACATGGTCCGCTTCCCGAGTCCATGATTTTATTTTTTGTTGGACGGACGAACTAATTTATATTAACGTAATAATGGGTTAGATTAATTAATTTGAGTATTTGTTTGCTGTATATAATGTAAATATGGGATATATTTCTTTCAATTAATGCATGCTGTTTATAATACTTTGAATTAAGTTCATTTCAAGTGTTAAATTCTTTTTTTGTGCTAACCCATTTATTTGAATTTCATTCACTGCGGTGATCATTTGTATTTTAATTAGGAATAATTTCTATTAGACAGCCAGATTATGAAAGAGCCAGAGTATGGAAGATTTGTGTTGCGTACGGAAGGTCATTAAAATACTAATAATAATCATGTTTGTGAGTCGACAAAGGAAAGTAAAATAATAATAATATTTGGGCGTGTGCAAGTTAAAGTAAAATAATAATAATGACAGTGCTTCGTGAGTTAGCCAGTGCAAATATAATAATCAATGTGGAGATGACATGTAGCGTTAAAGACTTTCATTCGCGTAGTCAGTTTGATTTTACGTAAATTTTTGATTTTACGTTTTTGGACTTTAATTTAACCATTAAAATTTTGTTTAAAAGCGATATAGGCACGTGAATTAGAATGGTCACGATATGTTAAAAGCCCAGAATGATTTGAGCCCATATTTAGAGTTGGAAGTCATGAGGGACGAATATCCGGCGTGAAATAAATTGAGCCGTATTGTTTGTAATGATGAAATAGATGAATCTCAAGGCCTAAGATGATATAAATGCATATGCCGGTGTTCTTAGTGGTAGAATCCACGCACCGAGGATTATTTTATGAATTAAATGTTTGAAGAGTTCCGATGAAAGGAAATGGACTTCAAATTTGAAGGAATAGTTTAGCAATCGCCGGCATTGGAGGTATTTGCCCAGCCGCGATGTGCCATAGGTTGTGAGATGTG
This sequence comes from Anabrus simplex, assembly GCF_040414725.1. Lineage (NCBI taxonomy): Eukaryota > Metazoa > Arthropoda > Insecta > Orthoptera > Tettigoniidae > Anabrus > Anabrus simplex. The sequence continues at coordinate 1,031,568,825 of NC_090265.1, read as the reverse complement.
TCTTGGGAGGACAGGTGTCCCCATATAAAATTAACGGCAGTGCGAAGTTGAAGGTACGGTCCCGAATACCGTATTGTCCCGACCGATATAAAGCAGATCTTAGTGGTTCATAACGGGATTTAACATATGTGACTAAATTCTAAAGAGTGGAAATTAAAATATCATCTTTCCAATTTTAATAATAATAATAACAATGATCATACTCCAAGTGAATCTTGTCTTAAATCGAGTGCTTAGTGCCAAGATAAATCGAAATTGTAAAAGGGGTTATGCGTTAAACATATTAAGAGTGAACTACCGTGTAACAGGCGAATTTAAGTTTTTTTTTAAAATAATAATAATAATAATAAAAACTAAGCTACTTTTTTTTTTTGAAGAATAATTTTTTTTATATATTTTGGACATAATAATGATGTTGGGAGATGAAATGAAAGATTTGAGATTTTAACTAATAATAATAATAAATAAAATATTTGAAGAAGGTGAAGAAGAATAACCAATGAAGGTACTTTTTTTTAATTTTATTTTTTTTGATGAAATTAATAAGAGCGAGAAGTTGAAGTATTATAGCAAGGTTGATTACGGGTTACGATAATCACGATTTCCACTATTAACACTAATAATCATAATAATAATAATAATAATAATAATAATAATAATAAAAATATTTATGAGGAAGCTGATCATTATATTGTGCGGATAATTTAGGAGGAAGAACTAACCTTCGTTTGAAACGCCGGCAAGGGTTCGCATATAATCATCCCGGATGACAAATGATAATAATCAAATACCGGATTATAATTGAAATTAATGATAATGATAAAATTAATTGATGGTAGTCAAAGTATATGCTAATGATCAGATAAAGAATGGTAATGATATTATCTAATAATAATAGGAGGATATGCTAGGGACAGTCATCCTGTGTCGAACTGCTCCGAACCACATGTTGGGTTTTCACGGGGAGATAGCGGTAGATACGTAAATAACCCACGGACGGCACATGTTTGCAGGGTCAGAGCAGAGTAATGAACCTTTCCGTACGTCTTGTCGTATTGACAAGTGTAAATATTAAAGTAGCTTTTGAGTTAATGAACTCTACCTGGTGTGTTTGTGAATCTGGAAATAATAGGCTAAAGTTTGTCCGTATTATAAATTCCCGTTTTTTCGAGGCGATAACATTTTCTACGGTGGGTGTCCGGCTCACCAGAATGTACATACCGGAAGTGTCTCATGTCCAAACGGAACGAGGAGACGACAGTAAAAGGTTACTGTCGTGCCTTCGTCGCCGAAAGAATATCTCCAGCGGTGAAACGTCCAATCATACGGATGTGAATTCGATCCCCAGTAACCAATTGGGACGAATTCACCAGATGTTTTACACTACCAGAGTAGTGAGGTAAAATCCAAATATTATGTCATTTATTTTTCAGGATTAAAAGTGTCCCAATGTAAATTTGTCATCATGTGTAGTATGCAAAATAAGTGAATAAATTGCTCCTCATTGCAATTTCAATAGGAAACAGCTTCCATATCTTTTCATTGTAGTTAGTCCAGTATGCCCATGGAATTTAAGTTGTCACTTCCCATTCCTATTGTGGAGTCAGAATTTTGTATCCATGAATGAGTCGTCCCCCGTAACCTTAAATTTTCATGCCCCGTTCATCCCTGTGTTCATTTGATGCGCCGATATATATATATTTTTTTGATATAAAATTTTTTTTATTCGTTTTCGAACTGATCACCCCTGAGATAAATGCTAGTCTGGGACTCAGGAGGTGGGCGGGTGCAATATAGAATTAATTTCCTAAAATTGTTATACGTATTTTATTTGGAACTGTGTTAATTCGGCTTGGCCAGGTCACAGTACGCCGGGAAAATACCTAACAATGTTATCAGAGTTCAATTATGGCGTAGACTATGTAACAGAAATAACACCACGGTGCTTCCTGAGCAGCGACACATGATCGAGAAAGCAGTATTACAGCTCACTGACAGTGGATATAGGGCACTCACGTTAGATGTCATACTTTGTACCCTATCCAGCATGTTAGAATTAGTTTTCAAAATGTTGGAAACTATGACCGCGTGAGTGAAGCCACGGGTAGAAGCAATAAACTACAAATTTTCCATTTTGTTGCTTAACATCGCACTGGTAGATTTTGACGATGTTAGGAGAAAGTGAATGTGGCTTTAATTAAGGCAGTTTCGGTAAGCTCAAATGTCACCAGAACGCGTGCAGTGCAGCGTGAAAGTTCAGGGAAGATGACGTAACTACTGCAGATTCAGCGAGCAGAGGCAAAACATAACATAGCTGAGCAGTGCAGGAGGATGGAGACCGTATGGCTACGTCCGATTGTAAAAATTATTTTCCTAAGGTTTTTATTCAGTAAGTCCAATGATAGAATAATGAGATAAAGAACTTATGCTAGTATTTGATATACTTAATCATACCTATAATACTAATAATAATAATTTCGATCCTGGCTTAGTCCAGTGGTATTTAAAGATGCTCAAATACGTCAGCCCCGTGTCGGCAGATTTTCTTGCACGTAAAAGAACTCCCGTGGGAATGATTTCTGCCAACTTGGCCTGTCCGAAACCGTAAAAGTACTTAGTGGGACGTAAATCCAATAACATTATAATTAATAATAATAATAATAATAATAATAATAATAATAATAATAATAATAATAAACAATACAACCATTTTCTTTAGTACGGAAAAGGAAACACAAAATGAAATACGCCAACTTTTGTTCCGTAAGTGTAATAATATCTAATTATTTTAATAATTAGTAACAACAATAGCTCTTTGCTGTCCCATTGTCGCCATAAGACATATCCATGTCGGTGCGACGTGAAGCAAATTGTAATAAAAAGCGAATCACATTTTCGTTACTGCGTTTATTCCATTATCCATGCAGTGTCAGCATCCAGTCCCTGCAGTCTTACAACTGGATTGGCGAGAGGACCGACCTTCGAGCTCGGAGCACGAAGAACATTGAGCCAGTGGTCAGTTTTGAGAACACTGAATTAAGGTACAGCGTCGTCATTTGCCTCGTGAAAACTGAAAACTATCCGTAGGCCTGCCAACGTTGGGGTTCAGACCAATCATTCCTAATACGAAGGGCGTACTATATTGTTATACACTTTAATTTTTTCTAACGAAATGAAATATATTACACATCAGTTGTTACGTCCACCTTCTCAACATAATCTCCTTGTAACTGTATGCACGTTTGCCATCGATGTGTCAGTCACTCCAGACCTTCCTGAAACCATTCTTTCGAAGTGCTGCGTACCCATGCCTTGACAGCTGTGTCCGGTTATGCAAAACCCGCAAAACAGCGACCACGCAGAGGTTTCTTCATGTCCCCGAACAGGTGATAATCAATTGGTGCTATGTCGGGAATGTATGGTGGGTGTGGCAGCACCGTGAATCCCATTTGATGGAGCCGTGTCTCATCACTAGTCACAAGTCTCGCCATGGAAGTCGGCTGGATCTTGATCATGGCATTGCAAAAGTTCTCTGTACAAGTCCACACGCCTTTGCTTTTCGTCTGCAGACAAGAGTCTAGGCACCCACGTGGATGACATCTTCCCCAGCTGTAAGTGGCCGTGCACGATCCGCTGCAGGGTATTTCGGCTAATTCCTGTGGCTGCCTCCATTTCCGTAAATGTGATGAATTTGTTTCCTTGGATGGCTTGTTCGATCCGGGCAATGCTGGCTGGTGTTGACACTGTCACATTCCTTCCAGAACTGGTTCCCTTGTCCACCGATGTGCGCCCTGTTTTCCAACCTTCCACCCAGTTGTAAACTGTTTTCCGTGACGGCACATGAATTTACCGAGCTCAGAACATTTTCAACAAGCCTCGGACCTATGAGAGTAACAGAGTCCCACTCCCATTGGACAGGCGAGGTACTCCTTGGAAACAACTTGGCGAACGAAATGGAATTCTATGGGGAGCTATCAATATTAATGGGGCTTATGGAAGAAATAACGTAGAACTGGCTGAGTCAGCAAAGAGGATGCATCTGGATGGACTAGGAGTAAGTGATAATCGGGTGAGAGAAAATAACGAGGAAGGGATTATGATATGTACTTGACTGTTGTTGAAAAGGGAAGGACAGAGTATGGGGTAGGGCTGTTCATCAGGAATACCATTGCACGCAACACATTTTCTGTTAGGAACGTAAATAAGAGAATGATGTGGGTAGATTTTGCAGTTGGAGGAATTAGGACGAGAATTGTCTCAGTGTATTCACCATGTGAGGGTGCAGATGAGGATGAAGTTGGCAAGTTTTATGAAGCATTGAGTGACATCGTAGTCAGGGTCAACAGCAAGGATAGGATAGTGCTAATGGGCAATTTCAGTGCGAGAGTTCGAAATATAACTGAAGGATACGAAAGGGTGATTGGTAAATGTGGGGAATATATGGAAGCTAATGGGAATGGGAAACGTTTCCTGGACTTCTGTGCTTGTATGTGTTTAGCAGTTACGAATACATTCTTCAAGTATAAGGCTACTCACCGCTACACAAAGGAGGCTAGGGGTACCAGATCCTTAATAGAATATATCTTAACCGACTTCGAGTTCAGGAAGTGTGTTAGGAATGAACGTTTCTGGGGGGATTTTTCGATGATATAGAACACTATCTGATCTGTAGTGAAATAAGTACCTCTAGGCCTAGGATAGAGAAAGTGAAATCTGTCTGCAAACGAATAAGGGTAGAAAATCTCCAGGACGAGGAAATTAGACAGAAGTACATGGATAGGATTAGTGAGAAGTTTCGAACAGTGGACAGTAAGCAGGTTCAGGATATAGTTAGAGATTGAGGGGGGGGGGGCATACAGGGATGCTGTAGTAGAAACAGCAAAGGAATGCCTAGGAAAGATTGTGTGTAAAGATGAGAAAAAGCGAACATCTTGGTGTAATGATGAAGTAAGAGCAGCTTGTAAACGTAAAAAGAAGACTTATCAGAAATGGCTCTAGACAAGGGCCGATGCAGACAGGGAATTATACGTAGATGAAAGAAACAGAGCCAAACAAATAGTTGTTGAATCCAAAAAGAAGTCATGGGAAGATTTTGGTAATAACCTGGAAAGGCTAGGTCAAGCAGCAGGGAAACCTTTCTGGACAGTAATAAAGAATCTTAGGAAGGAAGGGAAAAAGAAATGAACAGTATTTTGGGTAATTCAGGTGAACTCATAATAGATCCCAGGGAATCACTGGAGAGGTGGAGGGAATATTTTGAACATCTTCTCAATGAAAAAGGAAATCATCCTGGTGGTATTGCGAACAGGCAAGCTCATGAGGAGGAGGAAAATGATGTTGGTGAAATTACGCTTGGGGAAGTGGAAAGGATGGTAAATAAACTCCATTGTAATAAGGCAGCAGGAATAGATGAAATTAGACCTGAAATAGTTAAGTATAGTGGGAAGCCAGGGATGAAATGGCTTCATAGAGTAGTACGATTAGCATGGAGTGTAGGTAAGGTACCTTCAGATTGGACAAAAGCAATAATTGCACCTATCTATAAACAAAGGAAGAGGAAGGATGTCAACTATCGAAGTATCTCATTGATCAGTATACCAGGCAAAGTATTCCCTGGCATTTTGGAAGGGAGGGTACGATCAGTGGTTGACAGGAAGTTGGATGAAAACCAGAGGGGCTGTCAGAATCAGATTTTCAGTATGCGCCAAACCAAGCCAAACCCCATGGCGCAACAGCCCCGAATGGTCATGGCCTACCAAGCGACCGCTGCTCAGCCCGAAGGCCCGCAGATTACGAGTCGTGTGGTCAGAACGACGGATCCTCTCAGCCGTTATTCTTGGCTTTCTAGACCGGGGCCGCCATCTTACTGTCAGATAGCTCCTCAGTTGTAATCACGTAGGCTGAGTGGACCTCGAACCAGCCCTCAGATGCAGGTAAAAATCCCTGACCTGGCCGGGAATCGAACCCGGGGCCTCCAGGTAAGAGGCAGGCACGCTACCCCTACACAGTGGGGCCGGCTTCAGTATGCGCCGGGTAACTGAAACATGTTACGAGAGCAATAGACAGTTGTGTTTGTTTCGTAGACGTAGAGAAACCATATGGCAGGGTATCGAGGGAAAAGTTGTTCGCCATACTGGGGGCTATGGAATTAAGGATAGATTATTAAAATCAATCAAAGGCATTTATGTTGACAATTGGGCTGCAGTGAGAATTGATGGTAGAATGAGTTCTTGGTTCAGGGTACTTACAGGGGTTAGACAAGGCTGTAATCTTTCACCTTTGCTGTTCGTAGTTTACGTGGATCATCTGCTGAATGGTATAAAGTGGCAGAGAGGGATTCAGTTAGGTGAAAATCTAGTAAGCAGTCTGGCCTATGCTGACGACTTGGTCTTAATGGCAGATTGTGCCGAAAACCTGCAGTCCAATATCTTGGAACTTGAAAATAGGTACCCGGAGGCTCCGGATTCGATTTCCGGCCAGGTCAAGGATTTTTACCTGC